>NW_021620651.1:131314-177406 GCF_004785775.1 Grammomys surdaster | reverse complement strand
CTCTGGGGGATGGTAGCCAGGGTTGGGGAGCAAGGTATGCCAGGCAGGGACTGAGGGATGCTGGGAACCTGGAGGCCAGGTTTGCTTTGGTGTGTAAAATATGCACTTCAGCCCCTTGTTCCGAAATCAAACACTAAGGGGCAGCTCAAATCTGAGGACCTTTTTGGACTCTGTCCCCTCCTCCCAGTAACTGAACTCGTAATATTTGCCAATAACATTCAACTTACAAGATCTACCTTAGCTACTGCAGCCAAGAGGGACCCTTTCCACAGTCCTGCATGGTAAGCTGGGTAATGGAGCCAATGTTGGGTTACTGAAGGCATGACAATCTTAGACAGGACCACCGATCAGACCTACTATGGGCTGGGGACTTGATCCAAAAATCCCACACTGCTTTTCTCTACTGTCAATAAGTCTCAACACATTCAGCCTTTGCTAAGACCTGGGCAATGGACCAGGACTGTGTCCCCAGAAAAGGCCACAGGCTCTCAAGAGACAGCCCCTTTGCCAGACTGCAGCCAGAAAATCTCTAGCGCCCAATCCTGGTCCTGCTGTTCTGCCCTGCTCACCCCTCACCCTAGTTCTGAGGCCAGAAGTAGGGAGGGAGGCCCTGGCTGGCTCACTTCCTCTCTCATTGTCTTCCAGACAATGGGCAAAGTTCCACTGAGTCAGATCAGGGACTCACAACACCACAGACCCAAATTAGGATGGGGGTGGGTGTGGGGAAGCTGTGGGGAAGGAAGCTGTCAGCAGAGCCAGTTGACTAAAGGAACCTGAAGACCGGGGAGCATGGGGGGAGTGTTAGGGGGCAGACAGAACAAGACAAAGACGTCCAGACAGTCCCCGCTACCACTTTCTGGACACTGGCCCGACACTCAGAGGAAGAAACACTTGTCAACAAGTCCCAGCTCCTGCACAGAGAGGCTGTGAAACCCTTTCAGCACACAGGCCACTCACGTGTCTGTCTGTGGCGGAGACAAACACTTAGCCAGGCAGCACCACAAGTGCCCTGCCAGATAAGAGCCTGGAGGAGGGAGGTCTCTACCAAGTGTGAGGGAATCGGTGAGATTATACCTCTGGGCAACACGAGAAGGCTCCTGGGCCTGGCAGCAGTGTAAGGCCCTTGGGCTGCCCCTCCCACCCCTCCAGCCCTCACAGCCTACCCACACACCTTGCTCATCCATGACTTGCGTTTGCACATGGCCTTCCTCCTCTTCACAGCCTCCCACAGCCGCCTCTGGCCTGCAAGGAGGGAAAGTGAACCGAGGGCTGTCAGACAGCTCACATACCCTCCCAAGGAGGCTGCTGTCCACCTGACTGGCTCCCTCAGTTCCTGGGATAGGCCCACCACTAGATACTGCTCAACCCAATGCCACCAACGGAATCAGTTGCCAACTAGGAGTTTCATTCACCCAATCTCTACATTCTACCTCTGGACGACTCTCAAACTGGCTGGAGGTGTTTATTCATCAAAACTCAACAGCTGTAGTGGCCAAGTACCTCGCCAACTCTCCAGACAACTCAGGTAAGGAAACACACAATTGTCTCCATTCTAAGGTTTCCTTCTCATATAATTTTCTTACACTGACATCAGACACTGCTGGCTCGTTTATGCCAATGTGACACAAGCTAGAGTCATCAGAAAAAGAACCTCAATTGAGAAAAAGCCTCCATAAGACTGTACACAAGCCTGTAGGGGATTTTCTTAATTAGTGATTGATGGGGAAGGACCCAGCCCATTGTGAGTGGTACCATCCCTGGGCTGGTGGCCTTAGGTTCTATAAGAAAACAGGCTGAGCAAATCATGAGCAAGCCAGTGAGCAGCACCCTCCATGGGTTCTGCACTAGCTCCTGCCTCCAGGTTCCTGTCCTATTGAGAGCTCCTGTCCTGACTTCCTTCATGAACAGCGATGTGAAAGTGTAAACTAGATAAACCCTTTCCTCAACAAGCTGCTTTGCTCATGGTGTTTCATACAGCTATGGTGCCCCTAACTAGGACAGAAACCAACTATCTAAGCAAAAGTAGCATAAGTTATTGTCTTTTTTTTTTTAAGCTTGTAAAACATTTGGCTATCTTGAGTTGGACACACTAAGGTGTCTGATTATGGCTTTTTTGAGACAGTCCATTGTAGCCCAGGCTGGATGACTTTGTTACATAGCTGATGACTTTGAACTACTGATCCTCTGCCTCCACCTCTTGAGATGTTTGTGTTTTGGTGCTGGGAATTAAACCCAGAACTTCACAGATGTTAAGTAAACACCTCTTAACAAGAGAGCTCTACCCACATCTCCTGATAAATTTCTCACTTCTAGATGGTAACTGCTAGTTTTAGTTTAGAAAGAAGCGAAAGATTAAAGTATCAGTGTGTTAGCAGCTGGAAAGATGTTCTTTAAAGGATTTTTTTTATTGTTATGTATTGTGTGTGTGTCAGTGTATGTATGAGGATGCCCATGGAGATGAGAAGAGCTGTCAGACCCCTGCAGCTACAGGCAGTTATAAGCTACCTGATTTAGATTTGGGAACCAAACCAGGGTCCTCTATAAGTGAACAATACACGCTTTTAACCACTGGGCCATCTCTCTAGCCCCATCTCATGGCATTAACCCCACTGGTGTTCAGAATGAAACAAAAGAGACACAGGAAATGCATCCCACAGATATCCCATCAAACACCAAGGGGGAAGGACTAGAGAGCAGACCTGGTAGCACAGGCCTGCAACCCCAGCTATCAGGGAGGCTGAGACAGGAGGTTAAGTCCATGGTCTTCCAGAGCAATAGAGGGTTCAAGGCTACCCTGGGTAACTTACTGACATTCTGTCTCAAAACCACAAAGTGCAGAAAAGATGGGCCAGAGCTAAAGTAGTGGAGCCCTTGGAGCCCTTGCCTGGCACTTGAAAAGTCCTAGGGTCAATTCCCAGTGTCTCTTTAAAAAGGGGTGGAGGCAGGGAGGCTTGGGGTGTGCTCACTGGTAGAACACCCAGGTGGCACAGGTTAGGCCCTAAATTCAATACCCAGTACCTGGGGAGAAAACCAAAAAAGGTGCACGAAATTAACTCTGGTGGCCACAGCTCTAAGATGCCATTCTCCTCAATTCCAATTCACATTCACATTCAACTACAAACCATCCCCTGGGCACCCTGTGAGCAGCACTCTCCTCACGCCTCCCACTCATCTCAGGTCAGAAGCTGGTAAAGCCCTCAGTTGCCATGACGAAGAGATTCTTCTTGTGCTGAGCCACGATGAATACAAATGAGGCAAATGGTCAGGGGAGAACACAAAGCCTG
The DNA here is from genome assembly GCF_004785775.1 of Grammomys surdaster. Taxonomy (NCBI): domain Eukaryota; kingdom Metazoa; phylum Chordata; class Mammalia; order Rodentia; family Muridae; genus Grammomys; species Grammomys surdaster. Next base: position 174,122 of record NW_021620651.1, on the reverse strand, counting down.
TGGGCTACCTACCAGGCCGGCCCATGCCAATCTTTTCCAGGTCTTCATTTTTGACGTATTCAAAATGAGACAGGCGGGTAATGTTGAGGTCATCCCGAAGCCTCAGGAAATACTGTTGTAGCTGCACCTCGGACAGCAGCTCCAGCAGCCAGCCTGTCCCCTCCTCCGGCTGCATGCTGCTGCTCCCCAGCCTCTGTAGAAATGAAAGAATAGCTGAGGGACCACGGGATGTGAGCAGATGGCAGACTTGCCCATCCATGCCCTTGGCTCACCCACATCCTATAACATTCAGAGCACTTTCTTGCTACCTAAAACAGCTGAGTCGGAGCAGCTGAGATGAGCCCAGAACAGGTTACCCTCTCCTGAAAATAGTGTGCTCTCAACACAGATGCAGTAAGATCAGGCACACACCACCCAGGCCCAGCATGAGCCTCCTGCTCCTACAATTCCCAGTGGTCCTGCCAACACAGTGCCAGGGGCTCAGACTTTCCCAGGCAGCTCAGCACAGCACAAAGAGTTACAAATGAGAATGATAAACCCTTGGTTCAAAACCTGGCTCTTCAACCAAGGATTGTGAGGCAGGCAGCTGGGCTGGTGGGGGGGCTTCCAAACAGTAAGCTGAGCTTTCCTAAGGACTGTGCAACCATCCCGAGAGAGGGTGTGTGTGCTTGTCATGGTGCACATGTATGGAGGGGGCTAGTGACAGCAGGTTGTAGGGGGCATATGAACATTAGTTATTTTGGAACACACGGGACAGAACTGAACATACAAATTCCATACAACTTTTCATGCAGGTAAAAACTGTTAGAATAATCAGAATCCAGAGACTTAGATTCCATTTTACATTTAAACAAGAAAATACTTTTGTAGTTTCAACGGGACCCGATTTTCCTTGAACTGTGTAAACTACCATGTAAACTGAGGAAAAGTCTACTTTACTTGGAACATGGCAAGAGTTCACTATCTGGATGAGAAACATTAATGAAGAATCTGCCATTATTATGTTGAACCATCATCAGTGGCTCCACTGAGGTCTGAGTGTCCCCGATCTTTCCTACTTCAGCCAGTAAATGACAAAATACATAAATGCTACAAACGACTTCCCTTTTATCTCTCCAATATTATTAGTTGACACCATGTTTACTGACTCTACATATACTTAGTATGTAACATTTCTATTAATTTTGTGAAGGGCAACAAAAATAATGTATTGATACTTCAAAACCAGAGTTATGGGGCTAGAGAGATGGCTCGGAGGTTAAGATTCTTCCAGAAGACCCAGATCCAACTCACAGCACCTACAGGGCAGCTCAAAATCACCTGGGGTTCCAGGTGATCTGACTCCCTCTTCTGGCTTCTTCAGGCACCGTACACAATGTGCAAAGACATACATGCAGGCACCCATATAGATAAAATAAAATAAAACTGAAAAGGCTGTAGTTACTATGCCAGTTCTAAGCATGAGCTGTACTGACTCTTATCCTCCACAAAACCATCTGTTTGCAAACAAAGTGTGTCAGTCACCACTCTTCCTGAGTAAAGCCCTAAGGTGTGTAGTGAACTCACTGGCCAGGCTCCACCGTTCACTGCCTTGGCCTTGGAGCAAAGTGAACCCACTGGCTATGTGGCATGGCTTCCAGATGAGGGGCTACTGACCCCCATCAGGACACGCAGCCCGAAGGCTTCCCTCCCTTCCCACCTCCTCAAGCCCTAGGCTCCAGGCTCCCCGTTCCCTTCTTCTGACTCCAGGTAACAGCTCAAAAACTTATCCTGGACAGGGAGTGTGCAGTGAAACGCAGAGGCCCTTCTCCTGATGCTACTAAGAAAGCACAGCGCAGCCTGTTTCTCTTCCCTGATTGATCAGGTAAGAAACCTCTCTGCTCAGCTTCCCTCCCTGCTCCCCAACCCAGAAACAGGGCTGCTATGGGGAAGGAGAGATATGAAGCCTAGGAAGAACACTGGGATCCTGGTGAAGAAAAAGGAGTCAGGTGGGGTTCTAGTCCTGTTCCTACTGCTAAGGCTGCAGTGACCTCCCTAAGTCACCCTCCAGCCCAGGTATCATTGTGAAGCACAGGCACTAGAGCAGTGACCTCTAGCTCAGGCAGTCACCGATGCTGTGTGTGTGGCCCATAGCTGGTGTGGAATCTACACCAGCTGTGTGTGACACACAAGGCTCAATGGCCTGCATGTAAGCATTCACTAGCCTGACCATCCAGAGACACCCCCCCCCAAGGATGAATGCAGCCTACAGAAAGGAAAAGCACTCCAACCCACAGACCTCAGGAAGGTGCCCCTCAGTCCTGCCTACTCCTTGCCCCTCTGTACAGTGCCGCTACTGAGGGGCTAACTCTGTCCAGAGCCAGTCCATTTCCCACCCCCAGACCCCCACTCACTGTGTACAGCCGTCGCCGCAGTCTGGCCAGGAGAGGGAAGGAGAGCTCAAGCCCAGGAAATCGACGGGCTGCTGGCATCTCCACAAACTCACGACTCTAAGTCACAGGAGCTATGGCCTAGTTCTAAAGTGGGCAGGCAAGGGCCCTAGCTCCTGAGTTTTATGCTCTGCCCAGAAGGTGGGGGGGGGGGGAAACCTGTCCTAGAAATCCCCCAGATCCCACACAGAAGTAGGAAACAGGGAAGAAGAATGGAGTGGTGGGTCTGCTCCCCCGCAAGCCCGGCTGGGTTTCCACAGCTGGTCGCAGGCTGGGTCCTCTGTCCTTTCTCCAGTGCAGTGCTCACAGCTCTGGTCCTACTCCCGGGCTTCCCCCACCGCCTGCTTGCCCGTCTGTCCTCCTTCCCTCCCTCCCCAGCTGAGCGGCTCTGACACTGGCTGAAAAAAGACCGTTCTGAATCTCAGCCAAGAGGACAGCAGGAATGGGGGGGGGGCACTCTTCTTCCCAGCGCTGGCCCTGCTGACTCCCCCCACACAAGGCTCCCTGTCTCTAGCTTCCACTGCAACCCTCATGGGTGCAGAGAAGCCCTGGGATCTCTGGGGGCTGTCAATCAAACAGCACATATAAAAAGGGGCTACAAGCCCCCTAAAGGCTTTTCTGGATCTATGGGAGTCTTTCTGGGATTCTGTAGACAGATACCTCAGAGACCCTCCCCCATACACGTCCCAACCTTGGCTGGGTGTCTCCTGGCTCAGACGCTAATGTGGCCCTGTTACCCTGGTGCCCGACGGAAATAGGAGGCAGGCAGCCTGCCAGAGTGGGACAATCCAGCCAAGAGCTGGGGGGGGGGGAATCTCCACCCCTCCTCTGGGATTGCCTTGTGTACTGCCCACAACAACTAGGGTGCATACTCCCCAGATTAGCTGGCAAAGATGCAAAACTCCCCCTAAATAAACAAACGTGTCCTAAGCTCTCTGCTGGGATACTCCTGCCTCAAAGCTATAGGAGATCAGGCCGTTGGATACATATCATGTACAGTACCCAATACATATAGCAGCCTTAGTCTACAGGATCTGAAGGCACTCCATCCAGCTTCTGTGTGCCCCCATACTCTTACAGCTAACAAATGGTCCCTCTGCCCCTCAAAAGTGCCAGCTGCTCTACCCACCCCCCCTTGTTACAGCCTGCAGATACACCTGACAGCTGCAGGAAGTTTTCTTCTGCTCCCCAGATCCCCACTCCCCACCCCCAGCCATGTCTAAGTGGCCCTGTTCCTGGTATACAGCTCTCTTGTCCGTCACTATCCAGCTGGCTGCCGGCTCAGGGAGCCACAGCTGGCTCATGGGGGAGGCAGCTGAGGTTGAGAGTTTTGGGGAGTCAGCATCCCAGACTCTCTTTCCAGGATCTCTTCTAGAATTTGAACTCCCTACTTGGAAGGACAACCATTTCCTATTCTAATTGGGGGGGGGCTCCCAGCAACAGCCCTTCCCCACTGACATTATTCATACAAAGACTGTGGATTGTCAAGTACAGCCTTTTTTCAAGGCTCAGCATATAATCAGTGTGAGGACTGAGGTCAAAGCTAAGGTCAGACTCCTCAGGATTCATGGACACTGCCTTTCTCCACAGGTTATCTGACCACACCCTCAAACTGGAGGGGGCTACAGCCTACCCATCAGACCTAGGAGCCTGCAGTTATTGGCAAATTAATCAAGTTGATTACCTCTACTGCAAGCTGGGGCTGATAAGGTTGGCCAATTTATAAATTCTAGGTACCCCAGAAAGGCATGCCTCAAATCCACTAGAACCCCATGTCTGATCCCCCAGATGTCTAAATAAGATGACCAGGCAGCTAACCCCAACTCAGGCAACATATGCTGCAGGGCTGGAAGCCGGGTCAGTCCCTGGACCTCTTTCCCCCCAGGGAAAACAGCCTTGACCTTTCGGCCTCTCAATTCCCAGGCACATTCCCCTGTCTCCTGCCAGCTGCTGCCCTCTCGAGGCTAGGAAAGAAAGTGCTCCATCTCCAAAGGGAAGCAAGCAGCCCTGTGAATACAGTGCCTTTTTCAAAAGCACACAAGGATATTTAGGTTGATACACATACTCAACGGGCCAATTAATGAGACAGACTCCCAAAGACACAGCTTCTTCCCACAACAGAGTGAACCTGAATACTAGTTGTGTGTCCTAGGCCCCTAACCTGCACTGCCGAGAGCCTAAAAGGCAGCTTATTTGGGCCCCTAGGGACCCATGCTTACTGAGTCAGATACCAGCATCAATAATTCACCACCACCATCACCTCAGACATATCCAACACACACACCACTCTGCATCCAGCCTCCTGGTCCCAGAGATCTAGGGATTGGGGGTGGGACGGGGAGGAAAAAAAAAGCACAAGCACCCTGGACTCTTAAGAAGCCCCTGCTGCAGAGAGCAGAGCTGGGCCGACAAATTACCAGCAGATGACGAAGCCTGAGCCCCACGTCGCTATCCCCATTACCTGCTGTCCCTCCTCGCCCCTAGCCAGGCGCTGGTAAGAAGATCTCTCCCCCATTGGGCCCGAAGTCCCACCACTGGGGCAGGGAGGAAAGCGGTGCTGCCCGCAGCCCCCGCCCCTCCACCAGCACCGGCAGCGGCAGCACCCGCAGCGTCACTGCCCTGCGTCGGGAGGGGGGGGGCAGGCGGGCCTCGAGCATCCTTCAGGAGGGGAGGGGCTGCTAAAGCGCCTAGGCTGGAAAGGCTCCAATCCTGGCACCTGCATGAATTCTAAGGGCTCAGGTTCACAACCAGCAGATTACCACATTCTCCCCTCGGGTTGAGCTTATGGGCATCCCCTCCCCAACCCTTAGCCCCCTCCCTAGCTTTTATTTTCCTCAGTGTAGAGGTGTCTGTCCTTCAGGCACCTAACCGCGGCGAGCAGTGCCAGCCGCGACCCTTAGGGAGCCAGAGCAGAGGCTCCACCCACTCTGATTTCAGAACCTCTGCTTCTCTCAGGTCACCTCCAGGACTGAAGCTCCAGGGCCACCAAATAGGACCTCTGAGATCCAAACACTCTGATGCTCAATAATACAATATGAGGGTCATCTAAGAAGCCACCGAAGCTTGTCTCCTACTTCACCGAGCCCCTCCTAGCAACTCAAACATCTTCCTCGATTACCCTCAGCACTACTCAGCTCCAAGAACACTTGGCCCCAACCTGCTGGGCATGCCTACAAGTTCTAACTGGTAGCTCCCTAACCCACTCCTCATGGAAGCCACACCCCCACCCCCACCCTCATAGGCAGGCTGACAGACCCAGCCTGGCCCATTGCCCTCATCTATCCAGAGCTGGACCTCTCCTTCCTCTCAAGACAGCACTGAGCCTGGGACTGAGAGAGTTAGGCAAACCAGTGTACTGGGGCCAGACTCTGACTTCAGAATTGGAGAGCCTAGACTGCCGCCGGAGAAGTCACTTCAACAAATGCGGGAAAAGGTTGCATCTCTGAGCCCTGGCTGGCGTGAGGTTATGGCCAGCCAGGGAGTGCCCCTGAATAGGCTTTTCTCTTCCTCCAACCCTCAGGGCCCTAAGGTAACACACACACACACACACACACACACACACACACACACACACCATGCACCCTCTCATTCCTATGGCATCAGAGACATCCTCTGACTCCATTCAACTAGTATTTAGAGCTCAGCTGAGCTCTGAGCACTCCCCCTTCCTGGGACAGGGCAGAGCAAAGAGGTCTAGAAACTTCTGCCATTATCCCAAGCCAGAAAAAAGGGATTCTGGGAGGGCACTTTGAGTTCCCAGCAGGCTTTCTCTTCACACAGCCCATCGTGAAACAGCTATGGCAGGGAGAGGGCTCTGCCAGGTCCTGGGTTCTAGTCTATATGCAAGTCTTGGTATCTTGCCATGGCAATGACAGAAACTAGTCTTCAAAACAGCTACAAGGATCCAAAGCCAGCAGGTTGGTGAGGAGGCATGGGACTCGCCCATCCCATTTTGCCCTGGCAGGCTGAATGAAGGCTCAAAATCATTCCCCATTCCTGTTCCCCCCCCCCCCGCTCACCTCCAACCCCATACTGTCATGAAATCCACAGAACCCAAACCAGCTCTGGGATCTGGGGACCTAGTCCATATAAGCAGCTGCCCTGTATGTCACTCTCCCCTTGAACTCTCCACACTACACAACTACAAGGCGCCAGCCCACCTTCCCTCTCCAACAGCAACAGTGAAGTCACAAATTCCCACAGAGAAGTAGATGTGACAAGCAACTTCCAGCCAAGATTTTTTCCCTCCAAAGCAATCTACCATATTCTTGGGAATATATGCCAACCTAACAAGCAAGCTTCTCTTCTCTGGTAAGCACAGAGGAATAACATCTTGGCAAAGAAGTGGAGGTCACAGCCTCGCCAAACCACAGACATAGGATTATCTTACCTCTCATATGAACCCCACCAAGTCGGGCCTGCTCAGCTCACCTCTATGTATGCAGGGCCCAAGCTTCTGGACCAAGGCCAGGCTGGTTCCCCTCAAGACCTCGTCCCAGAGGGAACTGTACCAAGCAACCCCACACCTTCAGGTCAGCGTGGTATGACATCACTGGTCTGAGGAGGCAGCTGGCCAGAGGCCAAGGAAGAGAAGGGAGTGATTCAGAGGCACACCATGGCTGCCCACACCCTCTCCCTCTTCAGGACAAGGGGCCCACTCACTCCCAAGGAGCTGACTAGCTGAGGTCCTGTGGTTGGGCCAGGCTGAGCTGTTTTCCCTAGGGACACTGGGCCTACAGACCAAGACTAGCCTGAAACCTCGTCATCATCATCCTTGTATTTAAAAAAAAAATGTTTTACTTGAAATCTGATTAATGAAATCATGCTTAGAGACATTTTAAAGCAGACATGATATTCAAACATAAACAGCATTCCTACCTTTAAGCTGGTCTGTCTTTATAATCACTACATCCTTTTTTGAGCACCATTCACTCTTTGAGCTGCTGTATTTCTTTTATTTCTGTCATTTTCTGTTTTTTTTTTTATAACTCACTGAATCCAATGACGCCCATGTGCTCATGGGTCTGAGGCTATCCATTGGAGCACAGGCCATCTACCACAGGCCACATCCCAAAAGAAAATGGCACTCCCTTCCCTATCAACTGCTATTTCTAAAGACTTCAGACCGAACCATTCCTTCTATTCTCAAAGAATGATTAACTCCCTGGGGTCCGATTCCTCGTTCTTAGGTCTCTACTCCTGTCAGGATTTACAGAGCAGTTCCAGCAGGATGCTGCACTGGTACCACAATCTGCATGTCCCAGCTTAGTGCACCACCCTCTGGTAACTCCTGCTGGGGATGCCCACTACTATTCCTGACTGGTAGCTACTCCAATACCTGCCCAGCATCCCAGGGGCAAACAGCACAAACCACCCCAGGCCAGAGCCACATCCTCACCAGCAGCCGAGACTCCTCCTTCCCCCAGGCCACCACCCAATCATCACTTTAAACCTCTTCAGCACTCCTCCTACCTACACCGAAAAGGTCTTTGTTATACCTGTCTCCTGGCCTTCAAGATGAATCCCTATAAATCTTTAAGACTCTAATCAAACGCGATCGTTTCTCTAAGCTCCCATTTTTTATCCTCAAACAGTTGCTTCTACCAATGCCCCCGGTTGTTAAAGGAATACATATAACTAAAAGAAGAAATACTCTCATGGAAGAGCCAAAAATATTTTTAGAAATTATTCATCATGGGGCTAGAAAGATGGTGGTTAAAAGTACTGGCTGCTCTTCCAAAGGACCAAGGTTCAATTCCCAGCACCTACATGAGCTTACAATGTTGCCTCTAACTCCAGCTCCCAGGATTATGACTCCCCCTTCTGGTCTCTGTGGGCACTGCACTCATGTGGTGCACTGTACATAGACATACTTTCAGGTGAAAACGCCCATAACACATAAAAAATATTATATTCCAGTCCTTAAAGAGTTGCTATTTGTGTAACTCTTTTGGTAAGTGCATAATTCTACTGTGATAGCCATTAGCACAGGCTTCTAATGTGGCTAGTGCCTTGTAAAATAGCCAGAATCCAACAAGAGTGAGTCAAAAAGGACTTCAGTCTTTGTGACAGACAATGGAGAAAGGTAGCCTCTTTCCCCATGAACTGCTGCAATTTGGCTGCTCAGTGGATACTAGGAACAAGTCAGATCACCCTCTCCTTGCCTTGGCTTTCCCCACTTTCCCCCTACCATGATGTAGCCCTCACTGGCCTTGAACTCTGCCTGTCTTGACCTTCCAATTACTGGGATTAAAAGTGTGTACCACCAGGCCCTATTGCTCCTCACTGTTTTCAATCCAGAGAAGACGATCCCTTCATGGAAAGAGGGACTATTAATCATTTCAATTACTTTTGCCCCAGACTCACTAAACTACCCAAGGACGACTCAGGCAGAGGAGAGTGTGAACCAGCCTTCACAGAACAGCCTTCTTACTGGACTACAGGGAACCAGATTTGGGCTCAGAATGCCACATGGGTCGACCAGATGGATGCCTGTATCTATAAGGCATTCCAATCTTATTGGGGAACTAAGGAAGGAAGAATGAAGTGCCAGAGGGAGAGTGGGATACAGAAACAGGAATAGAAGCATCTTAAGAATGAAGGGGAAAAAAAGAATGAAGGGGGTTCACCCCCTTCAACTTCAGACAGAGAGGAGATGCTGCCTCCTCAGCCTGCGCTAAGCACCCACATGAAGGTCTTGATAGGACCATGACGTTGTTTTGTGCTCCCCAGCTAGAGAAGCACATTCATATCCACAGCATCCTATCATGTTCCTGGATCTCTGTCTTTCTCCTATCAATGCCCCAGCAATGTGTGACCAAGGACAAATGCCTATAGCTGTCCAGGTTTCCCACCCATGTGTGACGCACACTTTTGCACCAGGACTTAGACACCAACTTGCAGATCTCTCACCCACTGCCCTGCCCAGGGTACCCTCATAGCACCAAAACCCATCACTGGCTCCAGGGGAAGGGGGGGACCTGGGGGGGAAGAGGATAGTGCAGTCAGCCACTGCCAGAGCTCTTCCAGGGCAGGGTAGAGTCAACCAGCTGGCCACCCTGCCTACTTCTGACTCTAGCTTTGCCCACCCCCACTCCTTCAGCAAGAGCCTTGAGCTGAAGTGGCCTATTGTTGAGCCCTGGCAGAGGGGTGAGGGAAGGAGCAGCAGCAAAGGATGCACCAGAGCTGCGCTGTAGAACATTCACCGCGCGACGTCACTGCCCACACCCTTCAGACCAAAGCCCCAGCAACTGCAGCACAGTCACTGCTGTAGGCTTGAGGCCCCCAGAGAGTCTGGGAATAGTGAAAGTGTCAGTGTACTTCAAATCCCACTGCATCCTGCCTGTTTGATCACAAGCAAACTTTAGATTCTGATTGGGTAAGGGACGTGCTTGGCCCAAAGCATGAAAGGAGGAGTCATCAGGAGTGGACAGACACCAAGAGGTGAGGAAGAACAACTGTTTGTTCTTGGGCCACAAAAGGCAGTGTCAAAAAGAGGTGAGGTGTTGGAAGAGAAAGCTAGAAATGCTCAAATACAAGAATGTGACTAGTTAACTCTTTAAGGACTAATAATACCTCTAGTCTACCTTCCCAACCCAAACCCCAAGTGACCAGCCCTCTACTACCCTGCAGAGACCCTTTTATTTGCATAAAGAAACACACTAGGTCTCTGCACAGCATCCCAGGAGGCATTGCTGACAACAGGGAGAGCCACACCGCAAACAAGGAGAACACACAGAAATGTCAAGATCACAGCTCCTTTCAATACCTGCTCCAGAAACCTGGGGGCTCCCTGCTGGCAAAACAAGAGATGTCTTCTAGACTCCAACCAAGCCAAGAAAGATATAAAGACACTCAAACTAGAGATTTCTAATAAATTACCTGTTCCAAAGTCATCACATAAACTGGTCAACAAGCCACCCAGCACCACAGCCTCACAAGCTTCTTCCTTGATTAGAAGCAGACAACAAAAATTTATCAAATACCAAATAAAGTCTCTAACTTGGGAGAGAACAAAACACAAAAAAGCAACTGAGGAGGGGAAAAAAACGGGCTCTGGAGAACAAAATTTCAGACAGAAAATTCTCAGTAATATGCTCACACTGATAAAATGTATTGACAAAAGAACATGGGCTGTTTTTGTTTTTAATCCAAGGAAACAAAGTATCAAAAACTGGGCTATAGAGATGGCTCAGCCCTTTGGGTTCATGCCTGTCTCCAAGCCTGCCTCCTAAATTTGATTCCCAGGAAACATAGTGGAAGAAGAGTATCAACTTCCACAAGCTAGCCTGTGATGGCCGTACATGGGTCATCATAGCGTGTGTGCGCACACATGTAGTGTTTTAAGATCACACATCTTGGGCTGGAGAGATGGCTCAGTGGTTAAGAGTACTGACTGCACTTCCAGAGGTCCTGAGTTCAAATCCCAGCAACCACATGGTGGCTCACAACCATCTGTAATGAGATCTGATGCCCTCTTCTGGTGTGTCTGAAGACAGCTACAGTGTATTCATATATAATAAATAAACAAATAAATCTTTAAAAAAAAAATCACACATCTTAAGAAAGCAGAAGGTAGGCTAGGGAGATGCCTGCAAAAGTGCAAGGACCTGAATCTGTCTATGAATCTACACAACCCCACTTTAAAGCCAGCAAGGTAGCACTGGCTCTGTCACAAAATGAAGGAGAGGACTAGGGTTGTCCCTTAATTTTCTTCACACATGTACTACAGCATGTGCACATCCACACTCACACACACAAATCATATACACGAGAGAGAGAGAGAGACAGAGGGAGAGACACAGAGACATACAGCATACCCATTCTGAATAGCAGGCAGGCTCACAGCATGAATTTCTAAGTTCAGGCTACTGTTTTGTTGTTGTTGTTATTGTTGTTTTTAAGATAGAGTTTCTCTGTGTAGCCCTGACTATCCTGGAACTCTTCTTTGTAGACCAGGTTGGCCTCAAACTCAAGAGACTGCCCTGCCTCTGCCTCCCAAGCACCGAGATTAAAGGCATCTGCCGCCATGCCTGGCTGACCACTGTCTTTTAAACCTAATGTACACTCAAGCCACAAATGCAGGTTCTGAATTCAAAGATAAAGGTTGACTCCAGGAGTTTGAATTTATAACAAGCTCTTGAGAGATGCTGTTGTCACTGGTCCATAAGCAAGGCTCTCTTAGCTTAGTTCTTTGTCCAGCTGTGCACTGAAATCACCTGGGCGTTTTGAAAATGTCAACATTGGATTCCATTTTGTATGAGTCTAATCAAATTGGTCTAAGCAGTCTTGAAGCCTCCTTAGATGGATTTGAACTTGGGCTGAGAACCACAGCTCTAGACAAACCTATGATTATGGCAACCATTTGTCCTGGCCTAGTCAATCCATTTTCAAATACTGCTGCCATTGTTGACATGGTAGTTTTTTAAAAATATTTACTCTTCACATCATGAAAATCAGCATAAGTTACAGACCTAGTCACCATTCAGACAGTTGTAAATACTAAGCCTGGTTAACATCAGTGGAGAAGGAATTAACAGTGCCGAAAGAAATTTATTCTGAGAATTTTCCCTTATTAGATTCCCATACTCATCCTGACCTTTCAAAACACATTTTTTTTAACATGACTTTTAAGTTTCAGGGAGTTAAGGCTTTCTGGGAAGAAGACATGTTTTAGGGAGCTGTGGATTGTGGATTATCTAATGGGACAGTAGAGTTTCTTTTCTTTCTTTCCTTTTTTTTGTTTTTGTTTTGTTTTGTTTTGTTTGTTTGTTTGTTTTGAGACAGGGTTTCTCTGTATAAGCCTGGCTGTCCTGGAACTCACTCTGTAGACCAGGCTGGCCTTGAACTCAGAAATCCACCTGTCTCTGGCTCCCAGGTGCTGGGATTAAAGGTGTGTGCCACCACTGCCCGGCGGACAGTAGAGTGTCAACAGTCCTTCATGCAGCAAAGGACTAGAATGACTTTAAACTTCAACACTCTTATGGTGTGGGTAGGAAGTGTTCTCAGAAAGGCTCATGGTCAAGGCTTGGTCACCAGCTTTTGGTGCTACCAAGAGGTGACTGGATCATGAGGTGTCTGACCTGGTCAATGAATTAATCATTTGAGTCATGATCTGAGGCATTAGCAAGACATGGCTCTGGCTAAAAGAAACAGGTCGCTGAGGACGTGCTTTTGACACCTGCCCCTTCCAGTCTACCTCCCTTCCTACCTCCAGGAAATTCGAAGCACTGCTCTGCCATGCCCTACTGCCAGGACAGACTGCCTCACCATATGCCCAAATGCCAGAGAGCTAAATAACTAACATAAGTGCAAACTATGAAACCTGAAACACAGCGGCTCACACCCTCAACACTTGCAAGGGAAGCAGTTTCTGACCAAATCTCTATATTCATATAACCATCAACTAAGCATAGGCTGGTGTGGGCACTATTAAGGGCTCCTTCTTCAGGATACTACACAGGATGTGTGCTACCAAAACCATCAAGGGGGAGGAAGTATGGTTTGAACAGGAAATGGCTCCACAGACTCAAGTGTTCTGGTATACTGTCCCCAGCTAGTGATGCTGTTTGGGTAAGCTATGGGGCTTTAGATGGGGGTAGCTAGAGGAATGGGGGATTTACAGCCCTGACTCCAGCCCATGTGTTCTCTGCTTCCTGGGCTGAAATGAGGAGTGAGCCATACCATATAGTCCTGCTACCATGGAAGGAGCTGCCTGCTACCATGCCTTTTCCAGCCCCATGACGAGCTGTATCTCCTGACCATTGTATCATCCCTGTCAAGAAAGAAAACAAAGAGTCTGGCAGTAGTGGTACACACCTTTAATCCTATCAGAGGCAAGCAGATCTCTGAGTTTGAGGCCAGCCTGGTCTACAGAGTGAGTTCCAGGACAGCCAGGGCTACACAAAGAAACCCTGTCTCAAAAAAACAAACATAAAAACAAAACAAAATGAAAGAAAGGAAGGAAGGAAGGGAGGAAGGAAGGAAGGGAAGAAGGAAGGAAAGAAGGAAGGAAGGAGAAGAATAAAGTCTGTTTGATACTGATCTGGTTTGGTTAGAAGCCTGAAACCTTTCTATCCAGGATATTTTTGCATTAAATCCTGGAGGCTGCTCTACAGTTGTTTTTTAGCCACTGCTGTGTTTAGTAATATGAGAGCGTGGTTCTTTGTATGGAGTTGTGTACACTTTTCTTTGCATAGTTGACTGTGTCAAATAAGTTAAAAAAAAAAAACCCTAAAAGTTATAAATGGTAGTGGACACCTTTAATCCTAGCACTTGGGAAGCAGGGTCAGGTAGATCTCTGTGAGTTCAAGGCTAGACTGGTCTACAGAGTGAATATCAAACCAATCAGGTATACATGGTAAGGCCCTGTCTCAAAAAATAAATTTTAAAAAAATTTAAATTTTCTTGTAAAAGGGGTTGGGGTTAGAAAAATGGCTCAGCACTTAAGAGCACTGGCTGCTCTTCCAGAGGACCACAGGGCAGCTCACAGTTGTCTGTCCAGGGGATCAGGTGCTTCCTTTTGACCCCTGTTGGGCACCAGACACATATGTGGTACATATACAGACATGCTGCCAAAACCCTAACACAATGCGCACAAAAATAAAGAAAATCTAAGAAGAAAGAAAATAATGGGCAGCTAGCTTTATCAAGATGAAAGAGAAAAAAGTGTCCTAAGTTTAGAAGATGAGCTGAAACCCCAGGGAAGGCACAGGGTTTACAATCCAGAGTGCTAGGAAGGAAGCAGCCCCAGAGATTTCTGCCAAAGGCCCCTAAGAATCTGCTGAGCATGGCTCTCATGAATGAAGAAACTGACCAGACCAGGGGAGAGGACCACCCGAAGGATAGGAAGGCAACAGTGCCGAGCACTTACCAGGCCAGGAGAGTACCTGCTCTCACTAGTAACTATTTACATTATTTTTTATTATTACTCAAAGTACCTTAAAAGTTAAGGTGCTTGTTTAAACAAACCAGTATCAGTGTGGTATGGGTTCTGTAACATAGCCGTTTCAAAGAGGGGAGAAATGAAAGCACATTATTTCTTACTCTAATATCACTTGACTATGGAAAGTAAAAAGCAAATACTATAAATGCCACAGTCATACAAAAAAAGCTTTCTGAAGCAAAGACACACACATTCTTTTTGGACACAGGGTATTGCTCCACATACAGTCAGAGTTGGCCCAGCCCTCTCACCTCCATCCTGAGTGCTAGAGCTGCCAGCAAGCAACACTATGCCTGACTCCACAAAAGTGCTTAGCAACCCAGGCGTGGAGAGCATACCTATAATCCCAGCACTAGGGAAGAGGAGGCTGAGGCAGGAGGGCTATACAGATTATTTTAGCAAGTTCAAGGCCAGCCTGGTTGTAGATGCCCAACCTGAAAAAAAACAAAACCCAAAGCTTAACAAACTAAATACAAGGAGTACATATATATGCTATTATGTGATTCATGTTAACAAATCAAAACAGAAATTTCATTGACTGACAAAAAGCATCTGGCCTAAAGTCCAACAACCAACCATTCTGATTAACCCAGGCATTCAGGAGGCCGAGGTAGGTGGATCTCTGAGTTCCAGACCAGCCTGGTCCAGGACAGCAAGGCTACACAGAGAAACCGTGTCTCAGAAAACAAAGAACAAATAAACAACTCTCACCAACAGGAACAGAAGGAGAGTTTTCAAACTGATGTATTGTACACACACACATACACACATACACACACACACACACACACAAACCAAAGCAAAAGCATGCTTGATGGTGAAGGACTTAATGTTTTCCTCAGGGATCAGAACTGAGGTACCTATTATGACATAGCTATTATGAACAGGCAAGAAAAGGAAACAGATTACAAGCACAGAGGTCAGAAAGAAAAAATAAAACTGTTTTTGCTAGTCAATGATCCGGAGACTACCAAGAAAGTGGAACCTCTAGAAAAGCTAAAATATGCTAGAACTAAGTCAGTTTTAAGAGGTTTCAGGACTCAAGGACCAACTCAAAAGTCAGTCATTGTGATACTCATCTGTAGTTTCAGCACCCAGGCAGGCCTGAGAACTCAAAGTCAATCTGAGTTCAATTCCTAGATCCCACAGGTGGCCGGAGAGAACCTACTCTGGACAGCTGTCTCTGACCACATGTGCATCTGACTGGTTCAAGGCCACCCTCAGCTACATAGGGAGTTTGAAGTCAGTCTGAAATACATAAGATCCTGTCTAAAAACAAAAAAATAAAAAGGTCTAGCAAGATGACTCACTTGTTACTTTTACCACACCTGACCACTTGAGTTAGATTCCTGGACCCACATCATGAAAGAACACTGGTTCCCAAAAGCTTTTCTCTGGTGTAATACACACGCACGCACACACAGTGCAAAAATAAAGTCAAAACAACAGCAGAGTACAACGAAGGGAGAAACTGAGAGAAAGGGGGAACAGCTAAAACGAAAGCCACAGACTACGAGAAAACATACGCAAACTATGCATTTCATAAGATTTATAATACGAATCTATTTTACAACTCCTTTAAAACAATATGAAAAAGATGCAGGATGAGTAAACAATGTGAACAGACACCCAACCAAAAATGCCCGGATGGCAAACGAGCACATGAAAAGACACCCAGCATTAGTCACTCAAGGGTGTTAATTATAGCCATAGTCATACACTATAGACCTCCCAGAATGCCTAAAGTTAAAGATACCACAAGACAATGTATGGTAGATGTAGAAAATTGTTCAACCATTTTGAAAACCAGCCTGTCTGGTAGGTTTTGAGGGTTGAAGTTTTTGGGGGATGCTGTTTGTTAGCTGGGCTGGGTCCTGCTGGGTTTTAGCTCCTAGGCTCCTGCAAGGAGCTTCTGGCCCAAGGTCCCAAGGCCTACATGTACATGTCAGCAAAGCCAGCTATTTATTTTAATATTATTTTCTCATTTGTTTAAAAAACATTTTTACTTAATTTTTAACTGGTTTATGAAAGTGTAAATATGGGTTATGTGATAAGTCTAGGAGTTCCTTTAAGATTAAAATGCTCACCTACAATATAATCCATCCCTTCTAGCCCTAAGAATATACCTGGGAGAAATAAAAGCCTAAATCCACACGAAGACAAACACGATCATTCAAAGAAGCTGTACCTGTAATACCAAATCAGGGAAATGGATATAAAGACAATGACACACACATAAGAGACTCCTGACAATGACTGGGAAAGGACCAATGATACCTGCAACTACACGGGTGAGATGTGAGACAGGGATGCTGCTCCAAAGAAGCCAGACTCTAAAAGGTCACTAACTGGTTGCCATTTACAGAGTCCTAGGCACAGCAAGCCCAGGGAGTACTTTAGAGCAGACCAGTCCCGTGAAGGTGTATGCTTATATATGTGCTGAGAGCAGAATTCTCTCCACAGAAACCAGTGAACCAGAACCACTCTGGTCATTCCAGGAGAGCTTGACACCATGGACGCAGCAGCTAAACTTCCGGTGTCTGAATGTTTGAGAGAGATGAAGCTGACAGACGGGTTGGGTTTGCAGAGTCGGCAAACCGGCTCCTCCAGCACCACTACCCCTTCTTCTGCCCCCACACGAGAACCCTATCTCCACCCAGGCCGGGTCAGAACTGTGTATGGGAGTCCATCTGACTCATAAGCGCACGGTGGGCTAGGGCAGAGACATTCCCGGTGACAGATCTGAGACTCTGAATCCATCCCACTGGTGAGCTGGAGATGCAAGAGTTCTTGACAAGGCTAGAGAAAGAAAGACAGAGGCTGTAAGCTGTCAACTTAGCCCACCTGGCCAGGAAAGAGGTGGGCTCATGTGTCAACAAGAAGTCAAATCTAGCCATTGGCCTGTACGCTTCACTTCTAGGCGGCGCCAAGAACGATCCAGGCGTCTGAGGTGAGAGTGTGAGGAGGTCTTACTAGGATATCACAGGCTTCTATTTGCCAGCTTCCAGAGTGAGGTCAAGGCCTGGGTAGCAGCCGCTGGTCCATCTTCCTTTCCCATTCCATTCAGAAACGAAGACCTCACCAGTTGCTCTCCGCTCTTCTACCCAAACTTGGCTTTGCGCCCACAGCATAATCAACCGTGACAAAACCGTGTGGCAAGGCTCAGGCCAGGCTCGTGCCCAAGTCACTACTGGCTGCGACACTCACGTGACCAACAGGACTACAAGATAAGGCACGGCTAATGCAATGGCTAATGCAACACTGCCCATTTCCCCTTTCTGGAGGACTGGAGGCCAGCGATGCAGGTTGCACAACATCTTGCACAGAGAGGCACACCTACCTCCCCCAGCAGACAGGTGGAGGGGGATGACTTAGTCCCTGCAACTCTAGCCCTGGGGCTATCCTACCTTCTCTTCCCTCTGCCTATACCAGGCAGCCATTCAAATGGTTTCACAGCCTGTCTAGACTTGAAAGAGGTGACTACTCCACTACAGCTGCTGCTACGTACAATTGTATGAGGTGTGTGTGTGGGGGGGAGGAGGATGCTTCCCAGGTTGGTCAACCTGAGAGGACAAGGGACGTTTGAAACCCATTCTCAGGTGCTTCTAAACACATCAACTTCAGCTGGTAACAAAATTGGCCTTACCTACCTGAGTTTTCAGCTGTCCCCAGGCAGATACAGCTTCGAGGATGCTCAGACTTGAGGTAGCAGAGAGGATCTTGCAGGCCAGAGCCTACCCTCCAGCAATGGCTTCCAAAGGTCAGGTTCACAGCGTTCTTCTGTTCCCCAAACCCCTACATTTTCCCGCATTACTTTTGGCACTAGAGCAACCCTGATGCCAGCAAGGCAGTTTGCAGATTACCACCGTCTTCGCCGTCTGCGCCTGCGGGTCCTGTGTCCCTCTTGGAATCTCTCTCCCCCAGGGGACCCTTTACCGTTCAGATATGTTTCCTGAACAGCCCTCACTACCTGGCCCTCTTGCACCCCCGGCAGCCAATTTGCTTCCTGCACCCCCAAGCGCCCTTCTCCTTCAGGCCCCTGGGGCCCTACAGGCCTGGCTCTCCCCAGCAGCTCGGGTCTGTCCCCACTCCCTGAGGATGCTCCTAGGAGCACCGCCTCCCCGCCCAGGTGCCTGCAGCTTTCCCAGCTGCGCTCGTCCGAACTTTCGAGCTCCTCCGTGTGCGGGCACGAGCCGTCCGCCAACTCGGGCAGCTCCTCCGGCTGCCGCAGAAGCCTGCGTGGGCTGCCCTCCCCGCGCTCCTGCACCCCGGCACGGGCCTCGCCGCGCTCCTGCACTGCGGGGCCGCCTCCCCCCTTCTCCTGCTGCTGCCTGCGGGGCCCCAGGCCCTCCTCCTGCGCCACCGGCCCGCCGGCAGAGCCCGTCCAGCGCGCCGGGCGCCTCCAGTCCGCGGCGTCGGGCGGCCCCCACACTACCCCCAGGCTGGGCTCGTGACCGCGGCCGCCCCGCTCCTGCACCCCCAGCCCCACGCCGCCCTCCTCCTGCACGGCCGGACCCACCCCGCCCTGTTCCTCCACGCCGAGCTTCAGCCCGCGAAGAAGCTGCGGGCCCCAGCTGAGCCGCCCGACGCGCGCCGGCTGCTGCTCCGGCAGCGCGGGGCTCAGCCCGCCACGCTCCTCCTGCGCCCCCCGCCGGCGACCCCCAGCGCCCGCCGCGCCGCGCACGCGCCTGCCCCCCAGAGGCCGCGCGCTCCCGCCCCTCCAGATGGTGCTGCCCTGCGCGCCCCCGCCCCGCGGCTTCCGCCTCGGCCCCGAGCGGGCCCGGCGTCCCGCCCTCGCCTCCCACAGTCGACCTCGGCCACCCCTGCGCCGCGCCGCAGGTGCTGCGGCCCCGCGAGCCCGCGGCCCTCCAGCCGGGTTCTCAGAGCCCGCGCGCGCCTGCGCCGCCCCAGGGGGTGGGTCCCACTGGGGTCGCTCCGCCTTCTTAAAGGGCCCTGGCCCTTTTTTGCTCTCCCCCCCTCAAAAAAAGTGAAGTTCAAAATTAGGAGGTTCCATCGATTAATAAATTCAAGTGAGAAGAAGTCCCGGAATAAGAGTCTGAATTTAGGGGGAGGGATGGCAGTGGAGAGGAGGATAAGGGGCAATGTAACACATTGAGACAGGGAGAGTCTCACTAACAGCCCAAGCCAGCTTCGAACTTGTGACACTCCTTGCTGTTGTCTCCTGAATGTTTGAAATTCTAAGAGGCATTTCAACTCCTGCAGGTTTGCCCTGTGAGACTGAAAACTCACTTCTACCTGTTCTCAAGTGCTTCTGCTTCAGACACTGGAAGCATTCCATTCTTTCCCTTTCCAGAACAGGGGGGTTTGTCTCCAGACAGTTCTCTTCTGATGGGAGCTTTGGTTAGAAATTGCCCTCCCAGTGCCATCATCCTCCCTCCCCACTCCTCCCTCTTGAGTCCTCTCTTCCTTGCACACATGTAGCCTTCTTCTCCCCCAGGAAGAAAAAAGACAGTGGGACTCCCAGGGTCAATGCATGTGATCTAGCCCAAACGGAAGCAGGTCTAGACAGCAAGATCTAGAAGTCACGGGAGAGACCCATGACTGCCTCCACTTCATCTATAAAGTGGACATAATAAAATGAGGATGAAGGGTCAGCCATCAGGGTAGGTAGGAATAAGTGGCTGTCTCTTTGTGTGTGGGTTAACCTTGGACTTGCTGTACTTGTACAGCATTCTAAATTCTTGAGAAAAGCTGCCCCTAAATAACTAAGATGTTGACAGATAAGCATACTTTAGGTTTTCAAACTCCAATTTGGTAACCATCAGATAACGTCAGAATGTATAAGGCCACTCCTTATTCTAGTCCTGTGTTTCACCTAACAAAAAGCCATGCAAAACACTGTGAGTTTTAACTTGCAGCAAAGTAGTGTGTGTGTGTGTCTAAAGGGTTACCGAAACCCCCTAGGCGGTCAAGGTCAAACTAACACAGTTTAGCTAGAGAAAGAAAACAAAAGAAAGGAAAGAAAGAAAAAAGAAAGGAAGGAAGGAAAAGATGCCGGCCCTGGATAAGGAAGACTTCTTTCTGCTCATTACCAGTCCAGGACTTTTTTTTCTTCACTTATAAAAGCTCTTTTTTGTCAGGTGGTGGCATACATCTTTAATCTCAGCACTCAGGAAGCAGAAACAGGCAGATCTCTGAGTTCAAGGCCAGTCTGGTCTACAGAGTGAGTTCCAGGACAACCTGGGCTACACAGAGAAACCCTGTCTCAAATTAATTAATGAATTAACTAACTCATTAGTTAATTCATTAATTAATAGTGCTTTTGTGTTTTGTGCACGTAATCATCTTGGGGGAACAGTAACTCCACTCATCTCCTGGGGGTAAACATTTTAATAAGCTTCATCTTCCTCCCCTTCAACCCTTGACTTCTGAGAGTCGTTGGGTTTTTAGGGAGTGGGCAAGCGGTCTTGGGTCTGCTCTGTACGTGTATGTCCAGTATTGGGATCAAAGGCTGTGGCCAAGGGGCTGAGTAGATAGGATAACCACATAAGCCACACAGAGCCTAATCTGGGAGGATTTGGGTCATTGTCGCTTGCTCTGTGAGGTGAACAGAGAAACATGCTGAATCATTTCATACAGCCCATTCTCTTGCCTGGGAGCCGAGGAGTGAATATTCTGTACCTTAGCTCGGGTCTTCCCCCTTGTGTGTGAGAGGCAAAGGAAAAAAGAGTTCAACGTTCCAACCTCTCTTATACCGTTTGCCTCAGTAACTAAGATTTCCAGAGCCTATGAGCGTAGCCTCACACTCTCCTGTCCTGTCACCCACAGCAATGAATATATATTAACAGTCTCAGTGTACAGCGACAGGACTGAAGGCTTGTGGGACTAAATGGCTTTTTTTTTTCCAGAATCTCGAAGTCGACAGTCATAGAGCCAGAAATCACATCCAAGTGTCCGACTACATAATCTGTTCTCGGAGCCACTCAAGCAATAAAACAATGCCAATGCAGGAGCTGTGCTGCAGGAAAACATCAGGACTAACGAGATTTTAGCCATCAATAGATGCAAACAACAGATTTGGCCAAAACGCCCCTACCAGTAAATCAAGCTCCAAATCAAACAAAACAAGGGGGTCAAAGTGATTCTCTTAGGGAAGCTTTTCCTCCCCTCCTCCCATCTCTCATCCAGTTGCCTTCAAGAGCAAGATCTGTGGCCCTCACCCATTCTTAGTCCCTGGTTATCCGGGGCATCAGATCACAGGGACCGGAAGTCTGCATCCCATCCTGCCCTGCTCTCCACCAGGGCATTTAGTGCTGGAACCGCACTCGGAGATTTCTCTGAGGCCGTCTCTGTCTCCATATCATCCTAGGACGACAGTTCAAGTGGCTAGAGACTGCTCTGCCACCCAGGAGCTGATAGTATAAGGAGGAGAAGCTGAAGGCCCAGGGCTTCACAAGGTGCCTGAGCCAGACTCTTTCCAGACCTGGAGCTTTAAGAGAACTGCCTACATCGGAGTGACTCTGTGGGGAGAAGGGCCTGTCAGATATCGTTGGAAACTGTCCCAACCTGCTCCAGGGTGATGTTAGTGGCTCCCTTAAGAATCTCTACTGTGAGACAGTTGCCCTGCGGGGTGAGCAAGAAGCCAAAGCAGGGGTGTTAGGCACCCTGCCTCACCTGCAGACAGATATTCAGCCAAGACACAGAGGATGCCGTGGAATCATTGCGATGGGGTTTGAGTGTTTTGTCCCACGCCAACCCCCACCTCCAACCCCCACCACCGCCTCTGCTGCCACCATCACCACCCTTGTCGCTGCCGCCACTGTCTGTCCCCACTCTCCCCACCCCCCAAACCCCTGTTTGCTTTTTTTGGCTAGAGCAAAGTTGTACAACTATTGCAGCCTACCACCTGGAGATTAATTAAATCCAGTGTATATTCGTTTGGCTTTTTTTTTTTTTTTTGGTCAAAGGACAATAAAATACCAAAACGGAACTTGTTTCTCCTTGTGATTTAAAATACAAAATGCGCAAATGTGCGGTGGTGGCATATGTTTTTAGTCCCAGCACTCCAGGGGCAGAGGCATGCTTGATCTCTGAGTTTGAGGTCAGAATGAGCTCCAGGACAGCCAAGGCTACACACAGAGAAATCATGTCTCGAAAAACCAAAATAACAATAAAAAAAAATAATAAATATAAATAATTCAAAATGTACAAAAATGGATCCAGAGAAGTTAAAAAACTTGCATTTTTCTTTTCTTTTCTTTTTTTTTTTTTGGTTTTTCGAGACAGGGTTTCTCTGCATAGTCCTGGCTGTCCTGGAACTCACTCTGTAGACCAAGGCTGGCCTCGAACTCAGAAATCCGCCTGTCTCTGCCTCCCAAGTGCTGGGATTAAAGGCGTGCGCCACCACCGCCCGGCCAACTTGCATTTTTCTAAAGGATATTCACATCTGAGACCTGGAACGACTCCAGCTCCCAAGACGCCTTCCTCAAGATGTTATTTAATAAAGGAAGATTTACTAATCTTCCAGCATGCCTTTCACATTCATGGCTTATTTTTTGACTTCCTGACGCTTTCCTTTCCCCACCCCAGGAGACAATAAACCCCACCACAACAGGAATATTTGTTCTATGCACACGCAGTTGGAATAGTGCCTAACACAACTCTGATGCCAAGAATGTCTGTGGAATGGATGAGTGTATCAGAGGCAGTGAGCATATTGTTTTTATGACATTTTTGATTCGTGTATGTGTGTATGTTCTGCATCTTGGTATCAGATATGTTTCTTTCTGTAGGGCATGATGAAAAAACCTCAGGCAGTTACTGCCATGGCATGAATAATTCCACATTGAAGAGCAAAGGAAACGCATGTGTACTGAGCCGGCAGTCCTTAGTCACGTGGACGTCTTGTGGCGAGGTAGGTCTCTCACTCGGACATCTTGTGGAGCGGTAGGTCTTGACTCAGCCGGTTGGAAGGGACTACGAGGCCTGATGTTTTCACCAAACTCGCAGGTACTGGTGCATGGAAAAATGCATTTTTTATGTTTAGTTATTTTAGATTTATTTTATTTTATGTGCACGAGGGTTTTGCCTCTGTGTATGTGTATCCACCACATTTGTGCCTGGTGTCTGAGGAGGTCAAAAGGTGGTGTTGGATCCCTTTAAGCTGAATTTATGAATGGTTGTGGATTGCCATGTTGGTGCTGGGAACTGAATCTGAGTCCTCTATAAGAACAACAAATACTCTTACTCGCTGAGCCGGTTCTCCAGCCCATATCATGAGAAAAAAAACCCACAATTTTACTGAAACATAGGCCCACACTAGCATTATTAAATTGGTATGTCTGAGATAGAACTCAACATCTATGGCTTGTGTGTGTGTGTGTGTGTGTGTGTACAATTTTACACACATGGAGGTCAAAGGACAACACGTGGACTTGATTCTCTCACTTTATCATGTAGATTCAGGGAGTTGTGGGTTCCCCAAGCTTTGCAGTCTATGCCTCTGTTCCCAGAGCCGTCTTGCTGTCCTCCACAGCTTTTAAAAGCTCCCCAGGTGATTCCACCATGTTACCAGAAATGGACGGTGCTTGGTGAGACTGGGTAGAGAGGTAGAGAGACCAGATATTTATGTCTTTACACTCTGGGCTTGGAACAAGTATTAACTGAGGTGGCTGGGACGTGAGATGCTGGTACCAGGGTGAATGATTGTATTGAACAAAATCAAAGGCTGTGGGGTCAGGAAGGGGATTAGAAGGTGAAGGGAGGAATTCTAAAGGTTCCATAGGTGTGGAAGTGTCTGCTAACCCATGTCATGTTGTCCCAGAACCAAGAACAGCCTGTGTCTTCAGCTATCACTAGGTCAGGGCTCCTGAGGGAGCTGCTCAGCAGGCCCTGTTCACACGCCCCCGGGGCAATTCAGTTTTCAAAACCTTACTAGGGCATAGGGAGTATTGGTTTGCTGCCAGTGTCTCCCACATGCCTGCCTCCTCTGCCCAGCTGGAGTAAGAGCCAGAAGGGCCAAAAGCTTTCCAGTACCGAGGACAACAGAACCGATGCTGCTAAAGAAGTACCATGGAGTCCTGGGTTCTGGCACCCCCTGGTGGATATCTAGAATAAGGCTAGTGTTCTTGGAGCTGTCCAGTTGAGTTCCAACAGTTATCAGTCATTATCATGATCAAAAGGTTGGGACGTAGTTTAGCCTAACATATAGTCTCTAGCACTGAGAAAACTGGGTGTGGTGAGCCCTGCCTGTAATCCCATCACTAGGGAGGTAGAGACAGGAGGATAAACTTAAGGTCATCCTTTGCTACACAGGGAGTTTGAGGTCAGCAAAACTACAGGAGATAATTGTTTCAAATAAAAACCACATTATCAGGAACCAAACAAAAGAAACTTCTGGAAAGTCAAGACTAATAATCTTGTCAAGAGCTGTCCTTAGGGCTCCGTCTACTCTCAAGCCTTTGGAACCCCACTTCCTGCCGACTCCCTCAGTGGCAGTCAGCTCTTACCCTAGTGCTGAGGTTTTAGGTTTTCAGGTTTTTTTTGTTGGTGGTGTTTTTTTTTTTTTTTTTTTTTTTTTTTTTTTTTTTTTTTTTTTTTGGTTTTTTGAGACAGGGTTTCTCTGTGTAGCCCTGGATGTCCTGGAACTCACTCTGTAGACCAGGCTGGCCTCGAACTCAGAGATCCGCCTGCCTCTGCCAATTGCTGGGATTAAAGGCGTGCGCCACCACTGCCCGGCTCAGTTTTTTTTAATATTATTTATTTATTTTTATTTATATGAGTACACTGTATCTGTCTTCAGACACACCAGAAGAGGGGATTAGACCCCATTACAGATGATTGTGAGCCACCATGTGGTTGCTGGGAATTGAACTCAAGAGAAGAGCAGTCAGTGCTCTTAACCACTGAGCTATCTCTCCAGCCCTGTTTTTGTTTTTTTTTGTTGTTGTTTTGGGTTTTTTGTTTGTTTGTTTACCTTGTTTTGTTTTTCTCACCTGTGTGCCTGCAGCTCCTCTCTTTGCTCTACCTTCCTTGATTGTAATGAAGACACTACCTTACCCTTTGCTGGTTTTCTCCTTCTGCCCCAATGATGCCCTTCCCAGGCCACCTGTTCTTGCAGTCTCATTTGGCTCCTCTGGGTAGTTTAATAAGCTCTACTCTGACACCTACTACATCTGAGCTAATTGGGCTCCCACAGGTTGCTCTCCCTGCACCCCTGGATGCCCTCCTGGTACCAACATTCACTGACTTCCAGGCATTTCCATTTGGTCACGTGGACCTGAGGCGTTAGCAATATCCCAAATGCAAATCCAGCACCCCACCCCCGACTCTCTCACTGAACCAGGAACCAGAGCCGGTTTTTCTTATTTGTTTGGTTGTTTGAGACAGAGTCTCACTATGTAGCTCTCTGACTGTCCTGGAACTTGCTCTGTAGACCAGGCTGGCCTCGAACTCACAGAGATGCTCCAGCCTCTGCACCCTGAGTGCTGGGATTAAAGGTGTGTGCTACCACTCTGGCACAGCCTCTTATTTTACCCATTTCCTCAGTGAGATAGCAGTGCCTCAGTTCCTCAGGGCTCCAGCCTCTAACTTCACTTCATCAGCTTCAGCCTACCTAGAGAGGACTTGTGTCCCAAGCCCTACCTTCCTCTTGGGCAGTTTTCATTCAGATGGTAATCATACACCTTTGAAATGCCAGATACAACGTGGAAAGGCAGCTTTCACCAGCCCAGCCAGCCTGGTCCTCAGATTCCCCTCTCAGAGCAATGTAAGGATTATGAGAGATAACACTGCCTTAGCTACACCCCTGAACGATGTCACTAAGGTGAGTGTTCTTTAGATGACCCTGCTGACTCTGGGCCTCCCTGTTAATTGCTGGTTAATCTTCCTAAACCCCAATTTCATCACATTCCTCTCTTACTTCTTATGACTGCTCCCTGGTAATCCCTATGTGTTTGGGAAATCACAGCAGGGTAAGACCCACGGGATTGATCATCACTGGAACAGAGTGGGAAATCAGGTACCCAGGGCCAACAGTGTGAAAATAGAAGCCAAGACAGACAGGTAGATCTGTGAGCAAACCTCTAGGAAATACCACGGCAATTCGCATGTCAGAAACCAGGGAGGTGAACCCAAGAGTGAGGGCTGTGGCCTATGTATCACTTCTGTGAGAATAAGCATGTCCCTAATAAGTCAGCAAGCTCTTGGAATGTTACTTTATCCATCTGTTGTGGTTTGAATAAAAATGGTCCCCATGGGTCCCTGTAGGGAATGGCACTATTAGGAGGTATGCCCTTGTTAGAGTAGGTGTGGTCTTGTTGGAGGAAGTGTATCACTGGAGATGGGCTTTGAGGTTTCAGAAGCTCAAGACAAACCTAGTGGCTCACTTTCCCTGCTGCCTACCAATCCAGATGTACAACTCCAGGCTCCTTCTCCCGCACGATGTCGGCCTGCATGCTTCCCTCCATGATAGTGATAGACTAAACCTCTGAAACTGTAAGCCAGCCCCAGTTAAATGCTTTCCTTTATAAGAGTTGTCTTGGTCATGGTGTCTCTCTCTCTTCACATCAATAACTAAGACACCATCCAAGATGCCTTAGTAGCAGTGGCTTCAAGTGGTCAGTTGGTGAGGCCAAGAGGAACACTAGCTGGGGCAATCAGGACATGCACTCAGGTTAGGAAGGCTGTCTTCAGAGTAAACTGAGGCAGGTCACCTATCCACAGCACTTTTGATGACATGATTACAAAGGTGTCCTGTGTTTTATCTGCTTATTGGTTGGTTATTAATTGTCTATTGAAAGCAGTGGAAGAGTCCATGATGCCAAAAAAGCCAGTTCTGAGGTCCCACCAATAAAAGTAACAACGCCAACTTCTTTGGTGCTTTTCATATACAAAAGAAAAAGATCATCCTAGGCTGGCAATCAGACTCTTTCAGGCTGAGGGAGAGATAGTGAACTCAGAGATGTGGTTCAGAGTGGACAAATCCTCCCGGCTTGCACAGGTTCTTACTGGTGAGACCTCCCGGCTTGCACAGGTTCTTACTGGTGAGACCCAAGCCTACTGGCAGCATGTCCAAGCGGGTCCAAGAGCAAGCTGAGAATTCGGGCTGCTGCTCAACCATTCATCAATCAAAAGCAAGGCTGGGCCCCCGCCCCCCCCCCAAGCTCTCTAGCTCACCGGTAGGTGGCGTGTGAGCATGAATTCAAGCACAGTGCTGTGGCGTACAGGTGACCCAAACATAGGCAAGTCATGAGGACTCTGCCATGCCCATGGTGTGGATGGTGGTTCCCAGGAGGAATAACCAATCCATGGACTAGCTTTGGGCTACATGGCAGGCAAATCCTATACTGGGCTCAGTCGCCCTTCTGTGTGTTCAATTTTTTTTTTTGTCTAGCATTGCTTTATTTATATGTTCTCTTGCTTATTTATTTATTTATCTATCTATTTATTTATTTGAGATAATAGCATCTCTCTTCCTAGTCCTGACTGTCCTTAAACTCACACTCTCCTGCCTCTGCCCCACCCCCAAGCGCTGGAATTAAAGCTGCGTTCGACCGTGCCCATCTTTTTAGCATTGTTTTACAAATCTATTTTCATTGTGTGTGTTCCAACAGACTTAAAAAATGGGCAGTGTATCCCCTGGAGTTGGAGTTAACCGGTGTCTATGAGCTGCCTCACCTGGCTGCCAGGAGCCAGACTCTGGTCCTCGGACAGAACGGTGAGCACTCTTGATCAGTGAGCCATTTCTCTAGCCTCTGGTTGGCTTGTATTTTTAAGTTGTTTTTTGTTTTGTTTTTTGTTTTTTTGTTTTTTTTAATGCACCATGTTTGGTTTCAAAAAACAACCAGCAAATAGACCCCCATGCCACTCTTCAGCCCATTGGCTCCCAGAGGCCAGATGCTTAGACACTAAAGTCCCTTCTTGGCACCAATAGTGAGGTGATTTCTCTTTTTTACAACAATAAAAAAAGAGGTTAAGAAATACCAAATAGCCAGGCGGTGGTGGCGCACGCCTTTAATCCCAGCACTTGGGAGGCAGAGACAGGCGGATTTCTGAGTTCGAGGCCAGCCTGGTCTACAGAGTGAGTTCCAGCACAGCCAGGGCTACACAGAGAAACCCTGTCTCGAAAAACCAAAAAAAAAAAAAAAACCAGAGAGGAGTGTCTTAAGGGACCATCCAGTCATGTTTGCTACATGAAAGGGAAACAGAAGACAGACAGGAGGAAGTGAAAGGGAGGGAATGCTGTCTCCTGAACTGATTGGACTAGTCTAGTCCTCCATAAAGCCCATCCCTGCTGGTGGCACAGGTGGCTTGAAAGTGCCTGTCCCTGTGGTGTAGGGAGTGGAACCCCAGCTTGTCTGTGATCTCAGCCACTTTCTTGCAGTGTGAAGTCCTGCTTGTTGGTAAACCCCAGGGGAACAGCATCTCAGAGCCCATCCTTGGCCAGGAGTCTCATGAGCTCTTCATGGGCCTTGTTCATATGCTCTCTGCCGTTGTTGTCAACTGCCAAGGTCAAACCTTGAGTGTTCTAGAGCTGGACCGAGGTCACCTGATTCCCACACAGTGAAGATGATGTTTCTGAAACCCAATGACAGGAATGGTGGTCATTATTTCAACCAGCTTCCGTTTGTATAGAACTGTTATATTTCCGGCCTACCATGAGAAGACACATCTTGTTTATGCCAAAATGGCCCATGAAGAAGTTTGCAATGATATTCCCCATGCTCGTGGATAAGTAGAAAGAGCACTAAGAGAGACCTCACAGGCTGAGCAGAACTTTCATTCCAGGGTGTCTTTTTTTTTTTAATTTATGTAACTTTATTTTATATGCATTTTTGTTTTGCCTGCGGGTGCATCCATGTGAGAGTGTCTGATCTTGGAGTTACAGACATTTGTGAGCTGCCATCTGGGTGCTGGGATTTGAACCCAGATCCTCTGGAAGAGCGGTCAATGCCCTTAACCGCTGAGCCAGCTCTCCAGCCCCCAGGGTGTCTTTTTGAGGCTGGCCAAACTCTAGGTCACTGAGGATGGTGCTCTGAATAAAGTTGGCTACTGCATGAGACTTCAGTCTGCTTCATTTTTAGGCCCAGCTCTCCCAGGTTCACGTGGGGCCAGTAGACTGTGCCACCAGACAGAAGAACTGGTAAGACTGAGTAGGCCCAAACCCTGGGAATTTCAGAACTGAGAATGGCAGGCTTGGGGCCAGCTATCTTCTCCGTTCTCTGAACCAAACCGGATTCTGCCAGACCCCTTTTCCTGGACTCTGCCTTTCCTTCCTGTCTGGCTTGTAAATGCTCTGAGGGGAAGCTCGAACCCTAGACCCTTTGACACCCACACACTCAACCTCACCCCTATCCATTCTCAATCCCCAATGGCATCTGGAAACCCAGGAGACTGAGAACCACAGCATCTGTCCTAGACCCTGCTGTTTCTCACCCCAGGGAAACATGGGCTGGGACCCCTATTATGGACAGTGTTCTGTCTCCCCTGAGCCACTAGCCAGCTACACTTGGGCACCCCAGTGGAGGCAGCCCAAAGGGCTCATGCTGCTGTAAGACTCTGGTGAGCCTTAGTTTACTGGAGACCCCCTGAGTGAACAACACAGAGCCAGGAATCGTTGTAAAAGCAAGAAGAATTTTATTGTTCCAGAATGCTGGGGTCATCCTGCATCCAAAAGGAGAGGCGACCCTGTGCAACTCGTTCAGCAGACATTTATACAGTTTCCAGGGGTAGCATAGAGAAGCAGCAGCTACGCACAATGTGATTGGCAGAACAGTGTGACTTTTAAACTGATTGGTCTTTAGAGAATGAGGTGGCAGGGACTTCCCTTGTCTGCGGGTGGCCAGCCGTCCATCCTGTGGGATGTGTCCATGTGCTCTGGGCCTCCTCCACCCACAGGTGGGTCTTCTCCCCTATTGTCTGAGGAATGTTGATTAGTCTCTCTTTTCCAGGTGACTTTCCTGATCTGACCCCTTCACTGCCAACTAGTGCAGCAAACTGAGTGTTTTAACTTCATGTACGTCCGTGTACCGTGTGCATGGGTGTGGCCCAGGGAGGTTAGAAGAGGTCACTGGATCCACTGGAATTGACATTATGGATAGTTGTGAGCCACCTCTTGGGTTCTAGGAATCAAGCCCAGGTCCTTAACAAGGTCATTTAACCACTGAGCCATTTCTCCAGCCCTAAGACATACACTTTTTTTTTCTCTTAACATTTTTTTTATTGATTCTTTGGGAATTTCATATCATGCACCCCCATCCCACTCATTTCCCCTTCCGTGTCTGCCCTCCACCCTTGTAAATGCCCCCAAAGAAAATAAATTGTCGGGCAGTGGTGGCACACGCCTTTAATCCCAGCACTTGGGAGGCAGAGGCAGGTGGATTTCTGAGTTCGAGGCCAGCCTGGTCTACAGAGTGAGTTCCAGGACAGCCAGGGCTACACAGAGAAACCCTGTCTCAAAAAACCGAAAAGAAAAAAAAAGAAAAGAAAAAATTAAAAACAACAAAAATCTCGTTGACCCTTCAGGGTAACGACCTGCTCACCTCTCAACTGAAGATTTCTCTCGCACCTGCTCAGCTGCGCACCTCCATTCCAGTCTCGAATGCACCCTCCACTCCTCCCTCCCCTCCTCCCTCCACTCTTCTGTCTGTCTGTCACATCCTTGTTAGTCACAGTGGCATTGGGAACTGCTGTGTATCACGCAGCATACCCTTTCACTCAGCTTTACTTGTGGGTGTTCATTGCAGTGACTCAGAGATGGTCTGGTTCAAGGCCTCTGGCTTCTGCTACATCATCAACACAGGTCCCTCATCCATAACTTCTCTCAGATATCTTGTTGTTATCCTGAGTCATGGAGATCCTGTGGCTTTGGTTCTTCAGTAGCTCATAGATGGGGAAGATACTGGGATGGGACAACTCAAAGCCCTGTATCTGGGACTGCATGATAGCTGAGTTCATCAGCCCCAGCCGCTGCTGGGATTCCATGCCAATAGAGCCGGCTCGTCCACACCCACACCCCCACTGGCCTAGTGTGAAGGCTGGTGAGGGGGAGGGCCAGTTTGGCACAGTCCTCAAGTATCAACATGGCTTTTGGTAGTGATACAAGCCACAGATACCAACATAGCCTCTGGCTATATCTGGACCACTGATCCACTCGTGGCCCTGAGTGGCTGCATGGACCTCAGGCCTCATCATGGTCTCAACATGCCCTCAGGTGGCCATGCATGCCACTTATATCAACATGGCCCTCGGGCAGCAGAGCCTGAGGACATCACTAAAGAATTAGTGGCACAGACTAATGGATCTCAGGCGTCATCTTGGCCTGGGACAGCAGCATGGACTGTAGACACCAACATGGCTTCTGGTAGCATCTCAGCCTACAGTGGTCTTTCCAGGATGTTCAGTCCAAGACATAACCCTTTCCTCTCTTAGGCCTTTGTCATTGCAGAGCCAAGGTGATCCTGTGCTGGCATATTAGAGGGTGGAGTGGGGAGCAGAGTCTGCGTCTGCATAATCTCTGGGCTGCTGCACCTCCAAGCCCCCACCCTACTAGGCAATAACAGCCTGTTGACCTCAGCCCTCTCTCTCACCTGTCACTGCTACTGTGGACACTGGCCTATGCTGCCCATTATGATAACTACAAGCATCTTGCTTTTGGTGATTCAGGGCTGCCACCTGGCCCCTGCTACTTCAGGGCCCAATTAAACCCATTACATGTAATTCATCCATGTGAACAGCAGCATCTCCAGCCCTAAGGTCTGGCAAAGGGAAAGGGCTATGACAAAGCTCTTTAAATGTGCTGATGCCCCTGTTACTACTTTGCATCTTACAGAATGAGTGAAGCTGTATACCTGGGACCTTCACACTGTGGAGGATTTGGTTTTACAGTGTATCCACTCTTAAGGCTGCCATTTCCCCAAGCCTTAAAGTCCTTCAACACTAAACCTAAGGATATCAGGCATCTAGAGCTGCTTTTCAGTAGGCCATCTTTTGATCAATCAATGCTTTAATCAACCAAACAAACTTTTTATTTATTTAATGTATATGAGTACACTGTAGCTATCTTCAGACACACCAGAAGAGGGCATCAGATTCTAATACAGATAGTTGTGAGCCACTGTGTGGTTGCTGGGAACTGAACTCAGGACCTCTGGAAGAGCAGTCAGTGCTCTTAACTGCTGAGCCATCTCTCCTGCCCCCAAACAAATTTTTAATACCATTTTTAACTGTGCAAACTTCCATATTAAACCTAGAATCTGGGCTGGAGAGATGGCTCAGTGGTTAAGAGCATGGACTTCTCTTCCAAAGGTCCCGAGTTCAATTCCTAGCAACCACATGGTGATTCACAACCATCAGTAATGAGATCTGATGCCCTCTTGTGGTGTTCCTGAAGATAGCAACAGTGTATTCATATACATATAAATAAATAAATCTTAAAAATGACTTAAAAACATTTTTAAAAATCTTTTTTTTTTTTAAAGATTTATTTATTTATTATATATGAATACACTGTAGCTGTCTTCAGACACACCAGAAGAGGGCATCAGATCCCATTACAGATGGTTGTGAGCCACCATGTGGTTGCTGGGATTTGAACTCAGGACCTCTGGAAGTGCAGTCAGTGCTCTTAACCACTGAGCCATCTCTCCAGCCCTTAAAAATCTTTTTTAAAAAGAAAAAACCCGGCCGGGCGGTGGTGGCACACGCCTTTAATCCCAGCACTTGGGAGGCAGAGGCAGGCGGATTTCTGAGTTCGAGGCCAGCCTGGTCTACCGAGTGAGTTCCAGGACAGCCAGGGCTATACAGAGAAACCCTGTCTCGAAAAACCAAATAAATAAATAAATAAATAAATAACCCTAGAATCCTCACTTTTAGGGGGCTCACATCAGTAAACTCAGCTTGATCCACTTATATGTTTCTTACACATTATTCCATCCCCTTAAAACTCATTCCTACATATTCCCCAGACTTATGCTTGAATGAATTAGCAAACTCATTTAGCTCTTCAGTGGTGGGTAAACCTCATCAATTTCTATTTCCAATCGAGGTGCCTGCTTAGTCTTATAGGAGCCTATAACTAGCCTTAGGTCTAGTTATAGGTCTACAGGCAACTTATTGGTGTGTCCTCCGTGTCGTCAGTATCGTCTTGCCTGGCGTTTTCTTTAGGGATAGTCACTGCCAGTTAGGCAGGCAGTGAAGGATTAATTCCCTCAGGCAAATACTTCAGGGGGTAGGAATGAAGGTTGGAGTGTATCTTCTGTTAAGGGTAGACAGACTTCTTCCTCATGTAACACAAAGCCTTGAGAACCTGGGAGTTCAAAGTTCCTAGCCTCAATGGGGTCTTCCACACATCTGTGTCCTGTTACCACATCCCACTCCTAACCAATCAGTACCCTTACTTTAATTGCTGACACTATCCAAGGCTGTAACTTGAACTTTTGTTTCAATTCAGCCAATCTTATTGAGGGCTTCAATTTGATTTTCTGAAACGTGAGCTCTTGGCAGCTGCTGAAGATAAGATTCTCTTCCAGGACACACTTAGAAAACTTATAAACTGTGTATGTGCACCTGGAGTGGGTCAATCTTATCAGGGTTCATTGTTGTCCTTCCTCACGGTATCCTGAGATGCTAGAAGTTGGTCACTTTTGGAGTTTCCATTATCAATTTATTCAGAGATGCAAGAAGCACTCAGCTGTTGTGGATAGCCCAGGGGTTGCTTGTATTTTGATGCTAATTCTGCTCTCCTGGGAGGGACTGCAAATGTCGAATGAGTCTTGTACTCAGGTGACTTCTTGTGAACCATCCCCTAATGAATAAAGGAGCCAATCACTGGGCTAGTAGGAGAGACTTCTGGGCTGGATAGGGGAAGAGAGGAAAAGGAAAGAGGGGGCCCTTTTGGATGGGACAGCAATGGGGCAAGATGTAGCTGCTAGTGTCTCCTCCACCACTGGAGGATTTAGATTTAACATGGCTTACAAGATTAGCATTCTAGTTGCTGCACCCAGAGATTGAGTTACCATTGTTTCTAAACTAAGTTTGTGTGGCATTTTTCTTCATAAGATGACTCAACTGGATTCAAGAGAAAGGTACGGCAGCAAAGGGTGAGTTTACCTGATGTGCCCCGCAAAGGACATAGGGGACTTGAAGCATGGGGCTGGTATGGTAGTGACCGGCCAGAGGGAACTTAGCTGGGTGGAAAGATTTTGGAGCTCTGGTGCCATGTGGCCCGCCAGCCCTTGGGAACTGCAATTTTACTATTTCCTGAAACACTCAGCCAGTATCATTTTCCCACAAATTGTCAAAGTGACTCAATTCCTTGCTTCTAACAATAGATGATTCAGGACAATCAAAATATTTGTCTTGATAAGATTATTCTAAATGCTTCTAGGAGAGGTAACTTACAGGTCGGCCTCCTGGAAGCTTAACAGGAAGCTTGTGTGGAGCACTAAAATGTCAGGAACAGAGACCCTGGTAGGTGGGAGAACTCCAAAAAGCTGTCTCCTGACCTCCACAGGAACATCTCCATTACTAGTGGAACCAGAGGTAGCAAAGTAACTCAACAATGGCTCAACTCTGTCTCCTTGACAAGATTTGGAATGACATAGAAGACACCCTTCCTGTACGTTATCTATGAAGCAATTTCTTGAGGTTACTGTCATGAATGTAGGTAGCATTATCTATCATTGTCCAAAAAGGATAAAGCTAACTGTTGCTAAAAATTCCTCCCCTGGGAGACATGTAAGCACATCTATCCCTCCTGAAGTCCCAACCACAAACTGGTACAATTTTACCAGCTCCCTCGGGGGAACCAATGGTTTATTTGGTTTAGTTACACAGTATATGTAAGTTTACTGGATGTCCCTCCCCTCAAAATGCCACATCAGGAATCTTTACCCAGCAAAAATGATTTTCCTGTAGCTCCACAGGTTTCTAACGACTTCCCTAACCTGTAAACTCTACCTACATCTCTTCAAAGCCCTCTGCAGCTCAGGCAGTTACAAAGTGGTAGGGAACTGCTGGATACTCCAGTGATTCTCCACACCCTTCTTAACACTACAAGTCTTGAAGTATAGTCCTGTGTGCCATCAGCTAAGCACTAGCATTTATCTCTGCTTTCTTGTCTGGAGGCAATGATAGGTCACCTCACACTCCTACCATGTCTCTTTCCATGATGGATTGTCACCACGACAGAGTAAGAAAGACATGAAAGGGAATGAGGCTCAAATTGATGGAGTGGGCATTTTTTGTATGCATATTTTGCCTGCTTTATGCACCTCATGCATTCAGTACCTGTGGATCCCAGAAGAGGGTAACAGCTCATATAGTACCTGGAGCTGGAGTTATAAGCACTTGTAAACCAAATAGGTGCTGGGGAGAGAAGCTGGGCCCTCTCCAAGTGCAGTTGACATCATCTTTCCAGGCTCAACTTTTAGAACCCGTAAGACCAATTTTTGTTGCTGTAGAATCTATCTAAATACATTAAGGACAAAGAGCTAAATCAGAATGTCTATCAACAGAGATCAGCATGTATCTGTATAACTGCTACTCTGGTGAGGTTGATGGTGGGGGAGGATATAGAAGAGACTTACAAGTCCATAGGAACTCTATGCCCAGTTTTGATATGAAATGAGTCTGACAAGTCAGTATATCCAAGTATTTTATTAAGTCAGGTAAGGAATCTTCACATTGTTATATACCGGCTTTATACATTTAAAAGGGCACGTCAGCAAAGACAGCTGAATGTAGGTTGGCAAGTCCAAACCAAAAGACACTCAAAAGGTAACACAGTAAAGGTCATGCAAATTCTAGCAGTGAATCATGACAAAAGCATGCTCTATTCTTATCTTCAAAATCTGCATTTTACCCAGTAATAACGTGATGAGTAACAGAGGTTATTACTCAGATACACATTTCACCCAAGACTAAACCTTACCAACTTACTGCTTTGATTGGAAACAACCCTTACAGCAAAGGTTATTTTAGAGACTTTTATGGCAAAGACTTGAAATCCTATTATGCACGGTGATACTCATATCGGTACAGGAAACACTGTGAAGACTGAAGGGACTGGGTAGCAAAACAATTCAGTGAGGCTGAAAATAATCTGGTGGCTCTAACTTAGGTGAGTGGTGCCAAGAACCCTGAGAGCCCAGTGACATCTCAGGTGGCAGCTTTGAACTGTCCCATGCAAAACTGACTAGATGCACAATTAAGTAATCTGTTAACGTGACATTGCTCACCGTCTACATAATGTATAGCCACCATAGTGAAGGGCAGTACATAAAGACCCTTCACAAGCTTCGTTTTCCCAACACCTGTTCTCTACCCTCCCGAAAACCAAAGATGAATTCAAACTTCTAAGAACTACATTTAGGAAATAACATGCAAATCAAGGGAGACAGTTAAATTGTATTCTATAAACCAGAGATAACAAAATACCTACATTTAAAAAAAGGATCTTGGAAGTAATGATTTTACAGCAGTTGAATTTACCCACCAAATGCCCAATGACCACACATGTTTTTGCAACTAAAACTAAGGAGCTATAGGAAGTTGGGAATTCATGTTAGATACTAACGATCTTCAAGCTTTGAAGATGTCATCGCATGAAGAAAATTATGGGAAACACTGTTCCCGATAATTACATACACCCTTAGTGTAACATGGAGATCACTGTCTCCGATATAGACACTGTGGTAGGCAAAAACTACCTTGTTCTTTATACATTATGGAAGACACTGCTCCCGATAATGTGAGTTAAGTTTGTGAGAAAGGTACTGGAAATTTTGCAAAATTGAATGAGTTACATCTTGAATAAATTGAGCTGTAAAATTTTGTAGATGTAAGTACTACCATACCTTTAAATGACATTTAACTTGGCCACAATTCACTGCACTTAGGAGAACTATCTGTTTTTTTTTCCAATTCACTTAGGAATCTCTTGTTTAACTCAATCCTCTTCTAGCTCACCTTATATTGTCTGGCTTGTGGCTTTTCTCCTTCCTAAAGTCCGCAAGTGCTGACCATAAGTGCAAAACTTCCAGTATCTGTGGGTCTCATTAGCAGATGCTGCTTTTATTAAAAGAAAACGACAGTATAACTGTCATAATTATGGAAGGCACTGCTTCCGATAATTATCTTCTATTAAAAAAAAAAACACTATTTATAGTGAACTCTGTCACTGATAAATAAACAATAAATATCTCAGTGCCAAAATGATAGAAAGCTTTCCTGACGACTAACACTTTGGCCAAAACTTGGCGGTGTGTTCTTTTCAAGTCTGACAAACTGAGTCTAAAATTTGTTCTTTTCAGAAAATGTTGGAACAAAAAAACAAAACAGAACTAAAGACTACAGGGTGGATGCCAGAGGAGAGAAAACTTGAAGTCTTTGGCTTCTGGTCTCATCATAAATAACACCAAGGTTAGCCAGTAAGGCCTTATTCCTGTAAACAGACAACCCCTTTTATCCAGCAGAAAACAAGTTCCATCTCTTCTGAAATTAACTGTCTAGTTTAGGGAAATGGAAACCAGCTAAATCCTTAAGGGCATACAGCAGAGTGGAGAATCCTAGTGAGGATCAGATGAAGATGGGAAATCACATCCAACTACCACCTTGACCTCACTCCCAACTCATAAGACACTAGTTAATGCCCTCAGGACTTAAAGCAATGTTCTGGTTCTGACATTTTCATGACCATGAAGCAAAGAGAAAGTTATTACAAAGGACTCAAAATTCTAAAGGTAATCTGAGAAGGTATCACAAACAAGGAAAGTGTTATCTACTGTACTTGAAGTGTAGGTCCAACCCTGCACTAAAAGCTGCTGCCTAAAGACATTAGATGATTGGGTAGAATTTTAACATTAGATTTTGGAGCTCTAATGAAAATTTAGCACAACCCGCACAAGTCTAGAAACAGACTACCCTGCTCTTATTGAATTTTGTATGTTACATTTAAAACTCATTGTCAATATTCCAAATGTCACCAGAGAGGGCATTGGCAACTCCCTGAATAGTCCAAGTAGCCAGGGCCAACTGGTTTCTGAAGAGTGGCTCATTAAAAGCAGTAATATTTTTTTGACGAAGCTTCAAGTTCTCCACTAAAGCTGAGAGAGTGTGAGAGCCAGAGCCCCAGAAGATGTGTCGGAAAGGAGACTCTCTTGGAGATACATAGGGTGACAGGAAGTGATACTCCACCTATAATAAAGATGAAACAGCTTAAACAGTGCTATGACTTGTCACTGTCTTCTTTCAAGTGTTACAACCTCTCTGAAGCCGGGCAGTGGTGGCGCACGCCTTTAATCCCAGTACTTGGGAGGCAGAGGCAGGTGGGTTTCTGAGTTCGAGGCCAGCCTGGTCTACAGAGTGAGTTCCAGGACAGCCAGGGCTACACAGAGAAACCCTGTTTCGAAAAACAAAACAACCTCTCTGAATCAGACCACTGAGAACTCAGTTACATTACCAAGTCTGAGTCAAAGTGTTAATTAATCCCTTTGTTAAAAAAGCAAATTAAATGGTATTGGGATTTCTTAATTAAACACTAATTATAGTCTTGTCTTTAATCTCAGCACTGGAGGCAGATCTGTGAGCTCAGTGGGATCTACAGAGTACTGGGACATGGGAAGGGCGGGGGTGAGGTAATGTATCTTGTGAGTATACATGCCACTCAGTGCAGCCAACTCTCTCCATCACTTTTACAAGGCTTCCGGGGATCTAATTTAGGCACCTGAGATTATATAGCTACTTTACCTGCTCAGTTGTCTTTTCATTTTGATATGGTTGGTTGTCTCACTTTAAAGCCCAGGCTGATCTGGAATTTGCTATGTATGCCTACAACTCAGATCTACTTGCCTCTGTCTCCAGTGCTTAGTTCAATTCCTAGCAACCACATGGTGTAATGGGATTTGGTGCCCTCTTCTGGTGTGTCTGAAGACTGTGTCAGTGTACTCACATATATACAATAAATTTAAGAAAAAAAACTTTTCTTCTGAAATAGTGTCTTAGTCAGGGTTTCTATTGCTGTCATGAAACATCTTGACCATAAAGCGAGTTGGGGAAGAAACGGTTTATTCGGCTTATACTTCTTTTTTTTTTTTTGGTTTTTCGAGACAGGGTTTCTCTGTGTAGCCCTGGCTGTCCTGGAACTCACTCTGCAGACCACGCTGGCCTCGAACTCAGAAACCTGCCTGCCTCTGCCTCCCAAGTGCTGTGATTAAAGGCATGCACCACCACTGCCCAGCGAAACATTTCTTCTAAAAAAATAAATAACACTTAAGAACACTTGCTGCTCTTGCAGAGGACCTGCGTTTAAATGCCAGAACCCACATGACAGCTTAAAAATGCTTTAACTGCAGCTCCTTAGTTACCGGAGACCTCTTCAGGCTTTCTCCATACCAGGTAAAAACAGGTGCACATATGTACATTTAGGCAAAACATACATACACATAAGTATCTTAGGCACGTACTACTGAACTATCTATGCCGTTCCTAAATGATCTTAAAAGTATAAAATAATTAGCATAAAATTAACGTCTTTTCTATTTCCAGGTAGATAGTACACTTTGAGATCAGGATACAAACCAAAATCTGTATTCAATTCTAAAGGAAAGGATTGTACGTGCCTGGTGCTACCCACCTTTCTTTTATATAAGTAGAAGCATTGCTAATTAAAAGTTTACATACGTTAGTTCTTCCTTTCCTAAGAGCACACTTACTTTCATAATACGATCATTGATTTCCCTCATGACAAATCTGTTTGTTTTCTCAGCATTATGAAAATCAGTTGTTAGTCTAGAAGTAGCACGGAAGTAGTCTCCACGAGCAGAATACAGCCACTGTAGACTCAGACCCATATCCTGACAAAGATGAACACAAAATTCTTCATTAGATGCTATGCTTTTCTTTTAAAGTAGGGTGTGTGGGGGTGTTGTCACATATTTGCTGCCCAAGGTTAGCTGGCAGTCACTAAGGTGGCCCAGACTGGCCAAAAAACTCATTTTCTAATCTCAAAAAGCCAGATGAGAACTTATTAATGTGAATTTTAAAGAAACACTAGACAAATGATTGATAGTAGGTAGCATGGTAGCTGGGCAAATGAAACTGCTCATTAAGTAAAGGTGTTGGAGAGATGGACAGCTACACGAGTATTCATACATACAAAAAATAAGTAACTCTTTAAAGAAAAAAGTAAAAAAGGTTGCCCACTCCACCTGAAGAATGCATTCCAGTCACCAGAATCAGACAACTCCTTAAAGCTGTCCTGACCCTCACATTTGCCATGCACAGGATATCCACCCCTAAAAATGTAACAAAACAAAAACCCCATAAAACCCAGTAGGTACCAGCTGTGCATGCTCTTTCTATCCAAGCCAGGTCCAACCTACTTATGGACTATCTGGATCACAAATGACAGAAAATACAGCTCTGTACTGGAAACATTGGAGTCTGCCCAACAACTTTTTCAAATAAACTGTGGGTTTTAAGTCAAATTTCCTCCTAGAAAAGACTTCATATGCTGATACTTCAGCAACAGGAACTTCTTGGAGACATGAATTGGTCCTTATGAAAAACCAAGGGATTGCTCAGCTGAGTGACGCAGTGCACTCTTAGGCAAATATTATTCATAATAGTCAACAGAGGGAAATGAGCTACACAGCAATGGACAAGTGTAGGGAAAAATGCAATTAATATGTATACACAATTGGATATCATTCAGTGACATTCACTTGTAACAGTTAAATGTCAGGGACCGGGGCTGGAGAGATGGCTTAGTGGTTAAGAGCACTGACTGCCCTTACAGAGGTCCTGAGTTCAAATCCCAGCAACCACATGGTGGCTCACAACCATCCGTAATGAGATTGGATGCCCTCTTCTGGTGTGTCTGAAGACAACTACAGGTGTACTCATCAATAAAATAAAAAAAAAAAAAAAAAATGTCAGGGACCGTATGATAAACTACCACCAGACATGTCCAACTTTTTTTTGAAAGGATGCCATGTTCTTAAACACTGTATGTAGCTAAACCTGGCTTTAAACTCCTGCCTGCAAATTCAAGTACTAGGATACACACACAATCACCATACTCAACATGTCCAATTTTTGACACTGGGAAATGATATTGCATCTATAAACTTCATGCTTAGGATGGATGACACAGTCAAA
This sequence comes from Grammomys surdaster, assembly GCF_004785775.1. Taxonomy (NCBI): domain Eukaryota; kingdom Metazoa; phylum Chordata; class Mammalia; order Rodentia; family Muridae; genus Grammomys; species Grammomys surdaster. The sequence goes on along the minus strand of NW_021620651.1, from coordinate 132,629 downwards.
TTTAAGAAAGTGCAGGCATAACTAGTTAAGGTTTATCATTGTGTCAGGCTGCATTCATAGGAACCCTTGGGCCACAGGTTGGATCCACCTGCTACAGGATCTCATTCATGTGCAGTGTAAGAGGCTGATCTAGACAAGTGCTGTGATACAGTGTACACCACGAGGGGAAAGCAGGAAAGCTGCTGGATCTGCTGGCAGACAACTGTAGTTCTAAGATTTGAAGGCTGAGACAATTCACTGTTCCAAGTTCAAGGCCAGTCTGATTAACAGTATGACTCTGCCTCAGAACACACAACACACAACACACACACACACACACACACACTTCATACAACTTAAGAAATGACAGTTAACAGAAAGTAACAAGGAAGGTGAAAAAGTAGAAAAGATCTAAATATAAGCTAAATAAAAGAAAACTTAAGTGCTTACCCTGATATCTGCCCTGAACTGGTTCAGATCCTTCACAAATGACAGTAGTTTGCTGTTATACATCTCATAGTCCAGGTTCAATTCAATGTCATGCGTAAGTTTAATAATGAACTGACCAGCCACTTCTGCTGCTGTGCGAACCATTTGGTTGAGCTGAGGAACTTTCTGGATCAATTTCTCATAGGTATCCAATTTAGTGCCCAAATAAGGATAGTCCTCATCCTAGGAGACAAAGAAAGGCTGGCATACTAGTGCAGGTGTAGAGTAGGAGCCTCACCTTCTTTCTAGGTTTATCATCAAGGTAACAAGCATGGCGGAGAGCACTCACTGCCAGTTATCCTCAAACCTCCACATACACCAGGCCAAACATGTATCTATACACTATAGTTTAAAAAGAAAATCTATAGTCCTTCAACCCACAGGCCCTGACACATAGTTGTTCATATGTATTAAACCAGTAGCTTATTCACCCTATGGTTTTAGCAGCAGATAAAGTAATTCGAGCTGTGTAAGTCTCCATCCAAATCCAGATATTTCTTAAAATGTCCCTAACTTTCCAAATTGACTCAGTAATTTCCATCCTGGCTTCTTTCTCATTTAACTCTGCTCTTCTTGGCCTTTGGGACTTCTCATTAGTTCTTATAACAATGTAATGAGTTCAATGTTCTGTCTCATAATCACTTTATACTTGTATTGTTGCTGCTTAAAAGAACATTTCTGGCCAGGCGGTGGTGGTCCATGCCTTTAATCCCAGCACTTGGGAGGCAGAAACAGGTGGATTTCTGAGTTTGAGGCCAGCCTGGTCTACAGAGTGAGTTCCAGGACAGCCAGGGCTACACAGAGAAACCCTGTCTCGAAAAACCCAAAAAAAAAAAAAAAAAAAAAA
>NW_021620651.1:117821-130914 GCF_004785775.1 Grammomys surdaster | reverse complement strand
TTTTTCGAGACGGGGTTTCTCTGTGTAGCCCTGGCTGTCCTGGAACTCACTCTGTAGACCAGGCTGGCCTCGAACTCAGAAATCCATCTGCCTCTGCCTCCCAAGTGCTGGGATTAAAGGCGTGCGCCACCACCGCCCGGCCAGCTAGTCTGTTTTATAATAAGGATATTCTTTTAAAATTTTTTTTTTTTTTTTTGGTTTTTCGAGACAGGGTTTGTCTGAGTAGCCCTGGCTGTCCTGGAACTCACTCTGTAGACCAGGCTAGCCTCGAACTCTCAAACTCAGAAATCCGCCTGCCTCTGCCTCCCAAGTGCTGGGATTAAAGGCGTGCGCCACCACCGCCCGGCTTAAAATTTTTTAAATGCTGAAAATTTTGATTTCAAAGTTAATACAAGATCTTATGAAAATGTTGTAGAGTTCTTACATCTTACCTCACAAAAACAGAAAGAAACTGCTGGGATTCCAGAATATGCAAGGAAAGGGAATGCAGCATTGTCAAAGGAAAGTTTCTCACTGCAAAGGAAAGAACCATCTTTACCAAGAATTCTAAAATGTAGTCCTGCTGTGCCATACCCCTTCCCTGATAACCAGACCCTCCAGGCAGAGCTAGGCACCCTTGGGGTAGGATTACATTTGTCTTCTACAATGTCTTTTCTCAACTTACACTTTGTTAATCCAATTGCTGTCTCGATAGAGAGCTTTTCCATCAATTGGATGCTTTACCTGTATGAGAAATACATCATAAAAACTTAATTTTTCTATACTTATTTAGGCTAGTTTCTCTACAAATACTTAAGAGTTGTATACAGCTACATGGTCAGTCCCTTAGGAAGGGTGCTTGAGTGTTTACAGGCAGTGAGACTAAAATTCTCCCCAGCAATCATTGGCAGTCTTTCTGCTTTCTCCCTTGTGAGAAAGGCTTCCTTAACTGACATCTTATAGGCCCATAAGCATAATTTTTAAATCCTCTCTAACCTACACAAATGTCCCTGTCTCCTTGCTGCTCACTTATCTGTAGACTTCCAGACTAACCAGCAAGCATACAACTAGTTTGGGACCTAACGTAACTTACCGATTCCCACTGAAATGATCTACAGACTTCCCATCTAGTTATTTGTTTCCCTCCATCTTTAGTGACTCCAACACACTGAAGGATTCAATATTCTCTTCAATATATTCCTTCCTCTTTCAAAACTGATCATGTTTGCCTTTTCTAGAAGGTATTTCCTCTGGTGTTATTCAAGTCCTTCTAAACCTTCCTGCAGCATTCGACTTACACTCTTCCTGTAAGTTCAGGTCCCAGGGCAATAATCCTAATGATGTATTCCTCAGTTCAGTGGACTGAGGATCTTCAATAAGTCAAGAACATGACTAATTTGCTATAGAATTTACTTTCTGGTTACTGTTGAGTGTTTTATCTTTTGACCTCCCCCCTCCCCCCCAAAAAAGGGCATACTCACATCCTGCATTATCTTCCCCATAAGTGTGTATAATAAGGGGCTGGCAGAAACTTTGAAGTTGCGAGTACCTGTAAAAAAAATTTTAAACATTTTTCTCTTTTTAGACAACAATATTCTTAAACAATTCTATAATTAAAACTATCTGACAAAGAAATGATACCAATCCCAGCACTCAGGAGGCAGAAGTAGGAGGGTTGTTTCAATAGTTGAATTTTACCAAAGACTTTTACTGAAGCCAGATGTTGGGGTGAAAGCCTGCTACTTCCTCAGAGAGGCAGAGAAAACACCCACCTGACCTTCCTCCATAGCCAAGGAAGGTCAAAAAGAATATCTCCCCCCCCCACTATCTCAAAAACCCCTCAAACTGAATGCCCCTCCCTTCTATTACCTGTGCACCTCTCTCTGTTCTGACTTCCTGTTTTTTTCCTATGTTCACCCTCCGTAAACTGCTTGTTCTACCTCTTTACCTATAGCTGACATCATTTAATCATATTTACAATATTTAAGCAGACAGCTCTTAGATTAATAGTGTGTGCTAGAGCTTAGCCATACCACAACCAGAAATAGGTTTTTCTAGTAACTAACAATCTTAAAACAAAACAAAGAAGAAATCCACTCTGCTTCCAAAGATTAAACTAAAAAACTGAAACCTGGGTGTAGTGGTGCATGCCTTTAGTTCCAGCACTCTGGAGGCAGAAGGTGAATCTTTGTAGCCTGGTCTTCAAAGCTATACAAGAGAAACCTGTCCCAAAAAAAGATCTGGGGTATGTAGCCTCACTACAATTATCAATGTTGACATTATTTAGGGGATAAATTCTATAGTTTGATGAAATTAGACTCAGTTATGTATACTACAAAATATACAAATATAACATTTTGTTATATTTTTTATAACAAATATAAAAAATAACAAGTGCTGCTTTTGAGTCTGCTGTTCCCTATACAGTTGATCTGAATTAAAAAAACAAAAACAAAAAAACAGATGCTTACCAAGGACAACTTTATCCAGATTAATGTAAGTGAAAGCTTTTAAATGCAGAGATGAAAGGTACCCCTAGAAGAGAGGACACATTATTAATATACGTATGAGCTAGTGTTTATTGGAGATCCACTTTGAAATCTGGATTCATTGAGACATACTACACCAAGGCAAAAATGGTATAGAGCTGTAGGACAGCTTAACTTGGAGGACACAGACTAACACATCCTAGACAGACTATGTAATACCTCCAGCCACTCAGTGGCACCAACAGCTCCAAAGTCTCCTGCAGTCCAGCTGGCAAAGATAATACTTCTACTGGGTCTAAATCCATCTGCAAGACAAGAAATTAGTTTTATCTTGGGAGAAGTTAAAGGCAAACATCCTTCTTTCTTTTTTTTTTTTTGGGGGGGGGGGGTTTCGAGACAGGGTTTCTCTGTGTAGCCCTGGCTGTCCTGGAACTCACTCGGTAGACCAGGCTGGCCTCGAAACTCAGAAATCCGCCTGCCTCTGCCTCCCAAGTGCTGGGATTAAAGGTGTGTGCCACCACCGCCCGGCTATACCTAAGTTTTAAGAAGTATCTGGAGTACTTTGTGACAACTCCTTTAAGCAGTACATGTGCCACAGCCTACCAACTGCCCTGATTTTTCTACAACATATTTTGTATAAAATCAGCACTTTAGACCTCAATTAAAATATAAGATACTGGGTTTATATTGTGCGTGCCAAGTACCATGAGAAAAGTCTTAGAAATAGAATTATAATAGTTGTTAGGTCTTGGAACATTTTCTATACATGTTAAACTAAGAATATGGTTTAGCTTTATGCTAATAAATAAATACTTCAGTTTTTTTCAAAGAATCAGGATTGTTAGCTCGATGAAGAAACTTCATGGAGAAAAATTCAGTCACGAGTTAGTAAAGATTAAAGAATCTGCCAGCTGGGCAGTGGTGGCACACGCCTTTAGTCCCAGCACTTGGGAGGCAGATTTCTGAGTTTGAGGCCAACCTGGTCTACAGAGTGAGTTCCAGGACAGCCAGGGCTACAAAGAGAAACCCTCTCTCAAAAAACCAAAAGAATCTGCCATAAGAGAATGTAACATAGCAGGCAGTGGTGACTCACACCTTTAATCCCAGTACTTGGGACTTAAAACAGGAGAGAATTTAAGATTTCTATGGCCATACCACCCCAAATGTGCCTGATCTTGTCTGATCAGAATTTAAGAAGATTACAGTAAAACTGAGCAAGAAGACAGAATATAACTGATAGAATGACATGGAGCTCACAAGTATTTTTTTCTACTGTACCTTTTGAAATCATATCTGAGAATACTTGGGTAAGTTTCAACAGAAGACCTGTTCCCACACTGGACTTCGCAACACCAGGGCCCCAAGCGTCTCTCTGGGCTCCTACTACAACGTAACGGTCTATAAGAAAAAAAGGCAACAGACCATCATAGCGTTTGTTTTTTGAAACAAGGTCTCACTAAGTATCAGCATCCAACTCAGGATCTCCTACCTGGGCTTCCTAGCACTGGGATTATAGGTGTGCTACTTATAAAGTCCAGCTTTTTGTCCTGTTAATAAATGTGACTATTAGATGTGTCCTACACACTAATTACTGAATGCTAGTTATGCTTGTTTAATGCTATGGACAGAACTGGTATGTGATCCTGTAAGAAAACCACTTATCTAAGCAACAAAAAGTTTATATGGGGGAGACAGCTCAGTGGATAAGGGTGTTTGCAACCAGGCATTGCAAACAATTTAGGTTCAAGACCCACCTGGACAAAATTCCTACAATCTGTTCATTGACCTCTACATGTAAAATTTTAAATGATTACAGGAAGATATTTAATGCTGAACTCTGGCCTCTCCATAGACTTACATGGCCATATCTATGTGCTGTATACACATACATACATACAAAGTTCACATTAGGACAAACAAGATTTAGCAGTTCATGCCAAGCTAGCATCCTTCCTCCTTCCTGCACTAGACCTATCTACAGTAAGCAAACGGTAAAACAAAAAAGTGCCAAGCAAGGTCTTTACCTGGTTCCTCATAACCTTTAATAACTCCAAAGATGTTAAGTATTCTTGTTTCTTTTAGTATGTTTTTCACAGTGAGCTTCACATTGAGATTCTGGGGAAGTTCCAGCTTACACGATGAATCTATATTCCACCTAGAAGGACAGTTTCCTTCCATGTTTCTAGAAATAGAAAAAATAGGTATTAGCATTTTGTGCTACTATTTTTTTCCTTTGGTTTATAATTACAGAGACAGGTGCTAGGTAGCCCCAGGGCTTCACAAAATCCTCACAGAGATGTTCTTTGTGACTATATTATTATATATTCTAGTTTTCCAATTAAATTCAAGAAAAGAGAGGGCTTAGAATAAACAAATGTTTAAAAATGGGTTTAAATTAGATAAGGTTTTGTTTTTCAAGACAGGGTGTTTATGTGTAGCCATAGTTGCCCTGAACTCACTCTGTAGACCAGGCTGGCTTCAAGAAATCTAGCTTCCTCTGCCTCCCAAGTGCTAGGATTGAAGTTCTAAATTAGATAATCTTATAACGAGGGAGAGAAGATACAATTTAATGATACACTTTGAGAAAGGATCTCACAGCCCTGGCTGGCTGGGAACCTGCTGTTTGGCTGGCCCTGAGCTCCGTTATCCACTTGCTTCAGCATCCTGAGTGCTGTGACTGAAAGTACACACCACCATGCCCAGCTCAGGTACTTGTACACGACAAAGAACAACCAGAATAATTATTACCATAAAGCAACTGGAAACTGTCACTAGAATAATTTTGTGCTGCCAAAAATCAAAATTTGGAACTAATAGTTAGTTATTACACCATTAGCTGTCAGTTCAACAAGAATTCCAACTTATTTCTTACAGTAACTGAGTGGATTGTCAAAGGAAATCAAGTGTTTCACTTTAACACAGGTAGTATTCAAAGCAAAACCACCACAGTAGGAATGCACTGAGTAAACAAGGTTACAGCCCCTTATCAAAATCACTTATTTATAGAGAAAAATCTCATTAAAAAATTTATATAAGTTAGCAATTAACTACTCCCAATTTTCCCAATGTGAACATTATTATAGCCAACTGTCATCTTTATTAAATAAACTTAGGTTTTCCCTTGCATAATCACACCCTCGCCAAGAGCTCTCAGAAACAAACTTACTTAAATAGCTTTTCCGCAGCAGCTCTTGAGATTGTTTGCACGGGTATATCAGGCAATCCCGAGGACTGGGATGGTGGGAACTGAGTATGGTTGAAAGAAGGAAAGCCGGGTGTGTATGGATCACCAGTTCCTAGATGAGCCTAGTAAACAGATATTAATAATTAGTCCTATCGAGTACTTACTAAAGGAGTTGTTTATGAGACTTAGATACGGTGTGATGCTATAACCCAAACTATTTAGAAATCTAAAGATTTTCTCAAAAAGAAATCTAAAGACCATTTCTATAAAATGAAGCTTAAAAAATAAAATTAGTGCATCCAAAAAAATTTCAATTTGAGGTACTATTAATAAACACTCAGCAACTGCCTTCTTACTTCTCGCTAAACATCTTCTGAAAGAATTTAAGAATATCTAGAGAAATCATTGACTCCAGAAATAACTCACATGTCCAAAGAGTGAAAGGTCTGCCTCAACAACAGGGAATTTATTCACGTCCATGTATATGAGGACACCAATTGCATTAAAGCTTTGGGCATTTGCAACCTATAATAAAAAAGGCCACAAAAATGCATGATATGAAAATCAGTTCATATAAAATGAAAATAACACATACTACAGAGAAATCTTCTCCACAGAAGAGCACACCAACTAATTACATAATACTCTCAGGTCAGCCCTGAAAACATACATACAACATACTGACTAAGCAGTTTATATTTATATATTTTAAGCACAGACACAACAAAAATGAGATTATAAATAAGTAGTAAGGGCTGGAGAGATGGCTCAGCGGTTAAGAGCACTGACTGCTCTTCCAGAGGTCCTGAGTTCAAATCCCAGCAACCACATGGTGGTTCACAACCATCCATAATGAGATTGATGCCCTCTTCTGGTGTGTCTGAAGACAGCTACAGTGTACTCATAAATAAAATAAAATTTAAAAAAAAAAAAAAATAAGTAGTAAGTAAGAAAAAGCATACAGGTAGGTTTAAAAGGACAGGAAGAAGGGAAATAGTTACAATATAATTACAAAAATAAGAAACAGTTTTTAATAATCCATACTTACCTTTTCTGCAATAGTAATTTCCCCTGCTCTAACAATCACTAAAGATCCATTCACAGAATTTAATTCTTCAAAGTCCTTTTTAGTGCCAAAATTAGCATGGACCAGTTTACCCTAAAGTAAAGATATTAAGTTTAATGAGGATCATGGTATCAAAACTGCTATAGAATCTGAAAGACAAGACAATTCATAAGAAAAAAAACCTGAAGCTTGGTAGTGGTGGTGGCATAGGCCTCTCATCCTAGTACTTGGGAGGCAAAGGCATTTGGATCTCTGAGTTTGAGGCCAGCCTGTTCAACAGAGGGAGTTAAACAGAAAAAAAAGGGGGGGGGGGGCCGGGGAGGGGGGAGAGGCATGGCAAAATCAAATTCCAAACTTTTGACAATTCTAAAGTAAGCAGTGTTACTGAAATCTAAGCCAGGAAGTGATGGTGTCTTTAAAAAAATAAAAAATAATAAAAAAAAATATCTAAGACTTCTGGTCTCATAAGTTCTACATCTCATTCTGCCTTTAAATTGCCTCAACTATATCTAGGGAAAGGATAACAGAATAAACAGAAACATAGATCAGGCATGTAAGCACTAATTACATATTTCCACATCTGAATCTAAAGCAGCTGAAAACACAGAAACTGTGTGCATGCATGTGGCTTATATGGAGGTCAAAGGACAACCTATATATCTTATTTGTCATTAGAAAGAAACCTAAATTGAGGAAATGTCCCTTGTTGGCATGGCTTCAGGGCATTCTCTTGATCTGTGACTGGCTTTTAGGTGGGAACACACTTGTGCTTAAGAGTGATGCAATGGGCAAGGCCTTGAGAATAAGGAGAGCAACGGGATTTAGGGCAGAGGTTCTCAACCTGTGGATCTCCGACCCCTTCATAAGGGACCATTGGAAAGCAGAATTTATACCACACTTAGGCATTAAATAGCAACAAAAGTAATTTCATGGTTAGGGATCACCACAGTGAAAAACTATATTAAAGGATCACAATATTAAAGAGATTGAAAACCGCTGATTTAGGGTCTTACAAAACAAAATCAGGACCTTAAAACTCATTGTAAGGTCATAGAGGTCCAAGAATAAGAACTTCATAACCGGGCTGGAAAGATGGCTCAGAGGTTAACAGCACTGACTGCTCTTGCAAAGGTCCTGAGTTCAATTCCCAGCAACCACATGGTGGCTCACACACAATCATCTGTAATGGATCTGATATCCTCTTCTGGTGTGTCTGAAGAGAGTGACAGTGTACTCACACACATTAAATAAGTAAATAATAAATCTTAAAAAAAAAAAGAACTTCATAACCAGTTAATTTATACCTGGATATCTAACTTCCTTAGTTGAGACACTGAAAAAGTCAATTCATTATTGTTACTTACAGTAACTTCTGCAGCTTTACTAAATGCCACATAACCTTCAGGAGACTCCACTAGGTCATCGCTACCATCTGAACGCACTATGATCACCATGTTTTGAGCAGCACTAAAAGATAAAAAAGTTAAAGCCATCCTTGAAGAGAAATCCAAGTTAGTATACTAGCATTTAACTTGTTGTATTGATTAGCTTAAGAAAATCGATCGCTAAATCTGAACCTTGATTTTCATTTTGAAAGTCATCTACTGACCATCTTAAGACAGTTGCCTCTATAAAATGAGCTATTTCATCATACCTGCTTTTCACTTGAATCTTCACATAATGTTCATCTCGCCAGACTTTGCTTAATTTAAATTCATGGAACTGATCTTCAATATAATAGGCAAGATTTTCATCTTTTTGAGATCCAGCCTCACGAGGAATGTATGTATTCTGGCTCAGCTGCCTGGAATAAAAGTCTTGTTTGAGACAAGGTTTCTATGTAGCCCTGGCTGTCCTGGAACTTGTTCTAAAGACCAGGCTGTTCTAGTCAGAAATCCTCCTGCCTCTGCCTCCCATGAGTGCTTGGATTGAAGGTGTGCAGCACCACCATCCAACTAAAAAAGGTCTGCATTAAAATGTCTATTTTAAATAAACATATACTTCAAGGACCAAGCAAATTTTAAATACACTACCCTTCAAGGTCAAGATAAATGAAGTATGACTCAAAACTTCTGGATTAACCAGTTACAGAGGGAAATAAAATGTACCACTGCCTTAGTATTAACAGTAATAGTATTGGTGAACCCAAGAGGTATTGCACTGGCACACACAAATACAAATCAAGAAGAGAGCTAGAGGGTTGTAACGGCTCTGGGTTCTAACAATTTTTAGTCTTGTAGAAGACCCACTCTGGATTCCACCACCTACATGTTGGCTCACAATTATCCATAAGGATTCTGTAGGCACCAGGCATAGGTGTAGTGCACTTCATTCATTCATATATGCAGGCTACGCTCATAATACATAAAACTTAAACCTAGGTTTTAATTAAAAGAAATTTTAAAAGGGAATACTAGAACAGAAATCTAATATCCCACAATAAACTACAACTGACAAAAAATGATTTTGAGGAAAAAGGAGGTTCTCCATATAAGCCTTAATTTCCAGTCAGCATAATTCCACATTGTCGCTCTTCTTCCTCCCGCCACCTCTCCCGCTCCTCTCTCCTGTCCTCCTCCTTAAATAAACCACTTCCCGTGGGGGGGGGGGGGATAATAATTCCACATTGTCAGGAGGACCCTCTGCAAGCCTTTCAAGTCTCCCTACCCACTCAAAAACCTGTTTACATCAGGACTCAACTTGGGAAGTTGAGCTTACTTGATGGTGTCAGTGAACTCTAAGGACTTCAGTTTCTCTGACAACAGTGTTTTGAGGTCTGCCCAATATAAGCGAGAAGATTTAGGAACATCTTCTGTTTCGATGTTTTCTGACTGGTCTGTCTCCTCCGTTTCAGCCAGTTTTACACACTCGTCTTTTTGTTCTACACGCTTACAATAGCTCAGGTAGCCGATCATAAATCCTAAAAAAAAACCAGGAAGTTTTAGAGTTAAACTCAGAGTTCATTTTTAAATTATCCCTGAGAACTTTTAATTAAATTCTAAGGATTTAATAGAAAATTATGAATCTCAGTTTAATGGAATTTAAATTACAACAAAAAGTCACATTTTACAATGAACCGTTGAAGACATAGGTGCACACCTTGTCTTACTGGAAGCCTTTCTTTGCACTGTTCCAAATGTCCTATGTATATTTCTAATAATATCCATAATTTAAATGTTTCCTTTCTTGCAGGACTTAATTTGATGGCAGGTAAAGAATCCCAGTGCTGCCGGGCGGTGGTAGCGCACGCCTTTAATCCCAGCACTTGGGAGGCAGAGGCAGGTGAATTTCTGCGTTCGAGATCAGCCTGGTCTACAGAGTGAGTTCCAGGACAGCCAGAGCTACACAGAGAAACCCTGTCTCGAAACAAAACAACAAAACAAAACAAAAGAATCCCAGTGCCTAGCACAGTTCCATTTAAAAGTACAAAGTATTTCTTCATCTGAATGAAGTAAGAGTTCTAAGAACTAGTTAGTCATAAGAAATTCTTTTGAATGACCATTCATTCTTACCAATCAAGAAAAAGATGACCACTGCAATAGTCGCAAAGCAGACTCTTCCATTAAACCTTTTGGGTTTTCTGACACTAGGCTTCATGTTATTGTCAACATTTTCTTCCTCATCTGCAGCCAGTTTCATCTCCACATGACTGTTATCTCCATCTACTTGCCGAGCAAGGCTAAACCGGGTGTATGACAATGGTTCCCCACCAAACTGGTATTTTAAGAGAAAAGAGATACAAATATTAAGACATTACAGTAGTTTGGTCATTATATTATATGCATACTATGATATACATTCATATGGGAAGTTACCCTTTCAAACTGATACTCTTCTCTGTGCCCAGTTCTGTTAATGGCAGATGAAGGCTAACAGTCTTTCATTCTGCCTTTCTAGAGTTTCTATTCTTTGTTTCCTATAAAATTTTATTTATTTATTTATTTATTTATTTATTTTGGTTTTTCAAGACAGGGTTTGTCTGTGTAGCCCTGTCTGTCCTGGAACTCACTCTCTAGACCAGGCAAATTTTAAATTTATAATAATTATTTTTTAAAATATGTATTTATCTTATGTATGAGTACACTATTCCTGTCTTCAAACACACCAGAAGAAAGCATCAAATCCCATTACAGATGGTTGAGCCACCATGTGGTTGCTGGAAATTGAACTCAGGACCTCTGGAAGGGCAGTCAGTGCTCTTAACTGCTGAGCCACCTCTCCAGCCCTATAATTCTTTTTTTAAAGAGAAGGGTTTATTCCACCACATTGCTCAGACTGGTCCTGACTGAGGATTCCTCCTGAATCAGCCTCTACTGTAGCCAGTACCATTGGCACACATTTTAGTTCTACCTTGTTATAACTTCTCCAAAACAGCCAAAGCTACCCTATTTTTCATAAGTATTTCCTATAATTCCCATAATTAATCTTTTTTAAGACTTATTTATTTATTATATAAGTACACTGTGCCTTTTTTAACAGATTTATTTATTTATTTAATTTATGAGTACACTGTAGCTGTCTTCAGACACACCAGAAGAGGGCATTAGATCCCATTACAGATGGTTGTAAGCTACTATGTGGTTGCTGGGAATTGAACTCAGGACCTCTGGAAGAGCAGGCAGTGCTCTTAACCTCTAAGCCATCCCTCTAGCCCCATAATTAATCCTAACAGAATATTTGTTTTGGGATATTGTAATATCTGCCTATAATCATCAACACTTTGGGAAAAAAGTAAGATTGAATTCAAGGTCAACCTGAGGCAATAAAGACCTTGTCTCAAAGAAAAACCTAGTACATCTTTTGTGGGTTCTGTTTTGCCTTAAAACCATTAGTTCAGATGTAAAAAAAAGGCTGATCAAAAGTTGGGATATCATCTTGTACTCAGTGGGTAAAGTCATGTTTTCAGTTTGTTTTGTTTTGATAGTACATTTTTTTCAAATAGATGAAAGTACCTTACCAAGTTAGAGAATGCTGATCTGGCTTGATCCATCATTCTCAGCTGCTACAAGGGAGTACCTGATATTAGAACAGAGAATATAATGAAACATATCACTGATTGTTGTCAGATTACTGAGGGCTTACCATGGGATGTTCATTATAATATATCAAACTTACTCCAATATAGTCACCTTTCTAAAAAAGTTCTGTGTTGCTTGAACCAGAATCTCATTAGACATTCTGGCTGGCCATGAACTGAGATCCCAGGGTGTCACCTTCCCAGCACTAAGAACTATACCATAACCTGTCTGCTAGACATTAAAATGTTTAATTTACTGATAACCAATTCAGTGTGATCCTTGCCTGGATGCTTAACTGGTGGGACAGCAGAGGGAAAGCTACAAAGGACAAACCTGAGCCTTGAGACAAAGATATCTGAACATGGATAATGCTATTTTATGTTAGATTCAGAGTGTGATAATTTGTTCTTAGGTTAAAAGTTGAATTAAGAATCATGATATCAACTGGGCAGTGATGGTGATGCCTTTAATCCTAGCACTTGAGAGGCAGGTAATTCTGAAGCCAGCCAGCCAGAACTACAAAACAAATAAAAACCAAACCAAACCAAACCCCAAAGTAGAGAAAACTAATTAGGATACCATCACTGTTAAGCATGTTTAATCAAAAGAAAAACTATAGGGTGGTAAGCCCTTTGAATTTTCTAAAGTTCCCCAAGCTGGTCATGTTCACTCTGCCTCTTTTCCTCCCAAGTACTAGAATAAAATGGCCAGTGGGCACCACTCTGTCCAAATAAATGCTTCAACTTAGTATCCACAGGGACTAATTCAAAGACAAACTATCCAGAAACTAGGAGAATTAAGACTGTTATTCTACAAAACACTCAGGTCTGGTGATACTAGTGCATTTGGCAGGATGATTTAATTCTAAGTCTATTCATTAGTGTTTTTGAATCTCCATGCTTTAATGACTAAAGTCACATGCCAGATCATACATGTTCTCAGAAGCCCAATCTCTTGTCCCTTCTGTTAGTTTTATCACTACCACTGCACCAGAAACAGACTCAATCGCTAGAGCCAGAACTAGATGGCCCCACCCTGAGCCAATTTTAATCATATTCTAGGAAAAAAACAGCTTACACTTTAATGCTTGTCTGAAATAGCTATTTCTAAAATATTCTAGTTTCCCAAACTACTAGTTGATAATTAGTAATAAATAACAGTAATAAAATAATGATTGAACAATTTTGAACCTAAAGAGGTGCTGGTATTAATGTCTAAATTTGGCTTTCTAACCCAATTACATTTATTGTTTTCTGAGAAAAAAGTTATTTCTATTTTAATTCATAGAACTAAAATTAAGAATAACAAAAAATCCCAGCACTTGGGAGGCAGAGGCAGGCGGATTTCTGAGTTCGAG
>NW_021620651.1:54012-117811 GCF_004785775.1 Grammomys surdaster | reverse complement strand
AATCCCAGCACTTGGGAGGCAGAGGCAGGCGGATTTCTGAGTTCGAGAGTGCGAGGCTAGCCTGGTCTACAGAGTGAGTTCCAGGACAGCCAGGACTACACAGAGAAACCCTGTCTCGAAAAACAAACAAACAAACAAAAAAAAAACAGTTTAACTGGTAGCTGATAATGGGCTACATCCAAAAATAAAACAATTTTCATTTGGTTTATTACCCCAAGATGTCACCAATGTTGTCAACAAACTTTGACAAGAGAAAGTTAATCTTGATTTCTCACATATACTTATACATCTTTGATATTACCAAGCATTAGGAAAACTATTCATTCTAATAAAAATTAAGATAAATAAAAATAAGATAAAAAGATAGTAACATAGTTCTTTTGATCTTTGACCTTAACTTTGAGCTGTAAGCTGGAAGATAAGCAATGATACTAGCCATGTAGTAAATTTGAATTAGACAACAATTATCAATTTAATTTTTTCATTAAAAAATAAGCCATGTGCCGGGCAATGGTGGCGTATGCCTTTAATCCCAGCACTTGGGAGGCAGAGGCAGATGGATTTCTGAGTTTGAGGCCAGCCTGGTCTACAGAGTGAGTTCCAGGACAGCCAGGGCTACACAGAGAAACCCTGTCTCGAAAAAACCAAAAAAAAAAAAAAAAAAAAAAAAAAAAGCTATGCAATGGTTCAAACAAGCAGATTTCATTAGGTAACAAGTCACTTTTAAATCCTGAGTGCACACAAAATGAAGTTCCTGACTGAGGACCCCATCTAGATCTTCAAAATTAGATGGTATCTAGCCCTAACTTTTACAAGTCTTCCTGTTCTTCTAAGTCCTACTTCTTTACTACTGCAGTCTTAGCTCACGGACCAACTATGAGATCTTTGACTTCTCTCCCAAGTTATACAATTTATGATTGTATAGACTTAGAATGACTTGTTGAGATGTAAAGACAGGTTCTTACTCTCCAGCACTAGCTGACCTCAAACTCAGTGTTCCACCTGGCTCTGCCTTGTCCCAGTGCTGGGATCAAAGGTGTCTGGCACCGTGCCCGACTGTTAAGGTCTTAGTTTTAAGAGCCTAACTTTGCTGGGTGTGGTGGCACATCCCTTTAATCCTATCACTATCCAAGCAGAAGCAGTTGGATCTTAGTTCAAGGCTACCCATGAATTCATAGTGGGTACCTTCTTTGGGAAATTGAAAAAGCAAGGGGAAATAAAAGGTAGCAGGTTTTCATTTCCATACAATTTTCTGAAAAGCAACAAAAAGGTCAGAAACACTTGAGGTCACTGAAGTTTATTTTGCATGGCACTCATCTGGGAGAGAAGAAACCTACACAATAGACCCAAGGCTTGAGGTTCATTTAAGTAACTGTCATTGTTGTCTAATTCAAATTTACCTGCCCCCATTATAGATAAGCACACTGCCACTAGCATATAACTACTTAGCCTTAGGGTGGAGTTAGGCAGACAGATCTATCCAGTCAATAAAGGCTAGGTTCACAGCCACCATTCCTTGACAACAATCCCCTCTCAAAGTATTATGTATATATCCCTTTGGGAAAAAACAGCTGATATTGGATTCCTGTATAAAGCAGTTTATTATAATCCTTAACAGAAAACAAATGCAGGAGGACTCACACAAGCTAAATCCCTTTTTCTTTGTAGATAAGGTCCTGAATCAGCTTAAATGTCTTTGTCAAATAGGTCATATTTCACAGCTAAGAGCCAACCGCATTAGCCAGCTAGTGTTCTAAACTCATCTAATCTTAGAGGTATCAGGTAGCTGAGAATTTCTGTAACACACCTATTTCCCATTTCAATCCTATTTTTTAAAAAAAAATAGCAAAGAAACAACAGCAATCCAGCCCACTCCTCTGGGTAAGTATAACGAGCTTATTTCATTTTAAGCACGGGACAAAGTGTGTCAACTGAAAGTTTGCAAATACGGTTTTCTTTCTCTCAAACACCATTTTAGAGAGCTGTCCAACACCATGAGCACGCTGGTTTCTACAGCTAGCTCTAAACAGCTCTTGCAAAGAGGTCGTATTTCTATGTTCTCCTATCTTAGTATTACCTGCAGCGTTCAGACCTATTCTCCCCTGGAAAAATGAGATTCCACACGCTGGGCCAAGAGGCAGAGCCTGGCCAAAAGGACCAGGTGCTGCCGAAACTCCAACGTGCGGTTCTTGGGAATCCCACTTCCCCCCGCAAATGTCCATGACACCAGTAACGGAATAGAAAACAGCTTTGTCCTTTTCGGCTGTGACGCCCTCCTGCGAGGGGCCCCAAGGTCACCCACGTACCCCGACAGCCGTTCCCTGGAGCGACTTCCTCCAGCAGCCACCACGTGTCCCCGGCGGAACAAGCGTGCGCCTTAGCGTGGTGACTCTCGAACCCGCGGCCTAGGACCGGCTCGAAGGCCCGGAGGACGCGAGGGGCACAGGGTACAGCGGCCCCCCACCCACTCCGCTGCACCTGCAACCCGCGCTCCGCAGCCCGCGCTCCTCAGCACCCCGCTGCCTCCCTGCCTGCCCACGCCGGCCCTGGCCAACTCGCTCTAGTCCTCCCGCCACGCGAGGAACACGATGGGCCGTGCCACTGACAGGCGAGCCACTCACTCTAAAGCGCCTCCTCGGACCGCAATGCAGGAGTCCGCGCGGCACACGCCTTCCGAAGGGAGCGCAGCGGCGGACCCGAAGCTTATAGCCAGGCCCCGCCCCCGGCCGGGCCTCCGGAGCTTACGTCACTTCCTGCCGCACGTACACCTACCCGGGTGCTCTAGCAAGACCGCTGGAGGCGAGATGCGCGCGCAGCCAGTGCGTGCGCAGAGTAGGAGAGAAAAGGCGCCAAGGCGGCAGGTGTCGGGAGAGCGCCTGCGATTGGCTGATGGCTTTCTTTCTCCACCGCTTCCCTCCCCCGCGGTGTCTTTGTAGTTGGCCCGTCGCCCTCCGCCTAACCTTGACCGACACCCAACCCTGACGTGCAAGTTCAGAAGTATCAGCCTTTACTCTAAAATATTCCTGCTTCCAGGCTTAGGTCTCCACTAAAACCATGTCGTAAAGACTAGTTTTCGCAGCCTCAGAAATGCTTTAAAAAGGGAAAAACCTTAAAGCAAAACTGCAAATTTTTTTTTTGGATTTTAACAAGCAGCGCTTGAGCCAAGCAAAGAGCTCCCAGTGCTTACTGAGTTCAGCCTGTGGAAGGGAAAATAGAAAGCAATGACTTACTAGGGTGATAAAGTTGTAGATTAACTTGCATGTTTATCGCCATTATTGCTTTCAGAGGGTTGTTGCAATGCATAGCAAATAAAAGGAGTTCAGTTAAAACTGCAAACGTTCACACCCTTTTCTTCCTATCTGTACTTTACTGTCCAGCCTGAGGTAAGTTTACAAATAACTACAAAGAGAGTGATCATAGACCACAAAAGGACTATAGGTAAAACACTCCCGAGTGGACCCCTTAGTGACCCTGAAAAATGTCTTTTAAAGTACTAATCTACTTCCCTAGCCACCAATTTGGCCTTTGGCCTATCTGCTCTAAAATTCAGCAAGTATTTGGGATTTACTAACTGCTAGTCCCTTTACAACCTACTGTGTCCAAATCGTACTATTCCGGAAAATATATATAAAGCCAGTGCACATTGGCAGAAGATAGACATGGGCCAGCCATTGAGGGGTCTCTGAAATTCAGATCCTAAGCAGGTTGTGGTGGCACACGCCTTAATTCCAGTGAAAGGCAGAGCCAGGCACATATCTTAGTTCCAGGCCAGCCTGGTCTACATAAAAAGTTCCAGGACAGCCAGGGATACACAGAGAAACCCTGTCTTAAAAGAACAAAAAAGAAGGAGGGGGAGGAGAAAGAAAAAGAAGAGGAAGAAGAAGAAGATGAAGAAATATTGATTCAGGCAATAGCCTGAGCCCCTGTAAGAGAAGCACAGACACACACAACAGTGTGTGGTGCCCTGTCTGCAATCCATAGCTTTCTGTTTCACTTAAATTTTTTATTCTATTTTTAGTGTGTGTGTGTGGGTGGGTGGGTGTGTGTGGGGGTGTGTGTGTGGTTATGAACCTGGGTGCTCATGAGGTCAGAGGACAATGTTTGGAAGTTGGTTTCCTCTCATCTTGTGCAGCCTGAGGATCAAACTTAGGTAATTTACTCCACCAAACCATCTTATGGGAAAAAAAAAAGATTTTTTTCTTAACGACTGGGTCTCATGTAGCCCAGGCTGGTCTTGAATTTCTGATCCTCCAGCCTACATCTCCCGAGTGCTGGGATTACAAGCCATGCTACTACTACATCTAGGATGCAGAAGGAGCCTGGGGCAGCCTGGGGCAGCCTGGGGTGAAAATTTGATACCTTTGTGACAGAAAAAAAAAAAAGTTTAGGAAATGCAATTCAGTACTAATTTTTTCCTATGGAACTGCAAATAATTTTATACTAACTAACTGAAACAATGAAGTCAACACCAAAGAGAATACCAATATTTTTCTTTTCATGCATTATCGAGTGATAATGGACTCGATATGATTAAATCCTCCACTAACCCCTTTTCCCTGGAGGTTTGCAGGCTCCCCTTCCTCTGTAACCTCAAGAACGTAAATGGAATTTGTCTCCCTATGTTGCAGAGCCTGTATATAACAGGATATAAAAGAAAACATTTCTTTTGCCTCTCATTCTATACGTTCACCTATTTTGTCACCAATTGTCATGTCTTGTCACCATGATAACCAAAGTGGGAGTTTTCTCTCCCACTTCAGGAGGCTCAAAAGCTTGCTCTTTGAAATGAAACATGTTGGGTTAGCCTTTACTCCCATCTCTGTGAGCATCTCTGTGAGCCTGGTCTACATAGTGGATTCCAGGACAGCGAGAGCCATATAGTGAGACTGGGGGGGGGGGGGTCGGGCTGGAGGTGGGGCAGAGTGAAACATGGTTTGGATAGCTTTTCTTTAAACTATCTATTTTCAGAAGACAGTCTTCCGCAAACCACTTTTCAAAATAAAAACCAACAAAAGAATTCTTATATTTCCACAAAAAAGGTGCACAGTCATAATATCACATGTACTAGAGTTCTCAGAAAACTTAACAGAAGCAGGCTTGGTGGTTCACACCTTTAATTGAAGCACACTGGAGGAAGAGGTAGACAGATCACTGTGAGTTGGTGTCCTGGAACTTACTCTGTAGACCAAGCTGACCTCCTACTGCCTTCCCCATGCTCGGATTAAAGGCATGTGCCACCAATGCTGCCAGGCTAAGACTCTCTGAAAAAAAAAAAAAATGGGCAGACAGTGGTGTCACAAGCCTTTAGTCCCAGCACTTGGGAGGTAGAAGCAGGTGGATCTCTGTGAGTTTGAGGCCAGCCTGGTTTGAGTTCTAGGATATCCAGGACTATATAGAGAAACTCTATCTCCAAAAACCAAGTGTCTATAATGCAAATGTGTATAAAATGTGCATGGGTATATGTGGTGTATGCTTGAGTGTGTTTTCATGTGTGTGTCTAGTTGCACATGCACATGTGTGCATATGGGTGAGAAGGCCAGAGATTATCCACTCTCCACTTGATTCCCATGGAACCTGGAGCTAGGTCTTTCCAATAGTCTAGCTAGCCACTCTGCCTTGGGAATTCTATCTCTGCTTCCAAGAGCTGGGACTCCAGATGGGCTACCATGTCTCACCCAGCTTTTATGTAGGTTCTAGGGATCTGAACTCCAGTTACGACATCTGAATGGGCAAGAACCTTATCCACAGCCCTCTGGTCTTCCCAGCCCTCTGGCTTCTGTCTAACTGTACCTCATTCCTACATCCTGCAGCCTTTCTCATCCCAGACTCAGGCAACCACCACTCTCCTCCCAACTTCCATCCATGCTGCTGCAAATGATAACACTTTTTTGTTTTGTTTTGTTTTTCGAGACAGGGTTTCTTTGTGTAGCCCTGGCTGTCCTGGACCTCACTCTGTAGACCAGGCTAGCCTCGAACTCAGAGATGCACCTGCCTCTGCCTCCCAAGTGCTGGGAATAAAGGCGTGCGCCACCACCGCCCGGCTGTAACATTTCTTTTTGTTGTTATTGTTGTTGTTTTGTTTTTTTGAAACTGGGTCTTTCATGTAGTCCCCAGCTATCCTGGGATTCCCTTTGTAGACCAGGCTGGCCTTGAACTCAGAGATCCTCATATCCCTGCTTCTGACTGGTAGGAGTAAAGGTGTGTACCACCACGCCTGGCATTCCACCATCCACACCCACCCATCTTACTTGCTTGTTCTTATTCTGCTGTTTGTCTTTTCCCCCCACCCCTCCCCATTCTTTACGTGTCTCTTCCCTTCATACAGCATTAGTCAATACATAATAACATTGTTACTTGGTCAACACAAAACACAGCTCCAGGAGTTCCTAATTGTCCCAAATAACACATTCCTAGGAAAATAATTCCATGAGGGTTTTTTTTGTTTTGTTTTTTGTTTTGTTTTGTTTTGTTTTGCTTGTTGGTTTATCTTTGGTTTTCAAGACAAGGTTTTCTCTTTTGTAGCCCTGGTTGTCTTGGAACTCGATCTGTAGACCTGCCTGGCCTTGAACTCAGAGATCCTCCTGCCTTTGCCTCCCAACAAGATATTTTAAGAAAATATAGGAGCAAGGGTTTCTCTCACAATAATCTCACGTTCCAGGCCAACCTAAGCTACACAGGGAATTCAAAGCTAGTTAGGGACGCATAGGCCTCTAGAAAGGATTTTGAATGTTTTTACCATAAGGACAAAATTAATGTTTAAGGAGACCCCTTTTAGATTGATTTAGACATTACATACTGTGTAAATGTATCAAAATGTCTCAAGGTACACTTTTTATGTTTCCATGTATGGGTTAAATATAAAGCTAAAAAAAAATAGTAAATATTGAATAGGAACAAAAATAAAAGCAAGACATAGTCTGTGACAACTAAATGCACCAATCGTAAGGACTGTGTCATGTCATCTTCACAGAGAAACATATGTGGTTCTATCTTGCTCCAAATTGTGACTTAGATTCTAGTTACTATGTGGATGTCTGGTACAGAAGGAAGCCAGAAAGGGGGTGGTTTTATTTTTATTTATTTATTATTTATTTTTGTTGTTGTTTTGAGACAGGGTCTCTGTCTCTCTATAGCCCTGGCTATCCTGGAATTAGTTATGTAGATTCAGCTTGCCCAGCTCACTAGAGATCCTCCTGCCTCTGATTCTGATGATGGGATTAATGGCAAACACCACCACTTCCGGCTAGCATAAAAGCAAAACTGAATGAAAATACTTTCTCCTCTTCAGCCCCAGCTCTAAAAGAGAAGCTTCACTGCTTGTCCTACAAGAACAAAGTCAGGCCGGGCGGTGGTGGCGCACGCCTTTAATCCCAGCACTTGGGAGGCAGAGGCAGGTGGATTTCTGAGTTCAAGGCCAGCCTGGTCTACAGAGTGAGTCCCAGGACAGCCAGGACTACATAGAGAAACCCTGTCTCGAAAAACCAAAAAAAAAAAAAAAAAAAAAAAAAAAAAAGAACAAAGTCAGAGTACATACCTCACCAGAGCCACAGACTGGACCAAGCAATAAAACTAGGAAGAGAACTGGAAACTCAAACCAGCCGAGTAATTGGCATAAGGAGGGGAAGGCTTGAGTTCTTGGTTTTGTTAGTCGGTTGTTTGGTGGTTGTTTGATTTGTTGGGTGTTTTGTTTATTTTGGTTGGATGGTTTAGTTTTTGAGACAGGATCTCTCATGGAGATCTCTGAAACTCACAGAGATCCACCAGCCTTCTTCTCGGCTTCCCTTACAAACGCTAGGATTCAAGGCGTGTGCTACCATAGCCTGGAACTAATCTGTTTATGTTGTGTACATTTTATGATATTAAAAAAAATACCAGGCTGGGTATGATGGTACATGCCTTTAATCCCAGCAGTGAGAGGTAGAGGAAGGCCCATTTCCATGGGTTCAAGGTTAACCTGGTCTATACAGTGAATTCCAGGGCAACCAGGGCTACATAGTGAGACCCTGTCTCAACTCTTTCCTGTCAAAAAACAAACAAAAATAGCATTTGTCTGTCCACTTAATAAATGTTCCTTATGGAGTAATACACATGGCCCAAATCAGTGGTAGGGTCACCTCAATAGTATTTCTCCAACATTTTAAATTATGTCCACCTTCAGTGTACGTGTGCAAATGTGTGTGTGTGTGTGTGTGTGTATGTGTGTGTGTGTAGGGGCACACATGAAACTAAAATGAAAGTTTCATGACAACACTCCTACTATGTACATATATACTGAGGTTTTCTACTCTCATGATCAAGATTATAAAAAAACGCTGATTTTGACCCATTCAGTTGATTTCCTGGCAGGTAGTTATGACCTGTTTGTGAAAACATCAGGAGGAGCTCCCAGGCATTCATTCTCAGGCTTGAACCTTCACAGGGAGCAGAATAAATGACTTGCTTAAAGTTAAAGTTTCCCCCTGGTCCTTTGCCCGCTGTTTCAACTCTTTAGCACCCTGCACTTGAACAAATATTGACCTAGGGTTTCGGGTTGGGAGGCTGAGGCAGAAAGCACAGATACAGGAAGCCTTTTCAAAGGCTCTCAAGTGGTGACACACGCTGTGGCTGGCTAAGGCACAGCAGGTCTTCCTAGAGACCTCTAAACCACTCTAGCCCACAGTGAGTTCTGACCACAGCGCCTATGTAACATAGTCTCCTTTTCTCTTTTCCATGGAATTGAAGTCCAGGGAAATAACTTTAGATCCAGACCCATAAAACTGAAGTGTGGAACTCTGCTGTGTAGGAGCAGGATGGGGGCCAAAGACTGGTAGTGGGATTGGATTTTCACATTCTTTTTCTTTTTTTTTTTTTAAGTTTTTCGAGACAGGGTTTCTCTTATAGCCCGGGCTGTCCTGGAACTCACTCTGTAGACCAGGCTGGCCTCGAACTCAGAAATCCACCTGCTTCTGCCTCCCAAGTGCTGGGATTAAAAGTGTGTGACACCACTGCCCGGCTCCGCCTAGCTTTTAAAAATTATTTATTGTATTGTATGTTGCATAAACATTTTGTCTGCATGTATGTCTGGGTACCTCTTGCATGCCTGGTACCCAAGGAGGCTAAAGGAAGGCATCTGAAATCATCACATGGCTGTTAGCCTTCATATGGGTGCTGGGAATTGAACCTGGGACCTCTTGAAGAACAATCAGTGTTCTTAATCCCTGAACCATCTCTCTAGCCGCCCCCTTCTTTATTTTTAGGTTTTGGAGATAAGGTTTTTCTGAGCAGCCCTGGCTGTCCTGGAACTTGCTCTTTAGACCAGGCTAGCCTTGAACTCACAAAGATCCACCTGCCTCTGCTTCCCAATTGTGTGTGTGTGCCACTGCCACTCAGGGAATCAGCTCACATTCTCAATGATGGTACTGTTTCCTGGTCCTTTTGTTCCTTTTCACCACTTACTTGAAACAGTTCTGACTTGGAATTCTTGTTTCCCCAGGGTAAAACAAAAACTCACGCAAGAAGATAGAACAGAAGCAATATTTATACCAACTAATATAATGATGTGAAAATATAGGGCATGAGATTTAGCTGTGCCTGGGCAAGATAGAACTAACTTCATGGTACAATTTTCAGTGTGGAAGCAACCTTAATTCATGTGTTCACTCTGGCCTTATAAGTGATCAATAAATGAAGGCTCAATTATTAAAATCCCACCACTTCATTCAGACAAGTGGCTAGTTTCTCTCTTATGCTCCCAGTGAGAGTAAATCTGTAATCTCTCATGAGACAATTCCTCTCAGAGTCTTGGGTAGCTTGGACTATGTTGTTTAGATATGAAGTAACATATTGTTGTTTTAGGGGGGGACTACACAGCCTCCTCCCTCCCCACAAAGGGGTTCATGTGTTGGAGGCCTGGTCCCAGGCTTATTGACAGGAGCATAGATAGTAAGTGTGTGAATCTACTCACGTGTTCAAGGCTGAACCCGCTATTAGGAAGTGAGGCTAATTAGAGGAAGGTCAGGAGGGGTGACTCTCTCTGTTTTGTGACCACCATAAGGTGACCAAAACTAGAATTTTGCCAAGTACTCGCTATTTCAATAGTATTTCACATTTCCTCTTTTCCATGCATAATGCAATCTCCAGACTTTGCTGAAGCCTAATACACTGCATGCATGTAGAACGTCGGCCGGAGTCCATCACTGGTCCGTTCCAGCCAAAACTGGGGAAGCAGGACCAAGACACGGTGGCACAAGCTTGCAATCATAGCCTCCTGGCCTACATCCTGAGATGAAGGTCAGTGTGGGACTATACAGCAAGTAAAAATAATGATAAAATTAATTTTTGCCAGGTGTGGTGTCACACCCCTTTAACCCCAGATGGAGGAGGCAGAGGCAGACAGGTCTCTATAGCCGGAGGCCTGGTCACAAAGTGAGACCCTTTCTCGAGTAACAACAAAGACAAAATAAAAAAAAAATTTTAAATGATAGAGGGGGAAGGTGGGTGGCGCTGTGGTTGGGGGCGCATGCTGCTTTTCTAGAGCACCTCGATTTGATCCCCAGTGCTCCATCAGGTGGCTCACAAGTGCCTGTGGCTTCAGCTCCAGGGGACCTGTATCCTCTTATGCTTTTGATGGCACTGTAATTGCACGCATCCACACACCTTAGAGCATATATATATATATATATATATATATATATATATATATATATATATATATTCTATTGGCTGAGAACATCCTTATTGTATTAATTAAGGACAGTAGCTAATGTTTATTTAGCATATACTATGTGCTGGTATCATAAGGCTTTAAACCTACCAGTTCATGTAGCCCTCATCACAAGCCTTAGAAATTAAAACTGATATTTTGGTGGGGTATTCATTAGAGAAAACTATTCAGACATGGGTTTGAGGTAATAGAAAGTCTTTATTAGCCTACCAGCTAATATTCAGGATCCCAGTGTAGCAGTGAACCTTTCTCAGGGTGAGCTTTTAAGCACCAAAATCATGTTCTGGGTTGACATACTTCAGTTAACAAGAACAGTTAGCCAGAAGTAGATCTACAGAAAGTAAAAAGCAAGGTTAGTACTTAGAGACTTTCCCAGAACTACGTAGACTTTGATGGATTAGCCTTTTGTTTTAGAATTGGCAGGTGATTCTGTCTTCATGCTGAGTTTTACAGCCTGAATGGTACTTCCATCATGGAGTCAGCTGTGCTAAGGACCGGGACCTGCTAAGGTCTGGCACCCTGTTACAGTATTATCACCATTTCCCAGATGTGGTAACTGCCATTATACAGACGTTGAACATTTTGCCTAAACTAAACCACAATTCAAACCTAGGCCACCCAGCTTCTGAAACTGCACAGCCTGCCTCCTTACATACCCGGTCATGACCTAGACTTCAGCACCACATACTTTGCCCCCAGTTACAGAACTGCAGGGACCACTTGAGAGGGACAATTTGAGAGGATTCAGTACCTACAAGATCCATTTTATTAAACCCTAGATTCAATTTCAATCTGCATTCATATTTATAATGAGAGGCAACACCGGCCATTCTAAAAAGTTCAACTTCACAGCATAACTTTGCAGATGGTCCCATTTGACAGTTTTGGTGTAAGTCTATTCCTGCTTCCTGACAGCTTTACGTGTCCACGATCCATACACCTGCCTTTGCTGAGGACTGAGCTAAAAGAATTATGTTGATTTTGTTTTTGTTTGTTTGTTTATTTTGTTTTGTTTTGAGACAGGGTTTCTCTGTGTAGCTCTGGCTGTCCTGGAACTCACTCTGTAGACCAGGCTAGCCTCGAACTCTCAAACTCAGAAATCTGCCTGCCTCTGCCTCCCAAGTGCTGGGATTAAAGGCATGCGCCACCACCGCCTGGCGTCGATTTTGTTTCTAAAATGTCAGTTTGGTTTTTCACATTCTCACCTTCCTTCTTTTGACACCAGGGCCTTCTTTTATTTGAATTTCCCTTCCTCCATAATTGAAATCTGATGTCCTTATATTTTAGATGAACTATGGGTAATATGGTCAAACACTGACTATGTTGAAAGTTTGTTTGTTTGTTTGTTTTTAGATTAAGACGAGTCCTTTGAAAGCCGGTTAGTGGCTACTTATGTCTCAAATCCCAGCACTTGGGAGGCAGAGGCAGGTTGGTCCCTGAGTCTCTGTATAAGGCCAGCCTGGTCTACAAGAAAGTTCCAGGACATCCAGAGCTGCACAGAGAAACCCTATGTTTCTCTGTGCAACAAAACCCTGTCTCGGAAAAAAAAAAACAACAACAACAACAAAAAGAGGCCTTTGAAAAGAAATTGTAACTACTGATATAATTAAGGAAAATGAAGAGGTGTGTAAAGAAGCTACTTGGCTCAGCAGGATGTCTCAGTAGATAAAGAAGCCTGCTGTCAATCTTGATTATCTGAGTTCGATTACAATTATTAGATTAAAAGGAAGAAGGAGAATTATAGGAAGACAAGAAATAAAAATCTCAAGTAAGCAAATTCAACATGCAGGAAAAATACTGAATCATCAGAAAATTTTTGGTTTCCTTGGCCTAATACACATAGTAGACAAAATTTCCTTCTGTTTGGTAACCGGTTCTGCCCAAAGTTTCATTTCCACATGGAAATGTGGCCAAGGAGGCACATTTTTGGTGGTCACATCTGGGAGGGCTGACCCGGCTTCCTGTAGTTTACGACAAGGGCATCCTAAGTATCAGGATAGTTGTATTCCATAGCTGGGGTTCCCAGGCCTGAGTCACCACATGCTAACAGGGTCCCTAAGCGCTTCAGGTTCGAGCTGGTACTTATATTTCTGTCATCTTATTTGGTCTTGGGAATTGTACCCATTTCATAGATGAAGATGACAAAATAATTGGCTACAAGTGGCACCAGTTTTAATAGCAGAGCCCAACTTTAATATTCTTCAATGTCTCACACCCTCACCAGGCGTAAATGCAAGCAAAACACCAACGCACAAAAATAAAAAATAAGTCGTTCCTAAAAACAGATAAATAAATAGATAACCAAAAGATTAAATAAGTAAATACTTACTGCTTCAGAGCCCAGTGAAGTGGCACAAATCTTTAATCCCGGGAAGGCAGAGGCAGGTCTCTGTGAGTTCAAGGCTGGCCTGGTCTACAACTTAGCCCAGGACAAGGCTACAGAGTAAGCATCTGTCTTAGAAACACACACACACAAACACACTGGTTTCAGTGAGGAACTGGAGCATTTGAAGAGGACCCTTGGCTTCTGTAATAAAGTCAACTCCAGGAGTTCATGGTGAGCAGTGACAGCTGCAAGTGCTGGAGAGAGGGGATTCTGGGAAAGAAGCCCATCGGGCTGAGCCCCAAGCCAGCTTCATATCAGGTGAGTTGCAGCCACTGTGGCTACTATGGAGACCTCACTGATGTTACAGCATCAGACTTCCCTGCAGTGGTCAGGGTGAAAGTGCCTTTCTATAGGGAGCCTTGACTCTAGCCCAGCACTTCTGAAATGTGCACGTAAGGCCCTGGGCCCCTTTAAACATGCAGAGTCTGCTTTAGAAGGTCAAGGGAGTGGGGAATGACTTTGCTTTTCTAAGAAGCCTTGAGGTGGTGCCTGGGCTGCTGAGCTGTAGGAGAGGAAATCACATTAGCTATGTCTCTATCCTCCTCACAGACAAGGCAAGCTGTGTGGCCAGCTGGCATGATATCTGCCTGATAGCTTTTTTTTTTTAAAGCTATGTGACCTATTACTCTAAAATATTTCCAACGACACAGACAATTCCTAGGGCTATCCCACCCAAAATTAAATAAAACAGCCTCAAGACTATTCAGTACCTTTGCTGGGGAGTCTAAAATTACCCAGCAACCCACCTGCCCTAATTCTTGTGAGGATTTCCCCTCCTGAGAAGACAATAGATCCCATTCCGAAGAACACACTGGTTCTCTTGCTTAGTACAAGCTAATGAAGTGGCCTTGTAAATCAATGTTCTGTGCCCTTGGGTAGCAGATTACTTGATAACCTTCAATGAACTAATAAAATGGAGTTTTGGAGACTATAAACCAGAGGAATAACCCGTGAACACCACCAAGTGTCCTAGAAAGGGCTACTGACTAGCTAGTCCTCCTGGCGCTGCGCTGTCACCTCTCTGGTAGACTGCAGGCTACAGCAAGTGTAGGAGTTTTCTAAAGCAAATACTATCAATGTCACAACTGCAAACAAACAAACAAACAAATCCTACTAGGAAACAAACACAAAGATTACTATCTTCCCTAGCTCCCCTCCCACTCCCCATTTCTATAGTCACAAGACATGAAGGGAACAGGTCCTGAAATGTATGTTTAGGGAACCTTGCTTGGGTTAAAGTTCTGTTGAGTGTGGCAATAGACTCGACCCACTTCCCCCTTTCCACTTGTCTGATCCCAAGCAAGCTCACGCAGGCAGGGAGGGTGGGTGCTGAAACTTATCATCAATCAACTCTTGCCTAGGACAGACTCTAAGATTATCCTGTCATGAGTGGCTCTAATCAGGATGTTTCTGACCCACCCAGAACTTTCTCAAGAACTGTACATGTAGATACCATTCCAGCCTATTTGAATATCTCTGAGCAGTTAGTTTCTGGGGGGGTGTAGCCTTGGCCCTGGCCAGTTTCTCTCTAGATGTTAGGCACAGTCACTGGGCTGGGTCCAAATCTGTATTGAGGCCTGAGCGGCAGAGGGCACCTATCCAATGTGTACTGTATCTGCTGCCTCTGCCAGAGACTGTAGTGTCTCATCATGTGCCACCTAAGCCTGAGCTTGCTCTGGGACCATCTGTCTGGTTCCTACTTCCTGTCTCAGGGAGGCCTCTGATTTTCCACTTGTTCACAGAATAGACTCTATGACCAAGATTGGCTGTGCCTTCATACCTTATGCCCCCATTCTTCTCTTGTTCACTGGTGTTTTGATAAAATATCAGGTATCCGCTGTGCAGCAGGGCATGTTGAACCTAAGTGATAAAGAGTTTCTCTAGACTAACCCCTTGAGCTCTCTCTGATGATGTATCCATCAAGTGCCTACAGGGGAGAGGTCTTTCCAAAGTGCACCTTTTTTGTTTTGTTTTGTTTTGTTTTGTTTTGTTTTTCGAGACAGGGTTTTTCTGTGTAGCCCTGGCTGTCCTGGAACTTATTCTGTAGACCAGGCTGGCCTTGAACTCAGAAATCTGCCTGCCTCTGCCTCCCAAGAGAGAAGTATTCTTATTTCACGATTAGACGTCATAGACAAATGGACAGCATAGAAGGTTCACTAAAATCTTCTATAATTACCTGTTTCCAAGAGCTAGCGCTGAGGTGTACAAATGCCAAGCATTTTCTAATTACGTGATGAGCCGTAGGTCAGATGTCACACACTCTCATTCACATCTCTGTGATACTCACAGAATTTTCTCAGACTCTCTCTGCTCACTGTGTAAGTATGTATTTGTGTCCTTTCTCTAAATTTCAGAGCCTTACTCTCAGGTGCCTGGGTGACCCACTCAAATTCAAACCCGCCAGACAGCCCAGCATCTATTAATCCCACAGGGCAAGAATAAGACCACCACCACAAATTTAAGCCAAATTTGAAGTAAGCTTTAATTAAATACTGGACAAGAGGAATGGCTCTGGCCAAGACCACTCTGGGGCTCTCAGAAAACAGCCATGAGTTTTGCAGAGACTTCAAAAGGCAAAACCTACGTTTCACTGCATTTCTCACTGAGTCCAGTCAGGGGAAAGTATGCATCCTAATGTATTTCCTGTGCACGTACCTCAAGCCCACATGCGATCAAACATATCCAGAGTGGACAAGCACAGGATAAATGAACATATTCCTAGGTGCCTTAACTACAAGCAGAACCCTTAACTTGCTATGTATATTGTTCCTGCGTTAGTCTCCCACTAACCTGCAAGTTGTATTGCAAGGTTCTTCCTGCTCCTCAAGGCTGATGATGCTCCTGCAACCTGTGTCCTCTGCTTTCATGCTTTGCAGATTCAGGGAACAGTCTTTATAGCCCTAGGGCCTCTCCCCATAGCCATCTCTAGGCTTTCAATAAACATCTCTAAAATGGAGCTCCTATGGGCCTGAGCTCAAGGCAAACAAGCTGTCTGGGAAATCACTCCTTCAGACCAGAAGCTCTGAAGGAAGAGACTGTCGAAAGTTTGGAGGCTGCTAGTGTTTAACATCTAACAGAGTCCAGTATCTTCACTCTCTTGGGAAGAGTTCCAACTTTCCACAAGGAAATGAAACATTCGCACATCCTGTTTTGATCCTTCAGCCACTTCTTGAGAAATGTGAAGACATTGGTTTGCCCTGGCCTGTGTTGTGTGATGGATTCACTTTGCAGGACACCAGGCTATGGTCTGAGGAGAAGGCTGAGGCAGGCTGTGAGGACTTTAGCATCCACCCCTGACTCCCACCCCCGACTCCCACCCCCACAGTCATGAAGGTATTTAAGGTGACTATGAGACCAAAAGAGCTCAGCTTGGGAGCTCATTTTAAGTTGTCTAATTGCCTTAGAGACACTGATGTGGGTATACCTTGTGCCCTGAAGTCTTGCTTAACTCTACAGGTAAAATGGAAAGAATCCGGTCTCCTGCAAGTTTGAGCAGGGTCATTGAGTCAGATGATAGCATGACGTGTTATACATGCAGCTCTGGAACTTAGAAGACCTCAAACATGTCAGAGAGTGCTGTTGCAGGGGCTGTCACAATGTGAGGTCAGAGTGATTTTTGAAGCTAACCATGCTGTTTTCTGCTCAAACCTCCTGTTCCCAGCTCCCATCCCGGTCACAGCGCATGAGCCCTCCACTCCTGACCATCTATTTCTCCCTTCCTCCCCTCTATCCTTCACCAGACATGGCTCCCCAAAGATCTCGCTTCATCTTGTCTTGACACCTTCAGTCACTGGGATCCCTTACCGCCAGAAACCGCAGCGCCATATTCATTTGCTCCAGTCACATCCTATCCTGTTCTAGCCTAAGAGTCATCTCCAGGTGAAATTCAAAATTAGCAGGCCAGGTGGTGGTGGCGGTGATGGCGGCGTCGGCAATGGTGCACACACGCCTTTAGTCCTGGTACTTGGGAAGCAGAGGCAAGGGGATCTCTGAGTTGGAGGCTGACCTGGTCTACAGAGTGAATTCTAGGATATCCAGAGCTACACAGAGAAACCCTGTCTCAGAAACAAACAAAAAAATTAAAATAAAATGGAAAGAAATTGGAAATTAGGAAGAGATTATCGTGTCCTGTGTCACTTTGACCGAAATGTCTGCTTTACCAGAAGAAACAGTGTCAGAAAGGATAACTCTTATTCTTTCTTTTTGTTTTAATTTTTCTTTTGAGACAAGATCTCTCTGTGTCTTGGAACTTTCTCCATAGACTAGGTTGACCTCAGACCAAACTCAGAGATCCGCCTGTCTCTGCTTCCTGAGTGCTGGGATTAAATGCATGCCCGACAATAACTCATTTTCAATGAAATTCATCTTTATGACCATCTGGCTGGTACTATGTCTGGACTTTGGGAAGGGGTACATTTGCATGGCCTGGGAGAAAGAACCAATGAAAAATTGTTAGAAAGAACCAATGAAAACTTGTTATTACCGATTTAGTGAAGAAAGACCCCATCCTCCACACAACAGCAGTCCTGAATGGCTAGCGGAACAGGATGAGTGTCCTTGGATTTAACATCAATGCTGCTGTTTATAAAATTAAAGGGTCCGTATCTCTTGTCCAGCCACATCTTTACTCTCCTACAGTTTCCCATAACTTTAGGTCCATTAGCACTGGAAAGAGTAAGATTCGCAGAGGGCCATAAATTTAGATTCAGGAATTAGCTAAAAAGTTGTGCTACGTTGTTTTCTTGGTTGCTGTGATAAACACCATGACCAAAAGCAATCTGGGGAAAGGAAAGGGTTTGTTCCATTTTAGCCCTCCAGGAGGCAATCAAATTAAAATATTAATGGATTAAAAAATGTAGTGTACAGCTAGAAAGATGGCTGAGTGGTGAAGAGCAGTTGCTGCTCTTCCGGAGGTCTCCGGTTCAGTTTGTAGCGCCCACGTCAGGCAGCCCACAAGCACCTGTAACGCCAATTCTAGGGGATCTGAGCCCCTCTTCTGGCCTCCAGACGCACCTGCACGCACAGGCGCACACACCCTGCTGTGCCGCGACTCTTCCTGTTGCAAGCTAGGCTGGGCTGGAGGGAGGGAAGCTTACCGGGTACAGTCAGGCACAGTGCAGGATCTTGGTCGGTGATGAGTACACATGGGCAGTAAGCACACTGGTTCATTTACTGGGGAAAAGGGGGTATCGATGCCCCTGGGGAGGTGGCCAGGGTCTCTGGGGCAAGGTCCCTGTGGTCTTGTACCATTGGCCAGGGCAGGGGTGTTGGAAGACGCTTTATCTACAGACTCGGGGGCTGTAGGGGAACCTTTTAAGGTCAACCTAGGAGTGAATCCTGAACTGTCAGGGTGATAATTCTTACTAGGGTTGATGGTGGGGGCGCCGGCTTTATGGTGCCAGGTTGGGAAGGAGGAGATAGCCAACTCCTGCCATTCTCGTATTTGAGGTAATTCATGTTAAAGCTCCCTCAACCCTTCCTCCATAACCCTAGGCCATTACAGTCCCACAATACTGCACTCTCATACACATAAATAAAAAATAATTTTTTTTTTTTGAGACGGGGTTTCTTTGTGTAGCCCTAGCTGTCCTGGAACTCACTCTGTAGACCAGGCTGGCCTGGAACTCAGAGATCTGCCTGCCTCTGCTTCCTGAGTGCTGAAATTAAATGTGTGTGCCATCATCTTCCCACTAGCCTATAGCTGAATTTGAACTTGTTGGTTGTAATTTTAAAAACAGAGACAATAGCTCTTTCTTCACCTTTATCTTTAAAGAGGAGGAAAACCTTCTGGTTACTAGAAACGACAGTTTCTATGAGTATGAAACATTTTTAATAGTAGCAGCAGTAGTAACAGTAATAATAAAGTTTTCTTATAAAATCTCAACTCACAGCCAGGCGGTGGTGGCTCACGCCTTTAATCCCAGCACTTGGGAGGCAGAGGCAGAGGCAGGAGGATTTCTGAGTTCGAGACCAGCCTGGTCTACAGAGTGAGTTCCAGGACAGCCAGGGCTATTCAGAGAAACCCTGTCTCGAAAATCCAAAAACAAAAACAAAAAATCTCAACTCACAGGGTGTAGTGGCACATGCCACAGATAGCTGCAGGACATTTCTATGTCCATTTTAGCCTGTACAGCTCCGGGATAAAAGACACAAGAGACCTGATAATTTTTATTAACAAGCTGCTGGCACTATGCTGGGGAAGTTCTGAGGTATTCTAACCTGACTTGGCTGTAAATACCAGATAAATGCCCCATTACTTGCCATTTGAGTCTTACTCTGGCTTTCTCTATTTCATGTGTGTCCTCCAGGTGAATCTTCCATGGTCTCTACATGCTCTCTTCATACCTGTCTTCTCTTCCCTCCAACTGCCACATCCCTCTTCTCCTGGATCCTCACTTGCCTTAATGAACTCCGTCACCTGGCCCTTCTCCCTCAGACCTCTGGCTGAGACCGGAAGCCCAGCCTTTTTATCTCTGCCTAGATAGAAAGCCTGTTCAGCCTTTTATTAACCAATCAGAGATAATCAGGGAGCATTTCTTTACACCACATTGTGCAGGAGATTCTTCAATGTTCATGACAATGCCCACATCTGGACTGCAACTAGATCTTGGATCATAGAAATCACCACCTGAATACACAGAGCATAAGACTCTCCTCCAACTGTGACCAAGCTAAACCTCTTCTAAATGGCGAGAGGAGCCTTCTACAGACCCAGCACTAACCCCTCTCTGAGAAGGACCTCTTCAGCTTGAAGCAGTTAAGAAAGAGTCGATGCTCCAGTTCCCCACCTCTCTTGGTGTCTGTTCCCTACCCTTTTCTACGCTTTTAGACTTTGGAATGATAGAGTGTGTGCTCGTAAAAATAGGATTCCTCTGCGCAGCTGACCTTCTCAATTGTTATAATCAGCCCTGAAAGGAATGTCCACTGAGACAGTCCATCTCACAAGACAATCTGCCTTCACCTTAGGAAAATAATCATGAAGGAAAGACTGCAGACCTCCACACAGCCCCTGTAGCTGCAGAATTTCCTCATTCCCCAGCCCCTCACCCCATACCCCATAAAGAGTTCTAGTCACCCTTGTCCCTTTGCAGACCCTTCCATTTCTTCCCCGTGAGAGAGGCTGCCCCTTTTACTGCTTGCTAATAAACACGGCCTCACGTGTTGTGGTCACACTACAGTCTCTTCCCACGCTCTGTATCTTTAAGATGCTTCAGAAATCTAACAGCCATGTTGTTTTGGAATGCTCCTCCATTTTGGTTAAACAATGACAATCCCCTAACCGAAAAGCAACTTGGTTCCAAGTTTTTTTTTTTCTGAATTCTTACCTCTCTGTTCCACCAATCCCAGTAATGGCCACCACACAGATATTTATTAGTCATCTGACATTCCTTAACCCGCGACATACCCGACCTCCTTAGCTACCCCTAGTAATGGCTGACCTCAGGCCAAAAAAGGAAAAAACAAATTCAGTTCCCTCTCTCTCCTTGTCTGCCTTGTAACTATCCTAGCCTATAAGGAGATGCCAAGCTATAGGTTTCACACTAGAGACCCTTGTTAGGCCTTTTCCCACGTCATAGTTGGGTCGCTTGCCTCTTCCTACCTTACACATGGCAGTCATGTGGCGAGGGTATGTATGGTCCAACTGTTTGTAGGATATTTCATCACACTCTGATCTTCAAGATTGTGTTATTTATTGGAAAAATCTGTTTTTAGTTGTGGTATGGCTCAGTCTTAGCACACACCTTTAATCGAAGAGCTTTCTGCTGGAATATTGTAAACAGGATTAATTAAAGTCAACCGTGGGTCAAGAGGCAGAACAAGCAACCAGTTGACAGGAAGTGAACATAGGATTATTAAGAAAAAAACAGAGAGAGTAAAAGAGAGTCAGGAGGTCAGATGGAGAGATGCACAGGAAGTAGAAGGGAGGGACATTCAGTTTGAAGGAAAGTTTTTGAGATGGCATGAGAAAGGGCATTCCTTCTTGAACATTGATAGAAGAGGGAGGGTCAGCTGGGCTAGGTACTTACTTTGCCTTCTGAGCTAGCAGGCTTTCACCCAGCTCCCGGGACTTCATCAGTAAAATAGAACGATTGAGATTTTGTCAAAAACAAAACAATATTTGGCACCCAATGTTGATTGGGCACAATCACAAAGACACAGAACTCACGCCAGCAGCAGACAAACTCAAAAGTCATCAGATTTTGTAAGACATCTGGGAAGTCCATTTAAAAGAAAACAATCTTTCCCACTTTAAGGATGGGAAATACCTTAATACAGGATGTTAGGATGTATAGTGCTACTTTAGATGGCTTGAAAATGAAGCAGAAAGTGAAAAGATATCAGACTTAATTGAGATTGACACAATAACACCCATAATAATTACTATTAGTCTGGTAATTCATATTTTGTCCTTACTAGCCATAGTGGTTTTTTGTGCCAAATATGAAAAGTAGATTGATGAGATACAGGTCTTAGAAAGACTTATAGATGAAAATAAGAAAATATTTAGATACAGATAGAAATTTAGACAAGAACATATCATGCCTCTGCATGATGAAACTGAAGAGGGGCCAAGTTTATTAGAAAACCAAGCTTAGCCGGGCGGTGGTGGTTCATGCCTTTAATCCCAGCACTTGGGAGGCAGAGGCAGGCGGATTTCTGAGTTCGAGGCCAGCCTGGTCTACAGAGTGAGTTCCAGGACAGCCAGGGCTACACAGAGAAACCCTGTCTTGAAAAACAAAAACAAAAAACAAACAAACAAAAAAAATCAGGGAAGAGGTCTGAATTATTTACTAAAATTATACATGTCCCAAAAGACGCCTTCACTAATTCCAGTGGGAAGCTTTGAGTGGAGTTGGGCAATGGTCGCAGGCTCCAGTGAGCCAGGTCTTGATCTTAGACATTCACGAATGGCCTTGATGATTTCCTCGTACCTGTGTCTATTAGAAGCTTTGGTCAAGTGGGTTTCTGTCCTTGCTCTTAGACACGGCTCTCTGCATTTGCACTAACGTAGAGGGACATTGTGAGATCTTGAGAAAGCTTTATAGAGCATATGATCTCTGTGGTGAAGGGCGAATAACAAAATAAGATCAAAACAGAAGGCCAGGGTTCAGCTTAGCATGTGGTGAGAAAGTTCTCCAGTCTCAGTTCTAAGGAAGTAAGTTTGGGAACTCCCCACAGCCCACAGGACTCTTTTAAACATCTTATGTGAAAAAGCAATGAATGCAGAAGCTACAAACTAAGTAGTGGTCTCTTCCACAGAGCACTCTTCATTCCTGACTCAAAACACATCAGCAGCTCATTGCTTTCTTTCTTCTCCTCTTTCTTGTTTCTCTCTCTGTCTCTCTGTCTCTGTCTCTCTGTCTCTGTCTCTGTCTCTCTCTCTCTTTCCCTTTCCTTTTTTCTGTTTTTCTTTTCTTTTTTCTTTTTTGTGTTTTTTGAAACAGTGTCTTACTGTGTAGCCCAGGCTGACCTGAAACTACCCAGGTAGTCCAGGCTGGCCTGAAACCCATCATTCTCCTGGTCTGCTTTCCCTGCCTTCTCATACAGAGTTTACTTCTAAAAAAATTTATAGTAGGTAGTAAATGACCTCATAACTTAAAATTGAAAGAAGGAAGTTGGATTTCAAAGAGTCAGAAGCAGGAGTTCTGTGAGTTCAAGGCCAGCCTGGTCTACATATCAAATTACCAGGCATTCAGAATTATGTAGAGAGACTTAAAGAGACTCTGTCTCAGTAAACAAATAAGTGGAAGAAAGAAAGCAGCAAGCTGGCCGGGCAGTGATGGTGCACGTCTTTAATTCCAGCACTTGGGAGGCAGAGGCAGGCAGATTTTTGAGTTCTAGGCCAGCCTGGTCTACAGAGTGAGTTCCAGGACAGCCAGGGCTACACAGAGAAACCCTGTCTCAAAAAAACAAAAACAAAAACAAACAAACAAAAAAAGAGAGAAAGCAGCAAGCTTTGTTTTTCGTTTGTGCAGTACTTGTGAATTTAGTTAGCACACACATTATAACTAACAGAGTACAGAAGTGGTACTTCATGCCATGACATATCAAAACAAATTAAAGCCTAATTACAGGTGGTTTAAGGGTATAAATGTGAAAGGCCAAACTATTAACCAATTGAAGGAAGAGAAGAATACGTTGCTGAGTCTGATGGCGTAGGCTTGTAATCCCAATGACTTCGGAGCCACAGTCAGGACGATCACAAGTTCAAGGCAGGCTCCAGCAACCCAGTGAGAACCTCTCTCTCAAATTTAAAGTAAAAAAGAGGGTAGAAGGGGAGATAGGTCAGTAGGTAAAGTGCTTGCTTTGCAAACATGAGGACCTGAGGGCTTCAGAACTCATGACTTATTTAAATGTGGAGAGCTTTTGGGGCTGCTTCTAGGAATTTGGCAGGAATTTGACACTGGGCTAGGACATGGAAGTAGGCTCAGACAAGAATTTGACATTGGGCTAGGACATGGAAGTAGGCTCAAAATGAATACAGCTGAGGAATGTGTTACTTCCTCCTCTGCCTCCACAGTCTCCAGGAAGAGAGGAAGCAGGAGAGGGGCCCAGCCCACCACCAACAGCTGAGTTCCAGAAGAGAAATTCCCTAGCACCAAGCTCTCTACCCCTTACATGAGTTCAATTACATGTAGACCAGTTTCTCTATCCGTGTAACTCTGACCAGAGCCTAGCACTGGAGAGGTGTCCTCTGATCTAAAGGGAGTTTTTTTGTTTTACTGTGACTTATATTTGTCTATCTTTGGGCCATCACAAAAGAGAAGATGCATTAGGCAAAGGCAGTTCAGTGCAGAGAGAGGTGTGGCAGTTACCCAGAGAGGAGGAGGAACCTTGTAGGAGTTTTGTTGCTTTGGTTGTTTGAGACAGGGTCTCTTTAGGTAGCCCAGGCTGTCCTGTAACTTGCTCTGTAAACCAAGCTGGCCTTGAACTCCTCAGAGATCTGCCTGCCTCTGCCTCCCAAGTACTGGGATTAAAAGTATGTAACATCACACCTGGCACCTCATGGGATCTTTATGGGAATTATTTTATATAGTGTTCTGCAAATCATAATTCACGGGACTTTCATTTACCCATATGGAGGAGAGATATTTGGATCCATTGAGCGTCTGTGGAATGTAATTAATTAAAAAATAGTACCGGGGGCAGGAAAGGCGGCTCAGCTGTCCTGGAACTCACTCTGTAGACCAGGCTGGTCTCGAACTCAGAAATCTACCTGCCTCTGCCTCCCAAGTGCTGAGATTAAAGGCGTGCGCCACCACTACCCAACTCCAGAGTGAGACCCTTAATTCCAAACAGGATGGAGTCATGAAATGTCCCCTAATTACAGCTGTGCTCTTTGTTTGTTTGTTTTTTTGGGGGGGTTTTCGAGACAGGGTTTCTCTGTGTAGCCCTGGCTGTCCTGGAACTCACTCTGTAGACCAGGCTGGCCTTGAACTCAGAAATCCGCCTGCCTCTGCCTCCCAAGTGCTGGGATTAAAGGCGTGCGCCACCACCGCCCGGCTACAGCTGTGCTCTTAAATGTTTCCTCTTCTGCAATTCCACTGTCAAGTAAAATAAACAATTGAAAGTAAGAAATTATCCCCACTCCCCCAACTCCCTCCCCCCAAAAAAAACCCAGACAACCAACCAGATAGACAGACAGAAAGAAAGAATGATGATAAAGAGGCTGAAATCAATTCAAGATACACTCAGGCTCAAACCAGGTAAGAAAGCCCAGGATTCTGGGTAGAGGATCCTTCCCAGGGAAGAGATGAATCAGACGAACCAGCCTGTTGGAACCAAGGGGCCTCTGTTGAAGGGCTCACTGAGCCTTGCCATATCAGAAACAAGACTGCTCTCAACTGATCCAGGGCCTTAACTTTTTACTCCAGAAGTATAGTCGTCATCATCATCATCAGCGTCATCATCATATTATATTTACCACCACCACCACCACAACCACCACAACCACCACCACCACCATGCTACCATTTTATGTGGATAGGTGTTTTGCCTGCATATGTGTACCATGTGTGTGCAGTACCTACAGAGGCCAGAAGAGGGTGTCAGATGCCCTGGAACTGAAGTCACAGATGCTCATTAGCTGCCTTGTGGTTGCTGGAACAGCTGTATTCATAAGCACTGAGCCATTTCTCCAGCTTCTCCATGTCTCTTAAATACTAGGGCTTTGAGGGAATTCATTTGTTTCAGTCATGAGTTTATGGGAAGGAAGTTTACCCATCTCTAAAACAATATACAGAGTGGATTGTTTAGATAGGCCAGGTAACACAAAGGACACAGGCCATGCAGTCTTGGTACCCCATGGGACATGGCTAGCATTATGGTACCCGGGGATGAAAGCATACTGTTCCATTCTCACAAACCAAGCAGAGAAACAGGCAGCAAATCCTGCGGTAAAGGCCTCTCGGGAGCTGCTGAACCATAGGTGGGCTTGGGGCTGCAGCTGGGACCATGGGAGCCCAGAGCCCTCCCAGCTCGCACAGCCATTCCCTGCTTTGTGATTTTCCACTTTGACTGCTGTCTTGGCTCTCTGCCTGACAGACACCTTGTCAGAGCAAGGGCTGGGCACAGACAAGGGAGACAGCACCAGAGCTAGATCCCTTAGGCTGACAGCTCACAGAAGTCAGCCT
This sequence comes from Grammomys surdaster, assembly GCF_004785775.1. Classification (NCBI taxonomy): domain Eukaryota; kingdom Metazoa; phylum Chordata; class Mammalia; order Rodentia; family Muridae; genus Grammomys; species Grammomys surdaster. The sequence continues at coordinate 92,088 of NW_021620651.1, read as the reverse complement.
GGCAATCAAACCAGGAACACTCACGTTCCCCCAAATCCACACGGCTAGTAGCTGCAAGCTTCTGTGAGAGGAAGTCAATGCGTGGGAGCCTGAACTGGTAGCTTTTCCCCTCTCCACCATTGCTAGCATTCTCTTTAGTGTCCAGCCTTTAAGCCACACAACCAATGCTTTTTGTGCCATGGGAAAACTTCACTGTGTCAGGAAAACATATTACAACATCTTTTCAGGGTTACTGTGTCTCTTTACTTTGGGTCTTTATTTATCTTTCTGTCATGTGATTTAAGTAGGACACAAGACATAATTCTTACTCCACAGACACCTAGGCTCGGGGCTTAAAACAAACACTAGGTCATGCCTCTGATACCTATTGTTCAATAGAGGATCCACTCAAATGCTGACATTTGTTGACAAAACAGAAGTTTGATGCAAATATTTGTAGAACCAGATCTGGTGGTACACATGCCTGTAGTTCTAGCAGCTTGGGAGCTGAAGTAGGAGGATTTCTCAAGTCTAGAAATCTTAGGTCAGCTTTGAAAACTGAACATATCTCTAAAAAGAAAAAAGAGGGAGGAAGGGAGAGAGAAGAAGGGGGGGAACCCTCTTTGAGCCAGACATGGTAGCACACACTTTTAATCCCAGCACTTGGGAGGCAGAGGCAGGCAGATCTCTGAGTTCAAGGCCAGCCTGGTCTAAAGATAGAGTTCTAGGACAGCCATGGCTACACAGAAAAACTCTGCCTCAAAAAACCAAAACCAAACAAACCAACCAACAAACCAACAAACAAATGAATCAGGACATAGAGAGATGGCTCAGTGGTTAAAAAGAAGACCCAAGTTTGATTCCCAGAATCCACACACTGGCTCATAATTGTCTAACTTCAGTCCCAGGGAGACTCTTACACCCAATTCTGGCCACCAAAGGTATAAATCAGGCGGTGATGGCACACGCCTTTAATCCCAGCACTTGAGATTAAAAAGAAAAAAAAAGGCACAAGACATGCATGTAGTGCACACATACATCCAAAACACCCCATAAATGTAAAAATGTAACAAAAAATACTGCTTTTTTTCCCCTTTTCGAGACAGGGTTTCTCTGTATAGCCTTTGGCTGTCCTGGAACTCACTCTGAGACCAGGTTGGCCTCAAACTCAGAAATCCGCCTGCCTCTGCCTCCCAAGTGCTGGGATTAAAGGCATGCACCACCATTGCCTGGCCAAAAATATTGCTTTTAAAAATATATATATTTATTTTAATGAAGTGGGTTATTTCACCCAGCACATCCAAAATTTACCATTCTGACAGACAATATGACATTAACATGGTATTTTATGTTTCTTTTTCCCTGTGAAGTGTTTACAACATGTTGTATATTTTATACTCAAGAGAACAACTGGCACATTTCAAGGGTTCACAGGGCCATTGGTTTAGTAGAAGCTTAAAGCACCAAGTCCAGATTTCCCTGCTTGATCTTCCAGATCTTACTTTTCAACCAACCCCGGCATGCTTATCCTGACTCCTAAGCAGAGAGAAGAGGCCATAGAGAACCTCTCTAACGTTCCATCTAACCCCATGAGAGATGGCAAGGAACTTGCTTAAGTCATAAGACTATTAATGGCAACAGGGAGACTTCCCTGATTTCTAGAGCAAACAAAGGCAGGGGGCAGCGGGGTGGGGGTGGGGTGGGGGGCACCTAAGCTGGTAAGTCCTGTCGCTTAGGAAAACATATCAGTGGAGAGAATTATCAGGCACAAATGGACAGTTCCTCCCTGGTTCACTGAGGGTTTAGCACATCTCAGCATCTCAGAACTGGGTGCTGAGAGTTAGTCACCCACAGACAGCCTCATGACCTGTTCTGGTGGGGAGAGCTGGCCTTCTGGGGGAAACTGCTGCTGGCTCTAAACCACAGGGATTTGGAGAGGATCACAAGAATGTATGTATGTATCTTCCAATAGGAGAATGGCCTAAAAGCAGAGGCCCAGTCAGACTGGGAAGGGTTCCTCCCCACCAAGATGGCTGGGGCTGACAGTGATAGCTCCCACTATTCTGTGCCTGGGACATCCACTCATTTAATTCTTTTTTTTTTTTTTTTTTTTTTTTGGTTTTTCGAGACAGGGTTTCTCTGTGTAGCCCTGGCTGTCCTGGAACTCCCTCTGTAGACCAGGCTGGCCTCGAACTCAGAAATCCGCCTGCCTCTGCCTCCCAAGTGCTGGGATTAAAGGCATGCCCCACCACTGCCCGGCCACTCATTTAATTCTATGACCATCGTGTGTATGTGTGTGTGTGTGTGTGTGTGTGTGTGTGTGTGTATGTTGGAAGTAGAAATCATCAAGTTGGGATTTGAACCCAGGGCATCCTACAAGGCTGAGGCTGGAGTGTGTTCTCTTGGCTCAGTGGTAAAGATTCTTTTTTTTTTTTTTGGAGACAGAGTTTCTCTGTGTAGCCCTGGCTGTCCTGGAACTCACTCTGTAGACTAGGCTAGCTTTGAACTCTCGAACTCAGAAATCCGCCTGCCTCTGCCTCCCAAATGCTGGGATTAAAGGTGTGCGTCACCACCGCCGGGCTAAGTCAGTAAAATTCTTATTCTGAAAATTCTTTTACACTACGTTGAGCTCCCTCAGTTCTGTGGCCCAGAAACTATCCCTTACTTCCAACAACTTCAAAGCTGTATTTATTTATTCTAAATAAGAGTTTAGTTTCTCGGGAATTTTGGAAGAGTGTTACGAGGTATTAAGTATTTAAGGAATTTTATCTCAGCTTCCTCACTCTGGGGACAGGTCCTTATTATCTCAGCTTCCTCACTCGGGGGACAGATCCTACTGATGAGCTTCAAATGCTGCTGGCTCTCTTTCTTTTTTCCTCTAGAGGATACATTAGCTAGCTAGGCCCAGGAATTTTTTTGTTTTGTTCTGTTTGTCGTAGCATCTTTGGTTCTGAAAGGAGCTGCGGGTTGAGTCCCTGAATGCTTCTCCAGGTTCAACATATCCAGTCTCCAGTTCACTCTGTGGCTAACTTCAGACCTCCTGGGGCCTCAGCTCCCTTGTCTGTGTAGTGGAAGGGCGTGCTCTCTGCCTTTTCCATACAGCTACTGACTCGCTCCCTCTGTTTGGCTGTCCTGCTAAACAAGGAGTTCCCAGAGAAGGCTCAAACCACGCTGAACAAGTCTTGCCACTGATTCTGATTTTCTCTCATTGCATCTGGGTCACACACATACTTGTGTACTGCACACCACACACACACACACACACACACACACACACACACACACACACACACGCGCGCGCACCACGCACACACTTGTCCTCGTGTCCTCAACACTCACCTTTCTTCTTGTGGTCTAATCATTTTTTGGCCTGTTTGTTCTCTCTTTTTGGTTGTGTGCTTGTATATCTCTATATGTGCAGATGTATGTGAATGCACATGTGTGTGGAGATCAGAGACCTGGGATGTCTGGAGCCTCAGATTGTCGTGGGGCAAAGACCCCAAAGACCACTCAACAAAGCCAGAGTCCAAATTTAAGAGTCTTTTTTTTTTTTTTTGAGACAGGGTTTCTCTGTGTAGCCCTGGCTGTCCTGGAACTCACTCTATAGACCAGGCTAGCCTCGAACTCAGAAATCCACCTGCCTCTGCCTCCCAAGTGCTACAAGTGGATTAAAGTCGTGCGCCACCACTGCCCGGCCAAATTCAAGAGTCTTTATGAAGCAGAAATCAGCGGTTAGCTGGAGCATTTTGACCTCAAGTCCCTGGGACAAAGCTGGGTACATTTCTAAGAGACTTTCCCATGGGAGAAGGTGTGACTGGGATGGGGGGTGGGGGAGGGTCATCTCTGAGTCAGCCTTGGATGGCTGCAGCTGGGACAAGATGGAGGAACCTTGGCGGCCCTGTCACATTCTCCATGGTCTTAGGAAATGAGTCAAATCTCAGACTCATCGTGCTTTAAAGGGTGAGGTTGGTCCTAAGAACCATCGACTTGAATGAATTCCCCCTTCGTTTTACATAATTTGGCATACAGTTTAAGATGCAGGGCCCTATCTTAATCCAATGAGAAGGAGTATGAGAGGCCCAGCCAGAGCTGAGAGCTGAGTAGTTAGCCAGAGGGACCAAGAGACCCGAGGCTGGTACCAATGATCTGATTTACATCTCTGTCTTTTTCTCTAATAGCAATTTTTCCTAACCATGACAAGGTCTTCATTACTCCTGATCAGTTGTCATAGAAAGAGCAGGTTTTGCCTGAAGCCATCCACAGCCCCCTATTTCTTTCTTTTCTTTTCTTTCTTTCTTTTTTTTTTTTTTTTTTGGTTTTTCGAGACAGGGTTTCTCTGTATAGCCCTGGCTGTCCTGGAACTCACTCTGTAGACCAGGCTGGCCTCGAACTCAGAAATTCACCTGCCTCTGCCTCCCAAGTGCTGGGATTAAAGGTGTGTGCCACCACCATCCGGCTCCCCTATTTCCTAAGAAGTAAATCAAGAGCGAAAATAGGGATGGGGATCCTTTAGCTTCCCGACAGTGGGAAGTGGGACTCTAGCCAGAGAAGGTTTAAGTGAAATCCATTTTACAGAAGAGAGAATTGGTCATGGTCTTGGCCTGTGTAAGAGATCCTTGTTAGGGTCCAAAAGTCTAAGGACGGGGTGGGGGTTGGTCAGAGAAATGAGAGTCTGGGATTTCCAATTATGCAAGTCACTAGTTGAGAAAGGAGTGTATACCATAAAAAGGAGTGAATCTGACGGCTTGCTCAATGGGAGAAGGACAGGAACTGCTTGACACTGAGTTGAGTCAGGGAAGGTCAGTGAACTGAGGATGTCTATTGAGATGTCATCTGGATTCAGGTATGGAGCATACATGGAACCAATTAGGATATTCTGGGGAGAGATGAACTAGGGCAGGTCTTAGAAGAAAGAACCTCCAGGGTGAAGGCCCAAGATAAGATCATATTAAATCCAGAGGGTACAGGTAGCTCTTCTTCTTCCAGGCCAATCAGTAAAACCCTTGATATCCTCACCTTCTGCAATGTGGCTACTGGAATCTTAGTACCAACCTTAAGAGGGTAGGTCTTGGGCCACGGAGGGGGCTAAAATAAAAGGTTAAGCCAAACATCAATGTATGGGAACTGGTCAGGGCTGATGGGGACTCCCTGTGACCATTAAACAGACTGTGCCGGCCATTTGGTGATCTAACATACCCAAGGTGGACATTCAATGTGGAAAGGAGACCATTCTAATTCACACAGAATCTGGAAGTGTTCTTTCAGGAAATGGGCCCCATAATCTACCTCCATGTCTCTATATTTCCTGGAAATGATGGAGAAACATCCCAGCAGGGTAAGTTGGTTTATAGCAAAATTTTTTATACTTTATAGATTCTGATTTACAATTTCAGGACAGAATGACAAACAGATAAACAATAAATGGACATTAAAAACTAGACTATTGACCACCACAGACTATCAATACAGAACAGAAGTATCTGTGACATCTCACCCTGGGCATAGGGCTAGCAACTGTGTCTATTCTCTCCCTATGACCCAGACAAGTACCCAGACCAAAACCAGATTTAAACTCATGTCCAGAGGTCAGAACCAGGTGACTCCTGAAAAGAATTTTGCTGATGGTGTCCGAGGGACCAGGACTGTCTCAAACACTGAGAGTGTTTCTTTCAGAACCCTAGAATATCCCAAGTTGGGGACTCACTAAAAGGGTTCCAGTACCTGCTACAGCCCACAGCCCTTACCTATGCCAGGGAGTCTCGCTGGGGCCTCCAAATGTTACCAAGGCAAAGATCTCAAGGACCACACAACAAAACCAGAGTTGGAAATTGAGAGTCTTTATTAAGCCTGAAGATGATTGCCTGGAAAGAAACCTTTCATCCAGAGCAGCCCTGACTGTTTCATTGTGATTGTTTTGTTTTTGTTTTTCTGACAGGGTTTCTCTCTGTGTAGTCCTAATTGTCACTTACTCTGTAGACTAGATTGGCTTTGAACTCACAGAGATTTGTCTGTCTTTTTTTCCTGAGTACTGGCATGCAGCACCACCATTCCCACCGCCCCAACTATTCTCATCCATATATTCTCTCTCTCTCTCTCTCTCTCTCTCTCTCTCTCTCTCTCTCTCTCTCTCTCTCTCGTTTTTCGGGACAGGGTTTCCTGGAACTCACTCTGTAGACCAGACTGGCCTCGAACTCAGAAATCTGTCTGCCTCTGCCTCCCAAGTGCTGGGATTAAAGGCGTGTACCATCACTGCCCAGCTCAAGAAATCTTTTAAAGATAAAAGCCATATCCTGATTGGCAGTTGAAGAAGGAAGTAGGACAAACAGTTTAATAAGATCAACATTGGCAGTTACCTGGGGCAATCTTTGAACCATGACTTAGACGGTTACACAGGGACAAGATTAAAAAACCTTGGCCCCGTTATAAGATATTATCTACCTTGTTAAAAAAAAACAACTCTATTTACATTTTGTTTGTGTGTGTGTGTTACAAGGATGGGGTGACTCATGTGTCACACCTCAGGAGTGGAGGTCAGAGGACATCCTGCAAGAGTTGGTTCTCTCATCCACCATGTGGGTCTCGGGGATTGAACTCAGGAAATACAGCTTGGGAGGAAGAGCCTTTACCAGTTCAGTTGTCTTGCCCCTCCCTCAACTCTCCCACAAACCTAGCTTCTTAGCGTGGCACTCATTGGCCTGAGACTCACAAAATCGGCTAGGCAGCAGGTTTGTTTCCGTTTCTCCAGCTGGAGGACTCCAAGTGCTGCCTGCTCTATGTGGGATCCAGGGTTCTAATGTATGTCCTAACTGTAAGGCAAGCATTTCGTCTGCTGACCTATCCCCCCTTCGCGACATATGACTTACCTTTAGTTTTTGCAGCCTTGAGCATGATAGACACATGCTTTACCACTGCGCCCCCGTCCCTTTGTCTGGGATTTTATAACCTGTTTGACTTCTTCCAGTCCAGCCTCCCTCCCCCTGGCTTCAACTTCCTCCTTGGCGCTCTACTTCTCACTCAACCCAGAAGACTCCCTTGCTTGGCTTCAGGCCATTCTGATCTGCTCAGTTCTGCAATTCTGTCTCCTCTCAGTTCAAACTTCATCCTCCCTCTGCTCTCCACACCTTCTCTGCCACCGCTGGGGTGGTTTTCTCCTTTGCCTGCCTAGCAAGCTCCGGGGAGATGTGTTTGCAGGAAATGCTGAGGAGACATTAATGATCCATAGGGTAAAACAGGCCATGCTTTGTGCTTTCACGGTCTCTGGTGCGTTCATCATGTTCTGTTGCTGTCATCCTATCACCCAGAGGCTTTCAGGAACAAGTGACCTGTAACGGTGGCTTAAACAATAGGATCATTGAATTGTCAAGCAATTGGCAGTAGACTCTTCAGGGTTAGTTTAACAGCTCAGCTGTGGCTGGGCGGTGGTGGCGCACACCTTTAATCCCAGCACTTGGGAGGCAGAGGCAGGTGGATTTCTGAGTTTGAGGCCAGCCTGGTCTACAGAGTGAGTTCCAGGACAGCCAGGGCTACATAGAGAAACCGTGTCTCGAAAAAACAAACAAACAAAAACAAAAAAAGGAATGTCTTTCTTTTTCCTTTTGAGCAGATGTTAACAGGTGTGAATTACCACCAGAGGCTGGGTATAATGCAGCGGTCAGGGTTCTGTCCAGAGATGAGATGGAAATGAACCTTATGAAAGCATCTTGGTTTGGTTTGCCTTGAAGTTTACTACCTTGCTGAAATAGCAGCATTTGTATCGATTGGGAATTTGCTAGAATGCAGTATCGGGCCTTATCCCATAGAAGCAGGTACGATCTCCAGGATTCATACAGAGTGAAGGAAGGCAAACAGGAGATGGCGGCTCTCACCTTTAATTCCAGCATTGGGGAGACAGAAGCCAGGGACCTCTGTGAATGTGAAATAGCTTGGTCTACACAGCGACTTCAAGGCAGGTCCAGGTCATTCAGGGCTACACAAAGATACCTTGTCTTAAAAGAAAAGTGGGGAGAAACTGCAGTCAAGTTGAGGGACCAGTACTTTTTCTGGGACTTAAAATGCAGTTTAGGAAGGGAGGGAGAAAAAGAGGACATGACAGCCAGCAGCATGTAAAGAGACACAGCTGGCCGCTCCGTGGACCGGGCATCTCTGCAGAGGTAAAACAGGAAAATCCAGCCTATCTACTGGCTCTCACCCCTATCTCCCATCCATCAAAGATCAAGCCACCTGTCATACTGTACCCTGTGGGAAGCCAAATCTTACGCCCTGCTATAGGATGCTTTGTCACAGTGTCTGAAGGATCCGGAAGCCAGAGCCTGTAGGCCTGAGCAGCATCTGCCTCAGTAGGAAGCAAGGAGGCCCGTGGAGACCAGTTCAACCAGGGCCGACAAGCAGCCAGGGTGGGTAGATGAAGAGGTGGCATGTGCTGCTCCCTGAATGCTCCAAGAAAAGCTTGGGAAACAGGAGGAGCTGTGTCCAGTATGGCCCCTACCCATCCTGCTCCTAGAAGGAGGAGGCTTTATATTTTTATTAGCTCTGTAGCGAGCCCAGCACATAGTAGGCTCTCAACAAGGCTTAAGCAGATAATGCTATAGGTTTGCTTTGATTTTGTTGTTGTTGGGAATCAAATCCAGGGCCTCACCCATGTTACCAGGGCCTCTACTGGTGGAATGCATGTTGATTTTTGATTGCTATTGTTAGGGGTGGGGCCTGGAAGAGGAATCACAGCCCTTTGGGCAACAGTGTGTTCCCTGACTCCAGGATGGGATTTGCTGCTACAAGAGCAGGTGATCAGAAAGTCTGTGTTGGGGTTTTTTCCTCTTCCACACATACCTGCCTCCCCTCTGCTCTCCACCCTGGCAGGATACCCTTGTCATGCTCACGGGTTTCCTATCCCGAATCATGAGGGACACTTTCCATTCCCCCCCTCCTCCTGCACACACTGTTGTTGTTGTTGGATGGTCTTGTTGAACTTCTAGAAGATTCTCCTGCTTTTGCTTCTTAAGCACTGACTGGCATTATAGGCCCATACCACCAACCGTGCTAGACCGTGGTAGTCCTTTATCAGCTACCCAGTCTCAGATGCTCTGTTACAGCAACAGAAGACGGGCTAAGGTGTAAGTGAGCGGGTATGAACTCATACACCTGGCCTTGGCTTTTTCTTTTCTTACCTTCGGTGCCCATGCCTGCATCCCACCAGTGCCCTTGTTTTAGTTACTAAAAGTTACTTGAAGGTTTGAAGTGCTCTCTAACCCAGATCCCAGTGTTTAGAAGGCTGAGACAGGAGAATCTCAAGTTTGAGGTTAACCTAGGGTACATATTGTCTCAAAACAAAGCAAAACCCTCCTTTTGTCCTTAACAACAGAACTTTCTCCAGACTCTGAAATCATGAAAGTCCTGAGCCTTCTAGACAGTTAATCACTTTTGAATAGTTCTGCTATTCCTGCGGCTTTTATGGTGAGCCACCTCAAACACTCTTTTGGGAAGTAGGTGTTGTGTAAATAATAAATAAATGAGTGAATATCTGGAAGTGTGGTTGTCCTTTCGTGATCTTGGGAGGCCTTGATTTCCTCTGTGAAAAGCCCTTCTGGCTCCCAATGAACAGGATGGTTTGGGCCCAGCTCAAGTTCTAAAGCTGCAGCCACTGCAGGGGAGGGGAAGGCAGTTTGGGACTTGATATTGCTTTTTTTTTTTTCACCACAGCTTGGGTGCATAGAGTGAATTCTTTCAAGGAAAAAGGTTTGCGGTCTTACTATTGTCATGGCAACAGTCTATGTGATAGAAGGATATGTCTGTGTCTCAGTATCCCCAAGCATATGGCAGGAGATTTTGGTTCAGCAACGTCTATAGGCCTTTCAAATGTGGCTGGTGGCCAGGCAGTGGTGGCACACGCCTTTAATCTCAGCACTTGAGGGACAGAGGCAGGTGGATCTCTGTGAGTTCCAGAGATAATGAATTCCTGGCCTAAAGAGTAAGCTCTAAGACCAAACAGAGAAACCTTGTCTGGAACAAAACAAAACAAAATAAAACAAATAAACAAAACCAACTGTGGCTGCTTTGAGGTTTATCACGTGCTTCCAAAGGGAAGTGGAGCCGTCTGCTGTGGGTGGGACATAAGTGACAACACTTGTCTAGTTTGCTGCCAACCATTTATGTGGCCCTTGGCCCTTCTTAAAGAGCGGAGTCCACCGCCACACGCCTGCTTTGTTGCCACATGTCTGCTTTGTTTTGTTGCTTTCCCAGGGCTGGGAATGAAGTCCCAAGTCTTGCCGGTGCTGAGCAGGTGTCGCACCTCAGAGCTACAACCCCAGCTTATTATTCCCACCCTGGAGGTTACTCTTTTCTCAGCAGGTTGTTTGACAACAGGCAGCCCCTGTTGCTTTTGTGTCCAGCTCAGGGGACCACACCCTTCAGGTTCCATGTGAGTTCAACCAGGATGGAACAGAAAGAGAAGGAAGGGTAGAAAGGGATTCCAGGAGTGCGGCCATCTCTCCAGTGCATGATGCATCTGAAGGGACCCTTCAAGACCCTTGCCCGAAAGACCCACAGGGTATCCCTGGGATGTTTCTCTGCCTCTGAATTCATCTAGAAAAGTCAGTCTCACTGACCTGCAGGGGAGGGCTGTCTAACATAAAGGATTTGTCTCTCCCTAAGGCCCACTTCCCCTCAGCTTGAGTGTACCAAGAGCTGGATGACTTCTCAGAATGGAGAATGAAGGACTATGAGTGTTCCTAGCATCCTGGTGTATATCAAGCAGTTAAGATTGTTCTAGCTAAGGAGAACACCCTGTCAGAGCAACTTCTATCCTCACATCACAGAGAATAGTTTGCAAAAATAGTCTCAGATTGCCTTTAATCACCCGCTGCTCCCAGTCTGCAAGAGGACCCTCACTTCCTCTTTAGCTGAGGAAACAGAGGCTCAAGCGCTCAGTTGCCATTGCTGCTGCAATGTGGTGATTCGCGCCTCTAATCCTAGCACTCTGGAGGCAGGCTGGAGGATCTCTGTGGGTTCGAGGTCAGCTTAAATACATAATGAGTTCCAGATTAGCCAGGGCTATATAATAAGACTCTCTCTCTCTCTCTCTCTCTCTCTCTCTCTCTCTCTCTCTCTCTCTCTCTCTCTCTCTGTCCCTCTCCTCTCTCTCTCTCTCTCTCTCTCTCTCTCTCTCTCTCTCTCTCTCTCTTTGGTTTGGTTTTTCGAGACAGGGTTTCTCTGTATAGCCTTGGCTGTCTTGGAACTCACTCTGTAGACCAGGCTAGCCTCGAACTCTCGAACTCAGAAATCCGCCTGTCTCTGCCTCCCAAGGGCTGGGATTAAAGGCGTGTGCCACCACTGCCCGGCAAGACCATGTCTCAAACAAACATCCACAGAAAACATATAAACGTAGCATTTAAAAGCATACAAATAAACCAGGCATGGTGGCATAAGCCTTTAATCCCGGCACTTGGAACACAGAGGAAGGCATCTGTAAATTCATGTCAGCCTGGTCTACAGAGTGTGTTACAGGACAGTCAGGACTCTATAGAGACCGTGTTTCACAAACACAGTAAAAACACAGGCAACACTAGTTTGCCATGCATTATAACCCATGTCTTAGTAAGATTTCTATTCCTGTGGTAAAAATCGTCACTTAAGGAAGGAAAGGTTTATTTTATTTTATAGTTTATAGACCATCAAGAAGAGAAGCCAAGGGGCTGGAGAGATGGCTCAATGGTTAAGAGCACTGACTGCTCTTCCAGGGGTCATGAGTTCAAATCCCAGCAACCACATGGTGGCTCACAACCATCTGTAACAAGGTCTGATGCCCTCTTCTGATGTGTCTGAAGACAGTGACAGTGTACTCACATACATTAAAAATAAATAAATAAATAAATAAATAAATCTTTAAAAAAAAAAAAAAGAAGGGAAGCCAAGCTGGGCGGTGGTGGCGCACGCCTTTAATCCCAGCACTTGGGAGGCAGAGGCAGGTGGATTTCTGAGTTTGAGGCCAGTCTGGTCTACAGAGTGAGTTCCAGGACAGCCAGGGCTACACAGAGAAACCCTGTCTTGAGAAAAAAAAAAGAAGGGAAGCCAAGGCAGGAACCTGGAGGCAGGAACTGAAGCGGAAACCATGACACAACACAGTTTATTGGCTTGCTCCTTGTGGCTTGCTTTCTTATATCATCCAGGACCAGCTAGCTGACCAGGGGTGGCACTGCTCACAGTAGACTGGGTACTCTTGAATCAATAATTAATCAATGAAATATCCCCCAAACAGGAAAAGAAATGAAGACATTCTTGTTAATTGAAGTTTCCTCTTCCCAAATGACCCTGGCTCATGTCAAATTGAAAATACAAAACCTAACCAGCACAACCCATCCGAGTTCTAGGGATGAGGACAAAGGTATCCGTAGGACCATTTTTCTGACTACTTACAACTCAGTTTCAGACCTGTTGCCCAGTAAGAGAGGTGGAAATTGAATATCATCTGGCTATGAAGCACCTACTCTTTCTACCACATCCTGTCCTCAGGAACTTTGGGAACACAGTCAGGTCATTCATTTTTGTAGTTGTTTGCATGGCTGGTTGATGGCCAGATACACCCACTGAGTCCAGGGAAACAGTACAGCTCTGTGGATCCGGCACATGGATAGGCTTCTCTGCTCCTTTGTCTTAGATGCTAAGAAGTGCTTTGCACACACACAGCACTTTCTGAAAGGATTCTAGCCAGCTCAAGCATGGCAAATGTGGCTCTGGAAGGCCTTGTCCTCCTCCATTCCTTCTGACTTGTTAAAAACATTAGTCCACATTCCTAAAGCTAGCCCCCAAGGTCTAGTCCCTTATTAGGCCACTTCCTCCTCCTGAGGCTGACTACCAAGGTTCAGCTATCAAAGCACTGAAGTCCAAAAATCAAAAGCCCCCTTTGGTTCACCAAATTAACACACCCAATTAAAATCAAACACCTCATCCTGACATGGCGGGGGAAGTCCCCTTTTACCTTTGTAACCCGCCATTTGCCTGTGGACCACATCTGTCTCCTCTCTATCCAGACACAGGCTTTCGAACCTCCCCATCTGCATTCCCCCCTCCTTTGTTCCCTTCCCCATCTCCCTCTTACTCTATCTCTCATCTTTGCCTCTTATCCCTGCCCTTTGTTCTTTTGGGACAAATAAATCTCCTTTGTGCTGAGAACTTAGTCTTTGGGGTGTCTTGAGCCAACTTTGAGGTCCCCACTTTCTCTCTTTTCCATAATGTACAGAGGAGAGAGAATGAGCCGAGCAGAGGGTCCTCAATCCTAGAAGTTTGGATACGGACACGTGATCCATTCAACTTTTGTGTTTTTATTGTTGTTGTTTTTGGGGTTTTTTTGTTTGTTTTTGTTTTGTTTTTTCGAGACAGGGTTTCTCTGTGTAGCCCTGGCTATCCTGGAACTCACTCTGTAGACCAGGCTAGCCTCGAACTCAGAAATCCACCTGCCTCTGCCTCCCAAGTGCTGGGATTAAAGGCGTGCGCCACCACTGCCCGGCTCAACTTTTGTCTTTAGCCTCTAGTACACAAACACTTGTTCTTTCCCCAGGAATTTCCTCCTACAAGCAGCTTTAAGTCAATACCTTTCACTTGCTCATCATTCCTTTGGTAATGTTTACTGTTCACCTACTGTGTGTGTGGGGTGGGGGGGGATCTAAACCCTTGTTATAGATCAGAGAACAAACAGCCAGGCTCCCTGCCCTCTGGTACAGGCATTCCTCAGGAAAGGAGTGGTAGTTTAATGAACTAATTATTCGGTGTGTCAGAAGTCTAGGGCAGGGTAAGCCATTCTAGGGTGTTGATGGGGTTTAGGCTGCACGTCATATGTGAGGGCAAAGTGGACCTCATGAGGAAACCGAGGTTTGGGGGCTGGAGGACGGCTTGGTGGTTAAGAGCAGCGACTGCTCTTCCAGAGGACCCATGTTCAGTTCTCAGCATCCACCTCAGTTGAGGCTCACAACTGCCTATAACTCCAGCTCCAAGGAATCCAACCACTCTTCTGACCTCTGTGGACACCTGCACTGAGGTATGTGCACACACACACACACACACACATGCACGCACGCACGCATACAAAACTAAAAATAATAAAGCTTAGAAACTTTTACAAAGCCAGGCATGGTGGTATGTGCCTTTCATCCCAGTGCTAGGGGAGCAGAGGCAAGTGGATCTCTGTAAGTTCCAGGGCAGACCAAGTCATATAATAGAGAGACCTTTCTGAAATAACAACAAAAATAAAACTATACACACAAAACAGAAATAAATAGCCACACCTCAGCTATCATTTTGAGGTTTTGCTCAATATTGCAGCTTGTACAAAGATCTTGAGTTTCCTGGAAGGCTGGTGCAGGCCACAGTTGGAAAGTGAATGTTCAAGAGTTATGGCAAAATGATTGGACTGAAGGCCAGTCTTAGGCAACGCAGCCTTGGGCAAATATAGAGAGTGAGGAAGCTGGCCCTGGCTTCAGAGCAGCTCTGTAGGATCGGAGGGATCAGAGCCTGGACCAGAGTGTCTTGACATGAGTCTGTTTCAGACTGCACACCCTGGCAGCCCCTGGACAGGGACAGAGATTGACCCTCCTTCCCCAGAGTCTCCATAGAGCTCGGCACACCTCTTAACCCTGCCTGTTTGAGTATCTGCCCACCTCCAAGGTTGGAAGAGCTTCTGATGCAAGCGCCAGAGATGTCTGGGGTTTAGAATGAGACCAGGCACAAGCCAAGCAAACTAATAAATGCCAAATATAAAATCTGTGTTTAGGGGGGGAAAACCCCTTTTTTTTTAACCCCCCTCCCTTCAACCTGGTAAGGCTTTCATGCAAATATTTTACTATCCTTTTTTTTTCTTTTTTTTTTTTTTTTTTTTTTGTTTTTTGAGACAGGGTTTTTCTGTGTAGTTCTGGCTGTCCTGGAACTCACTCTGTAGACCAGGCTGGCCTCGAACTCAGAAATCCGCCTGTCTCTGCCTCCCAAGTGCTGGGATTAAAGGCGTGCGCCACCACCGCCCGGCTTCGTGCAAATATTTTAATCCACCCTACATAGTACAACTTTCTTTTACACAAGCGTCTGCTGTTCTCGTCTAAGAACTTAAAGTGACCCTTTTCTCCTTGAAGTAGAGATCTCGTTCCCCTCCTCCCTTCATTTCCTGCACTGACCGAATAAGATTGTGAGGGTCCACCTCAGCAGACAGGAAAAGACACAGCCAGCATCTGAGTTAGCATGAAAGCCAAATCTGCCCTGCAGTTGACTCTTACAGTGCACCCTCTTGATTAAAAGTAAAGTTTTCAGGGCTGGAGCGATGGCTCAGCAGTTAAGAGCAGGTATTACTCTTACAAGAACCAAAGCTCGGTTCCCAACCCCTATGTCAAGTGGCTCACAACCACCTGCCTCTCCAGCCTCCCCAGCAGTCTCTGCTGGCCTGCACAGACAACTGCATTCATATGCACACAGACACACACAGACACACAAGCATACACACAATATAAAGTAAAAAAAAAATAGGGTCTGGTGAGATGGCTCAGTGGTTAAGAGTATTGACTGCTCTTCTGGAGGTCATGAGTTCAAATCCCAGCAACCACATGATGGCTCACAACCATCCGTAATGATATCTGATGCCTCCATATGGGTGTCAGAAGACAGCTACAGTGTACTTACATATAATAAATAAATAAATAAATAAATAAATAAATAAATAAATCTTTAAAAAGCCAAACAATCCAGGCATGGATCTGAGTAAGAAGCCCCACCCAGCCAGGCAGTGGTGGCTCACCCCTTTAATCCTAGCACTTGGGAGGCAGAGGCAGGCAGATTTCTGAGTTCGAGGCCAGCCTGGTCTACAGAGTGAGTTCCAGGACAGCCAGGGCTACACAGAGAAACCCTGTCTTGAAGAAAAAAAAAAACAAAAAAGAAAAGAAAAAAGAAAAAGAAAGAGAAAAACAAAAAAACAAAACAAAAGGCCAAATGGTGGTGGTACATGGCTTTAATCCCAACACTCAGGAGGCAGAGGCAAGTGGATCTCTGAGTTAGAGGCCAACCTGGTCTATAGAGTGAGTTCCAGGACAGAGGATCAGTATCTTGAAAAACATTAACTAACTAATTAATTAATTAATTAATTAATTAAAATGCTGCTGCTGGTGGCATAGTAATTGGGAGGCAGGGGCAGGCAGATCTCTTGTGAGTTCAAAGCCAGCCTGGTCTACATATGTTTCAGGACACCCAGGGCTAAGTACATGAAGTTTGACTTGTCCAGACACTTCTGTTGGAGTAGTAGTTTCTTTCTCACAGCCTCAACAGTCTTCTTGGAACTTTGGGACTTCAAGTGAGGGAGATCCTGGCAAATTTACCTGGAAGTGGTACAGAGCCTACCGCACCCTGTGAAATATGACAGGGCAGTTGCTGTTACTATGGTACCAGAGGCTGTCTTGGTTACACATGACTACAGGGGCTTTCCAAATGAGTCTTCATCCCAGATCTCTCTCTTTCCCTGGGAAAGTTCCCCCCATGAGCACTTGTGCTCCACACACAAGGCCCACTTATTCCCCAAGAGTTTCTGGCATAGCACACTGTGGGAAAGGGGGAACCATGTCTCTCTCAAGTACAACTCTAATCAGAAGCAAGGTGTTGGTTCCAGGACAAGAGTTGGAACCTGTCTGCAGGGCCCCTCGAGCTGTGTTCTTAATGCTAGACGGAGAGAGAAGGACCTGGAGAATGGAAACAGAAGGCCAAGCACGCCTATACTTAAGTGACCTGTAGAGAAAAAAAAAAAAAGTATAGGAGAAGCCAACCTCCTGGTGCTTACTGCTACAGAGGATGCTGAGGCAGGAAGATTGAACTTCAAGGCCTGCCTAGTTTACAGAGTGGGCCAAGGCTGCTATTCGAAATTTACATGCATAGCCCTGGTTATCTTACAACTCACTGTGTAGACCAGGTGCTTTGAACTCACAGAGATCTGCCTGCCCCTGCTTCCAGACTGCTAGGATTAAAGATGCCTAGCTGCATTTTCCTAACTTTCTAATGTTCTGTAATGAAAAGAAGAACAACACAATTATTCTATTGTAAGCATCTTAGTTAGGGTTTTACTGCTGTGAACAGACACCATGACCAGGGCAACTCTCATAAGGACAATATTTTAATAAGGGCTGGCTTACAGGTTTGGAGGTTCAGTCCATTATCATCAAGACATGGGGCCGGGGGAACTGAGAGTTCAACATCTTGTTCTCAAGGCAAACAGAAGATTGTCTTCCACCGGGCGGTGGTGGCGCACGCCTTTAATCCCAGCACTTGGGAGGCAGAGGCAGGCAGATTTCTGAGTTTGAGAGTTCGAGGCTAGCCTGGTCTACAGAGTGAGTTCCAGGACAGCCAGGGCTACACAGAGAAACCCTATCTTGAAAAAACAAAACAAAACAACAAAAAAAAAGATTGTCTTCCAGGCAGCTAGGAAGAGGGTCTTAAGGCTCACGCATCTGGATGGAGTGACACATCTCCTCCAACAAGACCACACCTTCTCGAGCAAGGCCACATCTCCTAATAATGCCACTCCCTGAGCCAAGCGTATTCAAACCACCACAGTAAGTATTAAGGCAAGAAGCTTGGCTTGGTGTGAGGACGGCCTCCCTGGGTGAGGAGTAACAAGAGTCCCCAGGTCCTGCCATCCTTCCTTCTCAGTATGAACAGATTTCCCAGCGCCTGGAAGATTTGGTAGTTTCTCAGAAACTAGAGTGGTGTGTTGATCTCTGCCCCAGTGTGATACTCCTAAATCAGACCTGTATCCTGAAAATATGTTTCTAATCCTATGCTCCCTGCTCCTGTCTTGTGTCTTGTGAAGCTCGGGAGCTAAAGCTGTGAAGTGTCATCCAGAGGGCCTTGGGTTCCTTTGAGGGGTCAGCAGTGCAGTCAGGCCCTCTGGCTGTAAATGGCAGCCCCATCATCATGCTCCCCTCTCTTCCTAGGCTAAAGAATCTTTAATGTTTTCACGACCTCTTGCCAATAAAAGAGCATTGCCATGTCATATTTTTCAAAGTATCCTAGGTGAGACTTCCCCTCTCTCCTCCTTCTGAACTCATCTCTCGGGGTCCACACTGCTGCACAGTCAGACAGCTCAGTCAGCAGTAAGCACACATTTGCTGCAAAGCCTCAGGAACTACAGAGCGGGGCAGGAAAACTACTCATTCTTGAGGAACTTATAAAAACAAAGACACAGTGATTAACTGTATAAAACAAGAACAAGGCAATAGGAGTGAATGAACGTGAAGAAATGCTTCAAATAGCATGGTCCAGCATGTCCTGCTGAACATGCCTCACATTACACGTCTCTGTTGATGTATGTATCTCTCCTCTTTGCTTGACAAGTAATAGCTTTAAAATTATACATATATACACATATATATACACACATATATATACACACATACATATATATACACATATATATACTCACATAGATATACACACATATATACATATACACATATACACATAAGCATATATACAAACATACATATATATACAAATACACATACATACCTACATATATACATTATATACACATATATATGTGTATGTAAACACATATACCCATATACATATATACACATATACATATGCACACATATACACATATATATGCATATACACATCATATACATATACACATCACATACATATACACATATACACGTACATATATATACACATATACATAAGCACATATATACATACATAATATATACACACATATGCACATACACATATATATGCATATACACATCATATACATATATACATATACACATATACACACATACACATTATACATATGCACATATACACATATACATATATACACATATATACACATATACATAAGCACATATATACATACATAATATATACACACATATGCACATATACATATATGCACATATACACATACACACACATATATAAATATTAAAAATTTACCCGCCAAGTCCATTTTGTGTTGTTCATATATTCATGGGTGTGAGCCCAGCCACTGAAACAGACATACCAGGGCCACACTCTTGAAGGAAACTGAGTCTCCCTGCCTAGAAGCCATTAATTGTCATCTGTTCCTCAGCTGTGGGTAGGGTCTCAGCTTGTAAGTCTCTCCCCTGTCTGTGTTGGAATGTGGACTGGTTTGTTACAGCTACTGTGAGTTCAAGAGTGCAGCGTCTAGCTGTGTCCAGAGAGCACTATTTCAGTCTAGTTCTCTCTGGTATCCAGTACTTACAATCCTCCTGCCCCCTCTTCCTCTATGGACTCAAAGCCTTGGGGGAAAGCAGGACAATGCAGATGTCCTCTCTGTGGCTGGGCACTCCACTGACTGACATTCTGTCTCTGCACTTTGACCCAGTTGCGAGTTTCTGGGTTAACTGCCAAAGGGCTGTGTTGTATTATGCCTATCCTCAGAGATATCGCAGAACTTGGCACACACAAACAGCTCAACAGGTTTGTACTGCCGTGAGAGAAAGGGCTGGGCCTGGCATGGTGGCACATGCCTATGATCCTAGCAATGAGCCATGACACTATTTGGAATAAAAAAATGAAAAAAAAGAGAAGAGAAGAAAAAGGAGAGGCTGGAGAAATGGCTTTGCAGTTAAGAACACTGGCTGTTCTTCAGAACAGTGTTCAATTCCCAGTTCAGTGTTCAATTCCCAGCACCCGCACAGCAAGTTGCCACCATCATATCTATAATAGGATACGATACCTATTGTCTGCTGTGCAGACAAACATGCAGATGAAGCACTCATATACTTAAAATACATGAACAAATAACTCTTTAATTGGGTGTAGTGTCACACGTCTTTCATCCCAGTACTACAGAGGCAGAAGCAGGCTGATCTCTGAGTTTACATACAGAGTTCCAGGGCAGCCAGGGCCACATAGAGAAACCCTGTCTTAAAAAGAAATAAGAAGCCGGGCGGTGGTGGCGCACGCCTTTAATCCCAGCACTTGGGAGGCAGAGGCAGGTGGATTTCTGAGCTCGAGGCCAGCCTGGTCTACAGAGTGAGTTCCAGGACAGCCAGAGCTACACAGAGAAACCCTGTCTCGAAAAAACAAAAACAAAAACAAACAAACAAAAAAAAACAAAAGAAAAAAAACAAAAAAAAAGAAAGAAAGAAAGAAGAAAAAAAAAGTGTGAGCACAACTAGGTGTGGTGGCACATGCTTGAAATTTCAACATTCAGAAGACTGAGGCAGGAGGACCAGTGAGAGCTCAAGGCCAGCTTGAGGAACACAGAGTCCCTACAGCTTTGTGTGGGGCACATGCCTGTAATTCCAGCACTTGTGAGGCTGAAGTAAGATCAGAGTTCAAGAGCATCCTGAACTACTCGAGAGAGGGGAGAAAGGAGTGGGTGGTAGGTGAATGGCGAAGGCAAATCAATAAAAGTGACGGCTCCGCCACCCTCAGTACCGTTAGAACATGAGTTCTAGGCACAAGCCCAACCTTGTCACCTAAGAATGAATAGGAGACCAGAGAGGTTAAGGAGTGTGCTCTGCTGCACAGTAAGCCCCAAAGCAGAGTCATTTAGAGAACCCAACACAGCAGTGAAACAAACAGGCTTAGGAGGTGGCATAAGAAAGGGCCCATCGGCCAGCACCAGGTACCAGGACTGTGTGGCTGACTGTGTGGGGCTGACCTCTCTTCCAGTTTCTCCTGGGTATGGGCAGGGAAGGTCCAGCAGGGGTCCAGGGACCCTGACAGCAGGAGAGGAACAATGCTGTGAGGGTATATTTCCTATATTGCTCAAGTTTCTACCCACTTCCTGACTTCAGGGCTACATAGAGAGTTCAGAACAGGCAGAAGTACATAATAAAGAGACCCTGTCTCAACAACAACAACAACAATAACAACAACAACACAATCAAAGTTGGGCAGTAATGATGAACTCAGGAAGCAGAGGCAGGAGGATCTCTTTCAATTTGAGGCCAGCTTGGTCTACAAAGCAGAGGCTCAGGACAGCCAGGACTGTTACACAGACAAACCCTGTCTTGAAGAAAAGAAAAAGAAAACCAACAAAACAAATCAAAACAAAAAGGCAACTGCATGTGTACTTTTAAAATCTTACCAGTTAGCATGTTTAATGGAACGTCTATAGAAAATTTGACTCTCCAGGCAGTGGTGGCGCACGCCTTTAATCCCAACACTCAGGAGGCAGAGGCAGGTGGATTTCTGAGTTTGAGGCCAGCCTGGTCTACAGAGTGAGTTCCAGGACAGCCAGAGCTATACAGAGAAACCCTGTCTCGAAAAAGAAAATTTGACTCAATCTCTTGAATTTTCTGTTAAAACGCAAGCTCTTGAACAAAACAACAGATTGGGGATAATTTGGGAGAGGAGGTGACAAAACCAAACCTAAATGGCTAAGATGTCACCATTTCTGAGGCCTGGGACAGCTGCATGGGATCCCTGTTTATAATCCACTGCACACTATCTATGGTGAGTGCTCCAGGGCAGGACCCTCCAGGCACGCAGGCTCAGCTGCTTCCCTCTCCCTCAGTCCATCCTACACCTGGCCCAACACACTAATTTTGTTGCAATTAGCCTACATAATATGGAATTTTATCTTAGAGCGTGGTGGGGGTGGAGGTGGGGGTCAGGATCACCCATGACGCTCAGCTCACTGATCTCATCAGCTGTTTCTGATTCTTAAGTAATTGTTTTGAGACAGGCTCTTGCTACATAGCCCTGACTGGCCTGGAACTCACAGAGAACCACTTGACTTGCCTCTGCCTCCGGAATGCTGGGAATAAAGGTATGTACCACCATGCCTGGCTTATTAAATTAAAAAAAAAGTAAGATTTTTATTTATGCATACCATGTGACTCACCGGATATGAGTGCCAAGAACTGAACTCAGATCCCCTGGAAGCACAGAATAACTGCCACCACCTCCCTCACAACCCGAGAACTCAGGTAGCCCCCAAAACTCACTCTGTAGACCAGGCCAGCCTCGAACTCAGAGATCCACCTGCTCCTGCCTCCCAAGTGCTGGGATCAAGGTGTGTGCCACCATGCCTAGCTGAACAGGAGTAACCCTTAACTACTGAGCCATCTCTCTAGTCCTGATAAGGTGAAACTTATACTCATTTTAGCTTTTTTAGTCAACAGAAGAGAAACTGATGTAGCAAGAAAGAATTGCTACCTGTCATCTTGTCATTCCTAAAAGACACTTAGAACTTTAGGAATACATGCACAGGGCTGGAGAGATGGCTCAGTGCTTTAGAGCACTCAATACTCTAGCAGAGGACCTGGGTTCGATTCCCACATGGTAGCTCACAACCACCTGTTACTTTAGTTCCAGGGATCCAACCCCCTCTTATGGCCTCTGAGAGCACAAGGTTTGCAGACGATGCCTATACACACGGGTAGGCAAAATACTCATTCATATAAATGTTTCAAAATCTAAAAATAATTAATTAAATATGTATGCAAATCATCAGGGTGGGGGCATTAGGGTTTTAGTTTTAGCTTTGACTAATCATTTTTTTTCTTTTCTTCCCTGACACAGGGTTTCTCTGTGTAGTCCTGGCTGTCCTGGAACTCATTATGTAGACTAGGCTGGCCTCGAACTCAGAGATCTGCCTGCCTCTGCCTGCCGAGTGCTGGGATTAAAGGTAGGTGCCACCACCTGGCTGACTAGTCATTTCTTTTTTTTTGGCTTTTTGAGACAGGGTTTCTCTGTGTAGCCCTGGCTGTCCTGGAACTCATTCTAGACCAGGCTGACCTCGAACTCAGAAATCCGCCTGCCTCTGCCTGCCGAGTGCTAGGATTAAAGGCGTGCGCCACCACCGCCCGGCCGGCTAGTCATTTCTTAATGAGCATAACTTTAATTTCCAGGCACAGCTGCCCAAACATCAGAACATCACACCACTATTTATAGAAATGATATAGATCCTATATGTCTGATGTGTGTGTGTCTGTATGCGCCTGTGCTTATACACCATGAACAACACAGAAAACCTAGGCCTGCTTCTGGGGATCCTGTGGACAGCCAGCAAGGCAGGTATGTGAGGGAGACGCTATGAAACCCCCGTTTGAAGGGCGCTTGCTATGGTGAAGAAATGGGCACAGCTACTGTATTTCCTTTGCGGTTCGTTTTTACTACTGGCCAGCCTGGGAACAGCTGTGTGTGGGCAGAGCCCCGAGGAATGCAAACGCCTCCCCGTCTCCGGCCTCCACCCCAGTCCCCTAAACCTTCCCAGAGCGGGTACTACACCCTCCCCCAGCCTCTAGCTCCTTCCTCTCTCCCTCACACCGCACACAGCCACAGAGAAGCCAGCCCTCCACCCACTGTCTCAGATTCAACCCTGGAGGTCTGGGAGTTCCTCTGTTTGGAAGCCCACAGGATTCTATAGGGACCACTCTGCAAGCCTTTCTTCTGCTTTTGCTTTTTTTCTCTTTTTAAGGGGAAGAAGGTGTGCTTGTGTGTATGCATGTGTGTGTGTGTGTGTGTGTATGTGTATTCATGTGTGTGTATGCATGTGTCTGTATGCATGTGTTTGTATGCATGTGTGTGTATGCATGTGTGTGTATGTATGTGTATTCGTGTGTGTGTATGTATGTGTATTCATGTGTGTGTGTGTAAACATGTATATTTGTATGTGTATGTATGTGTATTCATGTGTGTGCATATGCATGTGTATGCATGTGTATTCATGTGTGTGTATGCATGTGTATTCATGTGTGTCTATGTGGTGTGAGAGAGAGAGAGAGAGAGACACACACACACACACACACACAGAGACACACAGAAACACAGGGATTGAGGTATTCTTGTCCAGTTTCTGCCTTACTTATTTTTAATTACATTTATTTGTGTGTGTGTGTGTGTGTGTGTGTGTGTATTGGAGGAAACCAAAATATGACTTGGTGTACATGTGGAAAAGAAAATATGCCTTGCAGGAGTTGATGCTTTCCTTATACTCCCTGAGTCCCAAGGATCAAATTCAGGTTATCAGGCTTGGCAGCAAGTGCCTTTTCCCACTGAGCTGTCTTTCTGCTTCTTTACCTTATTATATACTGCGGCAGGGTCTCTTGAACTCAGAGCTCAGGAATTCTACCAGTCTAGCTAGTAAGCTTGTGCCCAGGAACCCTATCTTCACCTCCCAAGGCCTGGGATTGCAGGTAGGCAGCTGTGCCCATTATGGCATTTACATGGGTATTGGGGGTATGACGTCAGCTCCTTGTGCCTACATAGCAAATGCTTTACCCATCAAACCACCCACTTATTCTCCATTCTTCTTTATAAATCTCAGATCTGACCACAAAGGCCAGTAAGGTATTGTAAATAAGAGGAAAAAATGGTGCAGGTGCAGGTTACAGCCCGTGTCTGTAACCCCAGCATTCGGGTGGGTGAGGCAGGAGGACCCATGAGTGTAAGGCATTTGGGACTCTGTGATGAGCTTCAGACTGACCTTGCTTAGGGGGAAGGAGAGAAAGAGAAGCCCGCAGCTCCTGTTTTTGTGCACAGAAGGATTTTATGAGGGGCCAGGCATGTGGACATCATTGCCCCATTTGACAGAGAATGTGGGGCCCATGGTCACAGGTGGAGGTGTTAATGGCTGTCTCCTTTCACCAGAGGCTTGAAGCAAACACAGAGTCTACTTAGAGAAGGTAAAGAGGCAGGACAGAAAGGAAGAGGAGGACGAGGAGCAAAGTTGGAGGGGTAGATGTGTCTCAAGTACAGGCGCAGAACTACAGCAAAACAGAAAAGCAAGACGCCACACACACTTAGGTGACGGTGTGTAGAGCGGAAGGGTGGAACCCAGTAAGTAAAGGCCAACAGAGGCACAGTTGATTCTAGAGAACACAGTTGAGAGCTGGGCAGGTCACAAAACCCCTTTCCAAGGTAAAGGTGTGTAGGATGAGAGCAACAGGAAGCAGGACTAACTGGGGTTGGTGTCTCTCGAGTCAGATATCTGAGCCTGAAGTTCCTGTGGCAAACCCAGCCTCTGCTGACTATGACCTTTGCCCCAAAGCCTCCTCTCCACCTTGAGCATTTAGGCAGCCATGTTGCATTTTTAGAACAGTTTTAAACTTGTAGGCTGTCCTGCTGAACCAGAATGTCTGGCCAAGTCCTGTTATGTAACATCACCAGCTTTCTGGGTGCCAAGGGCAACTACAATGCCAGTCCAAGGTGTGGGCTGCAGGTCAGGGTAGCCAAGGAGGGCAGAGGCGAATGGAGCAAATTCCCTCCCTTCCTAGAAGTGCCAGACCATCTCTCAGGGGAAGTGAGAGGGATAGGCTAGTTTTGCTTCATCTGTCCAGAAACCGTTACAATCATCCATCTCTGTTCAAGTTTGGGGATCCCTGGAGGATTTGGGCTAAATCTGGGAGGATGGGCAAAGCAAGAGCTCATTCTCAGGAAGGTGTAAAGTTTCCCTCTGTACCTCTACTTAAAGGTTACAGCAGATGAACTTCTGCCCTGAGGAGGACAGGGACCACATGACTTCTAGAAGACCCTGTCCAGCTAGGGATTCATGCTGTGCTGGGAAGGACCCAGTGGCCTTAGTACTTAAGTGCTTATTTGGAACAAGACCAAACCTCACAACCTCACAATGGGTTTGCAGAATTAAGATGGGGAGGTGAGATTACCAAAGTCCAGCTGGCCCCCAGGGCAGGTCCAGGCAGAGGGAGGAAAGAAGTGGACTAGCCACAGGAGTGTGAGATCCTTATTACAGAATCAGCCTGGAGCCTGCGGAGGAAGTTCGACAGAATGCCTGCAAGTTGATGCTGGCAGGGACTCTGGGGAGCAGAGATTCTATCTCCTCTATGTAAATGAAGATTGAAATGGACTCCTTTGCCTTGTAGTCACATATAAAGATGAGGGCCAAGATTGCCAGGGATGGGCAAAGATTTAGTTCAAGGTCGTAAGGTCTTCATGAACTTAGAAGGTTTGAGGATGGGTCTGGCTCTGGAAGAGGCTGCTGGGGTAAGTCTAAGGGAGGATTTGGGATACCCTGGTAGGGTTCTGAGGCTGAGTCACAGCTGCAGACACAGAGAAGGTATCTCAGCGGTATGGAGAGAACAGCACACGGTGCTGGATCAGAAGTGGCAGGCAATATCCCCTCCCTCCTTCCCAGGCTCCCAAGATAACTGCACAGCTCTGCCTGCTAGCCCACCATTCAACAGGAATCATGGGTCCTTCTCCAACTTCAGTTGGTCTTCCTGCCCTTCCATTTATCCTGGTCCATCTTAAAGATGCCCGTGTTGGTCAGAGATACCTTCCTCTGTCATCTCTCCCCAATTATTTTTGTCAACCCGTCCCCTCCCCCTACTACTCTTGCTCCAGATCAGCCTGAAGAATCCATCTGGACATCTATCACAGCCTCTGACTGGGTTCCTCCACCTCCCCTCTTCCACTCATTGCTAGCAACTAGAGAGAACTCAAACATGAGCCTGGTCACCTCCTCCCTTCCCACTCCCTGCCCCCTGACTCTTTCTTCTGCAAGTCCCTTGGGAGCTGGCATGACCCTTTACCTCTCATTCTTCTTCAGACATGCTGTTCCCAGAACCCACCGAATTTCCCCCCCAGGTCTAGTTTCTACAACACTTTTCCTTTGGTCGAGGACCCCACCCCACCAGTTGGCTCATCAGGATCTCTGCTCATCTTCCAGCCCAGACCTGACCACATAGCAAGCTCATGGCCTCACAACAAAAACAGAAAAGAGAATGGGTTTCAACACAAAGCTTCTTTATGTAGTTGCCAGTTTCCTTATTTTCTAAAACTAACACTTTTTTACTGTGGTAAAACATACATATGCTGGGCGGTGGTGGCACACGCCTTTAATCCCAGCACTTGGAAGGCAGAGACAGGCAGATTTCTGAGGTCGAGGCCAGCCTGGTCTACAGAGTGAGTTCCAGGACGGTGAGGGCTACACAGAGAAACCCTGTCTGGAAAAACCTAAATAAATAAATAAATAAATAAATAAACAAACAAACATACATACAAGATTTACCTTTGTGGGTTTTTTTCAATGAGCATGAAGAAATGATTTGGTGATTAAGATCACTTACTACTCTTGCAGAGGACCTGGGTTCAGTTCCCAGCACCCGCACGGCAGCTCACAATCATCTGTAACTCCAGTTCCAGGGGATCTGACACCATCTTCTAGCCTTTGTGGCACCGAGCATGCACATGGAACCAAGAGAAGCTGGGGGAAGGGAACTGAAACTCGGGTTGGAGAGGTTTAGGATAGAGGCTGAGAAACACTGAGTGGCGCCAGGACTCTCTAACAGCTACATCCGCTTTGATATGTGAGTAGGCACCTCAGTTAGCACTTTGTCCTGGGTTTATTTTTGGAATCTAACAGTTTTTGCCTCTTGGTGCTTCTCCTTGGGTTGTACCCTCTACTTCAGTATTGGTTGGCGCAAAGGACTGATTTGTTCAGCCAATAACTAGTGGGCTGGACTCATGGAACAGATGTGTTTTGCCGACCACCAGGCAGGACTTCAGACGGGTAACTCAGCAGTGAATTCAGCAGGAGGTTCTGCCCTGCCAAGCCTCTGAGATGCCACAGGCACCACTGTGATTAATCTTATGACAGAATAAGTCCAGTGCAGATTTCCTGCTTCATAGACCCATGAATTAACAATTGTCCGTGGGCCATGGCTGCAGCCAAGCATGCTTACCCAGTGTGCTGGCTAGTGTTAGATCAACTTCACACACAAACTAGAGTTATCTGAATGGAGGAAACCTCAGTTGAGACAATATCTCTATAAGATCCAGCTGTGGGGAATTGCTTTAGTGATGGATTGAGGAGAACACCCTCCATGGCCTCTGCATCAGTTCCTGCCTCCAGGTTTCTGTCCTGTTTGAATTCTTGTCTTGGCTTCCTTCAACGATGGACTACAATGTGGATGTATAAGGGAATGAACAGTTTCCTCTCTAACTTGCTTTTTGGTCACTATGTTCATCATCTCGATAGAAACCCTAAGATATACCCAGCACAGAAGTCCAGATTACATCCTCAGCATAGCAAGAAAGCAACAAGGAAGCTGGTGTCCCCGCTTTAAGCCTTTGGGGACGATTTATTGCACAGCAACAAAATACATGTGTCTGCCATGGGCCTTGATGCTCTTTGGATGCTGTGACTTAGTCTCTTGATCTGCTGAGGCAGAGCCTATGGACAAGGAGAGGCTTTGAAGAGGTGTGAGCAAATTTTAAAAGGAGGCTCGGGTCATAGGTGTGATGGAGGATGCCTTTAATTCCAGCACTGGGGAGGCAGAACCAGACTGATCTCTAGAGGGAAAGGCAACATCCAGTGCCTATGTGTGAGCATGAAGCATGTTGTAAAAAGGTTTCTAAAGGGTTCTTTCTGGGCTATGGTGTCACTCAATGGCAGATGCTTGCTTGCCTAGCATGTGTCAAGCCCTGGGCTCAATATGGAGCACAGATAGATAGAAGATAGTTTATAGACAGAAAATGATAGATAGGAGATAGATAGATAGATAGATAGATAGAAATGATAGACAGATGATAGATACATAGATAGATAGATGATAGATACATAGATAGATGGTAGATATATAGATAATAGACATATAGCTGATAGATAGATAGATAGATAGATAGATAGATAGATAGATAGATAGACAGACAGAGTGACCAAGCATTGTGACATGTAACTGAAACCTTAGCTCCTGGAACGCTAAGACAGAGGAATTGCTGGTTCAAGGCAAGCCCATGATTGATGACAAGGCATTCTCAAAAAAATGAAGTGAATGAAAAGAACAATGTACTCCCACACACTCATTTTCTTAGGAAGTTCTAATGTGCTGTATCAAAATGACATCATTATCCAAGAGAGAAGAAATAGGATCCAAGCATTAAAAGCCAATAAAACATGGAGCATTTTGAAGCTGGATAGGATGGAAAGAGCCACTGTAGCTGAGGCCTGGCTAGCACCAGTCCAGACCAAAGCAAGCCAGAGGGTTCTGGAACACATCTGCTCAGGAAGATGGAATTTAAGAACTTAAATGTTTTGACTGTGGTTACACAAACGTAAGAGGGGTGAGTTTGAATTAGTAACAGACATCAGAGCATTAATAAACAAAAAAGTAAGATAATTATTAACTATAGGAAAGCCAGAAACATCGTGTAGGAAAAAGTCACTCCTTCTGGTATATTCTAGGGCAGTGGTTCTTAATCTTCCTAATGCTGCAACTCTTTAATACATGTCCTCATGTTGTGGTAACCCCCAACCATTTATCTTGTGCTACTTCATAACTGTAATTTTGCTACTGTTATGAACTGTAATGTAAATATTTGTGTTTTCCAATGGTCATAGGTGACCCTTGTGAAAGGGTCATTTGACCACTCAAAGGGGCCATGACCCAAGGTTGAGAACCACTGCTCTAATGCATAAACAATGAATACTTATCTAAGCAAAATTATAAAAGAACGAAGATAGATCAAGCAGAAACAGAAAGTGTTCTGTGTGGTGGGGACAGAGAAAGGCAAAAGGAGCCAGATCCAGCCAGCCACAGCAAAAAGTCAACTGATAAGTCCAGTTCTCACTACCCACATTAGGTAGCTCCCAACTCCTGTAACTCCAGTTCCTTAGGACCCAATACACTCTTCTGACCTCTAGAAGCACATGCAGATGCATGGCAGCATGTGTGGGAACACACACATACACACACACACACACACACACACACACACTACAAAGAATTAAAATCTACCATAATTTCTACATCTAGAAGTCGTGCAATAAACAGAGACTATTACAACACCTACTTTGTGACTCCTCATTGAGCAGGTTATTACTTTTGCAGGTGGGCGTGATACATTAGAACATCTAATTGCAAATGATAATGACATAGTTGGTAAAAAGCATAAAAGGAAATTGGTAAGTACCACATCACAAAGAATCAAAAGTCAGATAGCTTGATCCAGATGTGTACATAGCACCAGAAGGATACTTCTTCTTCTTCTTTTTTTTTTTTTTTTTTGGTTTGGTTTGGTTTTTCGAGACAGGGTTTCTCTGTGTAGCCTTGGCTGTCCTGGAACTCACTCTGTAGACCAGGCTGGCCTTGAACTCAGAAACCTGCCTGCCTCTGCCTCCCAAGTACTGGGATTAAAGGCGTGCGCCACTACTGCCCGGCTTTTTTTTTTTTTAGAAGGATACTTCTGTCTCCATCTCCTGGTGAATTCCTGCTCAAACAGTGTGGTGGTTTGAAGATGCCTGGCCCAGGGAGTGGCACTTGTTGGTGTATGTAAGGCCCTGTTGGAGGAAGTGTGTCACTGTGGGAGTGGGCTTTGAGACCCTCCTCCTAGCTACCTGGAAGACAGTCTTCATTTTGCCTTTGATAAACAAGATGTAGAACTCTCAGCTGCTCCTGCGCCATGCCTGCCTGGATGCTGCCATGTTTCCGCCTTGATGATAATGGACTGAACCTCTGAACCTGTAAGCCAGCCCCATTTAAATGTTGTCTTTTATAATAGTTGCCTTGGTCACGGTGTCTCTTCACGGCAGGAAAAGCCTAACTAAGACAGACAGGGTCCATTCACTATAGCCAGCTGTCCTCTGAAAGCTGCAGACTCCTACTCCTCAGTGTAGTGATAGATAACCTACAGAAGAATTGTCTACCTGATAGATACAGTCAAATGCCTGTGATGGACAACAGTAGATCTGGTTTGGATCTCAAGACTATTTTTCAACAAACTGTTACAACCAAAGGGAACCCAACACTGTAGCTCCAATTGGCTAGCTCTGAGTCATATGCCCATCCTGAAACCATGGGTCCATTCTCTCCTGAGAATTACACAATTGGCCTGTTCCCACTGATTCACAAAAGCCACTCAAGCTGGGGTAAGTGGCACAAGCCTTTAATCTCAACACTTGGGAACAGAGACAGGCAGATCTCTATGAGTTCAAGGCCAGTCTGGTCTACATAGCAAGTTCCAGGATATTCAGGGATACACAGTGAGATCCTATCTTCAAACAACAAAACAAAAAGGTCACTCAGAATTTAAATATGTCCCACCTTCCCCTGCCTTCTCTTTCCAGTGAAGTGCCTTTCCCTCAGTGCCCTGGCCACCCCTTACACTACAGTTCAGAGTCCTCAGTTTCCTGTCTAGAGTCCCAGATGTGTAGCACCCAGGAATAAACAGAGCTCCAGATGTGGCCTAATTAGCCCAGAGGCTAGTGAGATACTGGTTTTCTGTTTCATGGCTGTTGAGAGGCTCTATTCTTTCAGTAGCTACAGGGATCCCACTCAGCCCCCAGACAGTGCTTTTGTTACATGAGCTGTCTTCAGAGTGAGAAGTCTTCCCTCTGTGCAAAGTAAAGGACTTTGCCCTTGTTCGGATACAACTTTCAAAGTTCAGTCTACTTTTGCGGTTTTTGCATAGATTTTACCTTCATTACTAACCTCTCTGGGTTTTTCATAATCCACTCATTTGACTGGCAGGCCTTACTATTATCCAAGAGGATAATAAAATACATTAGGGTCAAAGATAAAATCCTCTGGCCCATTACCTGTGCACATGACATGCTGACAGTAATTACTGCTTCTGGCTTTGATTGCCCAAGCACCTATGAAGCAACTCAGCCAAATTAGCTCTCCTGAGTCATCAAATGCTTCCCCACAAAGCGTGTGGCCTCAGACAACAAGAATCCATTCTCTCATAGTGTTGGAAGCTAGAAGTCCTAAGTCAAGGAGTTAGCAGAGCTATCCTTCCTTTCATCTTCTAGCTGTGGGCTGCTGGCCATCCCTGGTTCACAACTTCATCCCTGCCTCCAGCTGTACACAGTTTCTGGCTTCCTTGAGTCTCTGTGCTGGGTAGTCTTTATGGGTTTTGTTTTTGTTGTTCAGTTTGGGGGGGGTTGTTTGTTTGTTTTTTCTTTCTTCTTTCTTCTTTTTTGGCTTTGGGTTTGGCTTTGATTTTTTTGAGACAGGGTTTCTTTGTGTAGCCCTGGCTGTCCTGGAACTCACTCTATCCGACAAGCTGGCCTCAAACTCAGAGATCCACCTACCTCAGCCTCCTGAGAGCCGGAATTAAAGGCTTGCATCTGTTAGTTTTATTTTGTTTTGTAATTTGACATAAACTGGAGTCATCTGGGAAGAAGGAACCTGACTTGAAGAATTGCCCGCATCATATTGTCTGCAGACAAGTCTATGGGGGGTGATTGATGAAGGATATGGGAAGGCCCAGCCCACTGTGGGCAATGTCATCCCCAGGCAGGTGGCCCTAGGTAGTATAAGAAATCAACCAGCGGGCTGGAGAGATGGCTCAGTGGTTAAGAGCAGTGACTGCACTTCCAGAGGTCCTGAGTTCAAATCCCAGCAACCACATGGTGGCTCACAACCATCTGTAATGAGATCTGACGCCCTCTTCTGGTGTGTCTGAAGACAGCTACAGTGTATTCATATATAATAAATAAATAAATCTTTAAAAAAAAAAAAAAGAAATCAACCAGCACTTGGGAGGCAGAGACAGGCAGATTTCTGAGTTCGAGGCCAGCCTGATCTACAGAGTGAGTTCCAGGACAGCCAGGGCTATACAGAGAAACCCTGTCTCGAAAAACAAAAAACAAAAAACAAACAAACAAACAAAAAGAAATCAGGCTGAGCAAGTCACAGGAAGCAAGCCAGTAAACAGCACCCTCTATGGCCTCTGCGTCAGCTTCTGCTTTCAAGTCCCTGCCTTAAGTTCCTGTTCTGTTTTTCTTTCCCAATGAATGATAAATAGTAAGATGAAATAAATTTTTTCTTTCCCAAGTTGCTTTTGGTCGTGGTGTTTATCTCAGCAATAGAAAGTACATTAAGCTGTTATCTGTGTCCAGTTTTTTTTCTTTAACAAGGATATTATTTATTGGGTTGGGATCACTCTACTCCAGTGTGAGTTCTTTTTGTTCCTAAATAAAGTCAAGTATGTGGATACCCACGATCAGGACCTTAGCATGTATTTTCAAGGCACTTGCAATCTTCACGGCCCTGTCTCCCTGTGACTTCCAGGCTCTGAAGAGCATCTGTCATTCCAACTCAGGTGGCCATGTTGCTCCTCTAGCTGTGTGACAAGCATCTAAGTGTTGGAACTGGGAAATGCTAAAGTGCCCCCAGGAGCCTATGAGATGGCCTTATCCCTCCCAGCTCTGCAGAGCATCTGATAGCATCCTGCCCTGCTTGAAGTGAGGATGGGAGGACCAAGGAGAATGGGGGCAGAAAGGAGACCAAGGTCACCATGTCTAAGAGCTTGCCAGACCATGTGACTTTGGACTAGCTTACTCAGCTGCTTGCTCTCCCCCTCCTCCCCACTTCCCAATATCCCTGTCTGTATTAGAGTCTCTGTAGATAAAGGGTGGCCTCTAACTCAGAGATCTGCTTGCTTCTGCCTCCTGAAGGCTGGGATCAAAGGCATGCCCCAAGGCTTTCAATCACGTTTGTACCTTTTCCTCTAGATGAAGGACCTGGATGACAAAACTTGCTATCTTTACTGAGACTGTAACATCATACTGTGAAGTAAGGCTGCTGAAGGACACTCTTGTAGATGCTTTGAGGGTTTTATGACCTAAATCCCCACATTTCCAGAAAGGTTTGCTTACTGTTTACTTTTTGAGGCTCAAACACAAGGCCTTGTACACTGTAAACATCTACCAGTGAGCTACACCCGCAACCCCTGACAGTCTGCTTCCCAGTGTTCCCCAATTTCCTCGTTTCCAGAATCTGTAAAACGATTACTCTGACTTGAGGAATATGGGAGTTCCTGTTATACGCAGTCTGTGGATACAGTATGCAGGACACAGATCGTTCCTGCTTTCCTTCTCTTCTCCCAGGTACCAAGGTTGTATCCACTCCCCGGAAACTCAAGGCAGCCCCTTTGAGAACATCCTTTTTCCTATGTGCTTAGGAAAGGGCAATGGATTTTATTTAGAGCTCATCTTTCCAGACACTTAATGCCTTTCTAGAAAAAAAATACTGTTGGGTGTGTTGGACAGCATTCTCTAATTTCAGCTCTTGGGAGGCGGAGGCAGGCAGATCTATGAGTTCCAGGCCAGCCAAGGCTACAGTGAGACCCTGACTCAAAAACAAACAAACAAACAAGCAAAAAGAACAGAATATTAAACAGGCTGTGGCAGTTACTGCTGGAGATCCCAGCACGTGGGGAGAGAGGGTAAGGAGGTCGGAGTTGAAGGTCACCTAACGGTGTATCAGGTTTGAAACCTAGCCTTGGTTATATGAGCTAGTCTCAAAAAAGGAAAAGCTAATTAGAATCCTCCCTCCCCCTCTATCTATCTATCTATCTATCTATCTATCTATCTATCTATAGTGTGTATGTATATGTATATATGTGTATAAATGTATAAATAGAATACACATAAACACACACACATATATATATACATATATATCTATGTATATGAGAATATATCTATCTATCTATCTATCTATCTATCTATCTATATATATATATGAGAATTTTCTTTGAAAATCCCTCTTGTCTCGATTTTTTACTGTGCTTAGTTTACTCAGAAGATAACTGAAAAGCAGAGAATTAAATCTTTCCCTCTAAGCAACAGCACCAACCCCACCCCATCCCACCCCATCCTACCCCTTCTCCAAGCTCTAAAATTTATTTAGATTTTTAAAAACAGCCGGGCGGTGGTGGCGCACGCCTTTAATCCCAGCACTTGGGAGGCAGAGGCAGGCGGATTTCTGAGTTCGAGGCCAGCCTGGTCTACAGAGTGAGTTCCAGGACAGCCAGGGCTACACAGAGAAACCCTGTCTTGAAAAAAAAAAAAAAAAAGAAAGAAGGAAGGACCAGGATATGTTTGGTAGAGGCGCGGTAAGGTGTGGTGGAAGGGGTAGCCTCTGTGGGCCCATGCTGAGGCATCCCTTCCCCTTGAGGTACCAGTCACACAAGAATGGCTCTAATATGGGATAGAGTTTATTTAGGGCATGGGGGAGGGGAGTTGAGGAGGGAGTAGAGACAGAAAAAGACAGAGAGAGGGAGGGGGAGAGGGTGAAGAGAAAAACAAAGAGGAAGGAAGGGAGGGAGAGGGAGGGAAGGAGGGAGAGAGAGAAAGGGGGGGGGCTGGCCAGGAACACGTTGAAAGAGGAGGGAGGGGAATGAGGAAAGAAGGGACAGAGGGGGTAAGGGAGCAAGAGAAAGCAGAGGGGGCAAGCAGCCCCTTTTATAGTGAGTCAGGCACACCTGACTGGTTTAACTGTGGAGTGGCGCCTAGAAGGAAAGCTAACACTGGCTGTCCTGAAACTCACTCTGTAGACCAGAGTCAGATTCATAGAGATCACCTGCCTCTGCCTCCCAAATGCTGGAATTAAAGGCAGGAATTTCATTTTCATTCCAATTTAAAAAGACTTGTTTGTGAGCTCTCTCATATTGACTTCTCCAAGAGCAGGATGATAATTTAGCTTAGGTTTGACTTTTATCCTGACTGACTCCATTTTTATTTTTAGTTTGCTCTGTTGGTTTGATGTGCATGTTTTAACCTTAAAAGAGCATAGACACTTCTACTCCCTTATTTACACATAAGTGTATGCAAAGCACATGTGTGCTTTTACTTAAATGGCAGCATGTAACACATGTGGGTTTTTGTTTTTGTATGCTAACATCAAACATTTGCTTTGCCTGTTTGTTCACAGGTCACACCACTGAATGGGCCATGCACGGTTTATGCTTCCCTTGTTGATGATCTGGACCCCAGCCCCTCCCATGTGACCCTCAGAGAGAGGCTCTGCGGAGGAGTCCCGCAGCTTCCAGGAAGCATCCTCGGTTGGCACATTTGCAAATCATAGGGAGTTCTCACTTTGAACCTGGGCCACCCACAGACCCTCACAGCTTGGGTTCAAGATCAAGGACTCCCCCACCCCCCAAAGCCCGAGGGGCAGGAAGGACCCAGCAGGGCCCTGGACCTCGCTGAGACCATGGTTCCGCCCTGCTGGGTAAACTCTACTCAGTTCTGCTGGCCAGGGGGCCTACCAGTAATAGAAGATAAAAGGAGAAGTAAGATAAACACAGTGAGTAGGCTAAAGGCTCCGAATAAAGATCTGCAGGAGAACAAAGAGGCCATGCTACAGATACAAATATATAAAGAGATTAAGCCCTTGCTTGATCTAAAATTAGGACTCTTCAGGAACAAGGTGTAAAGCTGGAGGCAGGGACAGTCCTCTAAGACAGCAGTCCCTCTTGCTAAGATTCGAAGGAGGAAGTTCCTACCTGATGGCTAGGGCTCTTGAGCTACAGTCCCTGTTAGGAACTCCCTCAGTGGGCTCTTAGAGATTCGAATTTGGCTACACAGTCAAATCTTAAAAGAAAAAAAACACTTCACTAGTTAGAGAGAAAGGTCTTAGCACTACACCAGTGTGCTTGGGCATTTCTGTGCTGTAAACATCCCTACCACGCCCTGATACTAAATTACTAATGAATTTCTACCCGGCTTATTCCTTTAGTATTCGGAAATAGCATCACACTTAGAAACTCTTTGTGGCTTCCGTTAGTATTTATTGCTAAACAGTTTCTTAAGCCACTGTCTCAACAGGCTTTTAAAAGGTTTATATCGTATGTATGTATGTATGTATGTATGTATGTATGTATGTATATGTGGCAAGCATGTTTTAGTATGTTTGGTTTGATGTGATGTGCCAGAGGCAGCCCAAATACCTCTTGTGCTACAGAAGGAACATTAGAAGAAAGCCCTACCCCGGGGAGTCACAGGAAATGCTCCTGTTAATTGCAGATGAACCAGTCTGCAGGATTCTCAGAAACTCATTGATCATGTTCACAGGGAAGGAAAGGTCCCCTCGCTGCAAAACCACTTGCCGTGGTCACAGTGTGCTCGTAGTGTTAGGGACCGACCCATGCTGTTCAACAGTGCTCACCCGTCCGTTACTAGCGCCTCGGATCCTTTCCAAACTGCCTTTCAAAGACTCACTCTGGTATCTTTGCAGGTGGGGCCCCCTTCCCTGTTCATCCCTCTGATCTACAGGTGCTGACCTGGCAGACCACAGCTTGATCCTCCTCAGAGGACTGGGCCTCGTAAGTGGCAGAAGTTTTTGACACCCCAGCAAAAAAGCCTTAATTACTCCATTGCCCTGATAGTCCTGCAAGGTTCCCTAAGACAGCAAGAGGGAAGCCAGGAAAGCTTTTAGAACAGTTGTGGGCCATGTCAGGAGACTGGAGGGTCACATGGGGGTAATTTAGAATCACAGTTGCTGATACGTATTGGTGCAACCTCAGGGTTACTCTGGTTACATAACCTGGACACTTATCAGGTAGATGTTAGCCCCCATGGAGTAAGCTCCCAATAGGAAACAGGCCACTGCCTTACCTACTGCAAAAGCCATCGCCCTCCCCCCGAATCTCCATTTGACTTGCACGTGTTTTTAGGGGTCTCTCTAGAGCTCACGTCATTCAGTGTCAAAGCTACAAGAGCACCTGACCTAGAGGAAGGCGACCCCTGTCTCCTATTCTCCTCTGGGGAAGGTTCGAGGGCACTCTCCATGAGCCAATAGCTCTGCAGCCAAGTGCAGCGTTACCTCAGGAGTGAGCCTGAGAAGAAGAGGGCACAGGATCCCCACAAATACCGAGTACTCTGGCCAACCCTGCTCTGCTAGAGGAGGTGAGGCCAGGGCAAGTATCCCAAAATAGCCCTCTGGTGGCCTGGGAGCCCTGCCTCTGAGGTCAGATTTGGAACTGAGAATCCCAGAGAGACTCTGTTCTCATACTCTCCATGGCATGTCCCCTCAGGCAGGCCACCAGGACAGTCTGGGAAGAAGGCACAAGTTCCCTGTGTACAGGGAGGTCCCGGTGGCAACCTCTGCTGCTCTGAAAGTATATGTAGATTAGGAGCCTGGTCGGTATGAGCAGCCGGAAGCAGGCAGAAGCGAAGCAGGACTTTAACTCTGCAGCCCCTCATCCATCAGGCAGATAGGGGAGAGGTGGGGCATACGTGTGTCACGTGTGTATGATACATGTGCTGCACAATAAAGGCTGTGTGTGGCATGTGTCATACTTTTTTTTTTTTTTTTTTTTTTTTTTGTTTTTTTAAACTGGGGTTTTTTATGTTGTTTTGGTGGTCCGGGAACACACTTGGTGTACCCGGCTGGCCGCGAA
>NW_021620651.1:39330-53612 GCF_004785775.1 Grammomys surdaster | reverse complement strand
AAAAAAAAAAAAAAAAAAAAAAAAGCTGGACGCAGTGGCACACGCCTTTAATCCCAACCCTGGAGAGGCAGAGGCAGGCGGATCTCTGACTTTAGGAATAAATGAATTAATTTAAAAAATTTAGATGAAGACTTAAAAGGAAGCTTGCACACAATTTTTTTTTTTACCAGCATTTAAGAGAAAAGCAACAGAGTAGGCAAGCTGTAAATCTCAGCAGCTGATGCAAACAGGAAGCTGGAGAAGAGCTAAAGTCCTGTGCAGTGGAGGGCAGCAGGTAGACATGCACAAAGACAGAGGGGTGTCAGCGAGAAAGAGGGGAGACCTCAGCAGCAGGCAGACAGAGGAGTGTCAGCAAGAGAGAGGGGAGACCCCAGCAGCAGGCAAAGGAAGCTAAGGGGGTTTGTTTTGTTTTGTTGAGGGCGAGAGGAGATAGAAAGAATAAAAGTTACACTTTTCTTAGTTATTTAAAAAAAGTGTGCAGACTTAACCAAGCCTTGGCAGGGGCTCTATAATCAACAGTACTGAGGGCTTCCAGGAAGGAAAGCACATCCTCTCGTTAAGGGGATAATTATTCCTTCCATCTTGGCCTGGCCTCCATGAATTGTCCTTCCTGAGTGGTGGTCTTTTAGCTAAGTGATTGACAGGCCCAACTAGATTAACTCTTAAGGAAGGAGACAGCCACTTGACTGTTCCAATCTTCCAAACAGAGCAGAGCACAACGCCACGTGTCCGCCCAGGGCCGGCGGTATGGTCTACGTGTCTGGTGAGTGTCTTGTGCGGTGTTTTCTGTGTCTGTCTGGGGCATCTGTGTGCCATGTGTCGGCATGGAGATGGTCACTAGGTCAGTGTGCATGGGTGGAAGGTGGTTTTCCTTGGAGGGAACTGAGCAAAGGAAATGAGAAGTTGAGGTCAGGATAGAGGTCGAAACTGAAAAAAAACGGGACAATCTGTGGGTAAAGTGGAATTAAAGGGAAATAAACGGCCTGAGTGAGGGCAGGAGAAAGGCGGCCTCCTGGAGCCTAAGGCCGTCCAACCCCTCCTGTGGAGTGAAAGCAGAAGGAAGAGCCTGCCACTGGGAATGAGCACAGTTGTGAGCAACAGAAAACCTGACTGCAGGTGCTTGAAGCCAACTGTGGTTTCTTCTCCTACTTAGTAATGTGGGCAGGAGAGGGTAAGGGGGGGCAGGGCTGAGGAGGGCAGGGCTGAGGAGGGCAGGACTGAGGAGGGCAGGGCTGAGGAGGGCAGGGCTGAGGAAGGCAGGGGTGAGACCCAATGGTCTGGTTCTGTCTTCAGAGCCACATATCACCCAGAGCTCTGTTCCTTCTAGGGTTTAAAAGGCCCCAGATTTTCTCTTCCCTGACTTTGTCTATTTTTGACTCCTGTAGGTGCTGGTGAGCTAAAACTCCAGTTTAAGCAAAGTAAAGCAGGATTCTGTGTTTTCACTGGTGAGCTTTGTAGATTCAAAGGAGATTTTGCGGGGGAAAAAAAATGAGAATCTCTGTTACTGGAAGAGACTTGCAGGCTACCTCAAGCAACCCTGCATTTCATGAAGCCAGAGAATGAAGACTCAGACGGGAAACAGTGTGCGTGATATTCCTTTACCTTATGGGCAGATGGTGCAGAAACCGAACTTGGCCCATCACCCTCGGAACTGATGAGCTGGGGTCATAAATTCTCCAGTTCACTGTACGAAATGGCAGCAGCTGTGGGGTCAGTTGGGGATATGTCTGGATACAGCCTCAGTGACAACTACACCACTGGTCCTGGCACTCAGGGGAGCCAGTGACATTCTCTCTAGGGTGACAGCTTGGCTCCTCTCCTAAGGTCAGCTCAGAAACTCAGGACTCACCCAGCAGACCGTGAGCACCCTGGAGGCCTGCACTTGGCCAGACAGGCAGATGAGACTCAGACCTGACGTGTGAATGGAGTAGGAAGCGGGGCAGAAAGGAGACCCTGTCTTCACTAAGCACCTACTGTGTGCAGCCCAATGACCATCATCCAAGGACCCAGACAGTAACTTCAGGACCGAGGCAGCAGCTGCATGGGGGAGGGAATGGTGTAGTGGGGTTGGGGACAGCAGTTTTCACCGGAAGACCTCCCTCCCCTCTCTCTGGCTTTTCTCTTTCCCTCCCTCCCCCAATAACAGACTCAAATATGCTGTTTATATCCACCTCAATCTTTTTCTGTTTCTTTTTTGAAAGTTATTATGCTTATTACACTTATTATGCTCTTAAAGCCAGATGTGGTGGCATATCCCTTTAGTCTCAGCACTGGGGTGCAGAGGCCAGCAGGATTTCTGAGTTTAAGGCCAGCCTGGTCTACAGAGAGATTTCCAGGACAGCCAGGGCTACACAGAGAAACCCTGTCTCGTCTTGAAAAAACCTACCTACCTACATACATAGAAACCCTGTCTTGAAAAACCATAAATAAATAAATAAATAAATAGCCTCTTAAATAAAAATAAGAGGCACGTGCCTATAATCCCAGCACTCAGAGAGAGGTCATTTTGGTATATAGGAGTGGAGGCCAGCCTGTGTTACAAGAGACCCCCCCCCCACCTCAAAAGAAAATAAATGTACCCAGGATTGGAAAGGTGACTGAGTTGGTGTCTTAGGGTTTTATTGCTGTGAAAAGACACCAAGATCACAGCAACTCTTATAAAGAAAAACACTGAATTGAGGCTGATTTAGAGTGCAAAGGTTTAGTCCATTATTGCCATGGTGGGAAACATGCAGTCTGAGGGCAGACACAGTGCTGACCTGCAGGCAGGAGAAGGAGACTGTGTGCCATTCTAGGCATAGCTTGAGAATAGGAGACCACAAAGCCCACCTCCACAGTGACACACTTCCTCTAACAAGGTCACACTGTTAGTATTCTGTCTAAACTCGACCCCCACAGT
Source organism: Grammomys surdaster (assembly GCF_004785775.1). Taxonomy (NCBI): domain Eukaryota; kingdom Metazoa; phylum Chordata; class Mammalia; order Rodentia; family Muridae; genus Grammomys; species Grammomys surdaster. The sequence continues at coordinate 50,713 of NW_021620651.1, read as the reverse complement.
TATCTGGCAACACCCAGGTATGCTCCTCCCCACAGTTACCTGGCAATAGCCAGGTAGGCGTGCCCACTATAAAAGGGTCTGCTTGCCTCCTCCTCTCTCTCTCTTACTCTCTTACTCTCTTGCCTCTAGCTTCTCCTCGCCCTTCCTCCCTTCCCTTCCCCCTCTCTCCACGTGGTCATGGCCGGCCTCCACTTCTCTCCTCTCTCTCTCTCTCTCTCCTCTTTCTCCACCATCTTCTCCCGTTTCTCTCCCCCCACCTTTGCCCTCTACCCTAAATAATCTCCCCGCCCCCACAACCGTTTGGTCTGGTGTTGTCTGTTGTAAGCTGCACGCCAAAGTCTAACACACACCTTTCTGTGTCACTCCCTATGGGCCAAGCATTCAGACACATGAATCTACGGGGACCACACCTATTCAGACCAGCACAGTTGGTAACATTCCTGCTGTGCAAGCCTGAGGACCTGAATTCAGATCCCCAGCACCCACATAAAAACTTGTGTCCAGTGGGTCTGTAACCCCAGTGCTGGGGAAGAAGGGAGACAAGCCAACTTCTGGGGTTGATCAACTAATAAGTGAGTTCCAGGTTCACTTAGAGCCTGTTTAAAACAATAAGGCAGAGCAGAGCTACAGCAGCACTTGACATAGACCTCTGGCCTCTGCATGGATATGCTGCACACGACTGCACGCACAGCTGTACACACCCATAGGGTGTGCACATACACACCCATACATGAAATAACACTCATATCATAAAGAATATTAAAACAAATCCATCGCCTGCCCAAGAAACAGAAGAATAGGGCTGGTAGTGGAGCACAGTGGTAGAATATGACTTAGCCCTGTGACTGAATCCCAGGCTAAAAATTACTTTAAAAATGAGAAAGACTATCAAGGCATGCTAAGGCCCCATCCATACCTCCCTCACCGCCTACAGGTAACCACTATTCCAGGGTTTTTGGTTTTTTGGGGTTTTTTGTTTGTTTGTTTTTTCGAGATACGGTTTCTCTGTATAGCCCTGGCTGTCTGGAACTCACTCTGTAGACCAGGCTGGCCTCGAACTCAGAAATCCGCCTGCCTCTGCCTCCCAAGTGGTGGGATTAAAGGCGTGTGCCACCACCGCCCGTCTATTCCAAGTTTAGCTTTCATCGTTCTCTTACATTTTCTTAGACTCATATCTATAGGTCTCCAGACATTTTATTAGTGCTGCCATATTTGTCTTTATTGTTGTTATGGACTGAACTGTGTCCCTTCAGACAGATGTATTAGGGGTCGTAACCATAACCAGGTACTTCAGAATGTGACTTTATTTGGAGATGGGGTCTCTGCTAAGGCACACAAGTTGAAACAAGGTCATTGGATGGGCCCTAATCCAATATCACTGGAGCCCTTACCAAAGCAGGAAATGTGGACTTGGAGAAGCTTCTGAAGTCTACCGTGGGGCTAACAGAAGCCACACCCTACCCCAGAGCCTTCCCAGGAGGCTCAGCTGGCCCTGTGACCTGAGACTTGGCTTCCAACCTTCAAAACAGTGGGGTGAGCAGTCAGTGAGTGGGCAATGTACTGTTATAATGCATTATCATAATTCATTCAGTACCGCTCCACCCTTGAAACTGGCTTGCAAGTGAAGCCAAGGTGATTAATTTTCTGTGCCAGATCCCATTACGATACACCAGGACTTATCCATTTGACCTTGAAAAGTTACATGGCTTGATTACAGCGACTTTTTAATTATTCATGACTGTGTACTCCAGGCTGGTCTGCTGCCTCAGCCAGGCTTGCTTGGGATTCTTTGTTCTCATGGGGAAAGGAGTTGTCCCGTCTCTTGTCCTGTTAATACCCCAGGAGCTCAAGTACCTCTGGGGTAAAGAGAGCAAACACAGCCCTAAGTGGGTAGGAGCAGCTGACAATAACACTTGGCAGGATAATTTTCTGGCTCTCCCTAGGGAGTGGGGCTGACAGCTGCGACAGGCAGTGAGTGTCCTCTCTGCCCTGCATGCTCCTGAATACTGGATTAAACCCTCCTTTTACATCTGCTTATCTGACGAGTGGCGTCCGTGTGAACTTCTGGTGTGTAATAAAGAGGTCCTTCGGTGTTTCTTGGCAACACCTGTTCTGTTTGCACAAGACACCTGCTCGCTCTTCCTCATCTTTTCCTTATTTTTAGGCATCGTTTATATAATATGCTCGAGTGTCATAACAGTCCTTATACATGTCTTTTTGTTATGTTTATGGTGTCCTTTTATGGACACAAGCTTCTCTTTCTTCGTAAGTACTTTCTTCCTCTTCTGCAGGTAAAGGTTCACAGCAAAATTGAGCAGAAGCTACAGATACCTTCTGGAGGAATCCATGCTCCTTGAAGCACTCGGTGGCTAGGAGACAGAGCTCAGGCAAACCTTGGCTGGGTGCCTGCTATCCTGGCCAGGAATTCTAGCCCTAAGTCACTGGGAGAGGCTCAGGGCAGGCCAAGCAGGCCAAAGGAGCTTGCAGAAAAGTTTAGGAGTGGCAGACAGACCTGGTCAGGATCTTGATTGTAGAGGTTTTACAAGTGTGTATGTGGAATGCCAAAATTGACTTTAGATTCAAATTGGACAACTTTTTTTTAGAATGTATTTTTCCTTATTGTGCGTGTGCTCACAAGCGTATGTAGAGTATATGTAGTATGTACATGTGTGTGGTGGACGCCTACAGAGAACAGAGGAGATTTTTTTCAATCTCTTCTCCATTCTTTTTGGTTTTTGAGACAGGATTTCTCTGTGTAGCCCTGAATGTCCTGGAACTTACTCTGTAGACCAGGCTGGCCTCGAACTCACAGAGATCCGTCTGCTTCTGTCTCCCAAGAGTTGGGAGTAAAGGAGTATGCCACCCTCACCTGTCTTTTTTTTTTTTAATTGTGCATGTGCACATGACGTGCCCTCTAAGGAGGTGGCACACTCCCATGTCATACATAGAAGTCAGAGTGTTAAGCCTGAGACTCACGAGAAAAGAACAAATCCATGAGTGTCCATTTAAAGCTAGCTGTATTTTAGGGTTTGCCTGGGACTGGCCAGCTGGTTGTCTCACCCTAAATCAGGATTTGAGAGAGCAGCTTCTGCTGGCCTCTTGGAGTCCTTTTTATAGGATGGATAAGATATTCACAGGGGCAAGAGAGTCAGCTGTTATACACTGTAGAAAGATAGAAGGGAAGGGAAGGAACAGGGTAAGGATGTATCGTGTGAATAGGCTCCCAAGTTCAGTGTAAGCTGAAAAACTCGCTTTACAGTTTACATCACACTAAGAAACAGGAACTTGATTTTTAACTACAAATAGATACCTTTAACTTGCAAGGACTTAACACTAGACAAATAAAAATTTATTCTTTAACTACAGACAGAGCCTTAACCTACACAGGACAAATAGGAACTTATTCTTAACTATCTTAACTGCAGATAGAAACCTTAGCCTCCAAAGTAAATTGTGCCTGTTTGGGTCTCCCATTAACTTACAGGGCATATTGTTCTCAACTCAGATTGGGCAATCTTTTTTTTTTTTCTTTTTTCTTTTTTTTTTTTTTTTTTTTTTTTTTTGGTTTTTCGAGACAAGGTTTCTCTGTATAGCCTGGGCTGTCCTGGAACTCACTCTGTAGACCAGGCTGGCCTCAAACTCAGAAATCCGCCTGCCTCTGCCTCCTAAGTGCTGGGATCAAAGGCGTGCGCCACCACCACCCAGCAATGTTTCAAATTTTTAAATGTTAAGTTTCTTTGTTACTGCGATGTGCACATGTGTGTGCAGAGTATTTGTATGTGTGCACATGTGTGTGGTGGACACCTGTAGAGGTCAGGGGTTAAAGTCAGGATGCCCTTTCAACCTCTTTTCCATCATATTTTTCTTTTGGGGAAAAAAAATACTATATGTGGGTGTGCATGACACATACTATGAAGAGGGTAGCACACTCCATGGTCATATAGAGGTCAGAGGACAACGTCTGTGGGATCATTTCTTTCTTTCCACCTTTATGTGGGTTCTGAGAAGTGAGCTCAAGTTACAAAGCTGTTTTTTCTGTTGATTTTTTTCATTTCTTTCTTTCTTTTTTTTTTTTTTTTGAGATAGAGTTTCTCTGTGTAGCCTTGGCTGTCCTGGAACTCACTCAGTAGACCAGGCTGGCCTTGAATTCACAAAGATCCACCTGCCTCTGCTTCTCAATTGCTGGGATTAAAGCTGTGTGCCACCATGCCCACTTTGTTGCCAGATTTTCAAGGCAAATACCTTTACCTGTGAGCCATCTCACAAGCAAACTTATTATTTAAGGTAGTGTCTCTCACCGAACCTGGAGCTCGTCATTTTGACTAGAATATCTGGGTGGGGAATCCCAGATCCACTTGTCTCTGTCCTCCAGCAGTAGGGTCACAGGTGTGTGCTAGCATGCCCTCATGTGTGCCAAACTCAGAGCCTCATACACAGACAGAGCCTTGACTACGGAGCCCTAGCCTCACACATACTTCCAATGTATATAGTTTAGGCAATTATAAAGCTCAGTAAAGTGGCTAAAATTTACAAAAGTAGCTGGACACACCTTTAATTGCAGTACCTGGGAGGCAGAGGCAGGTGGATTTCTGAGTTCGAGGCCAGCCTGGTCTACAGAGTGAGTTCCAGGACAGCCAGGGCTACACAGAGAAACCCTGTCTTGAAAAAACAACAAAAAAAAAAAAACAAAAAAAAAAACAAAAAACAAAAAACAAACAAAAAAACCAAAAGCATTAATTTGAAAACAAAAGTAATTTTGTAAATTCAGAGATTTTTGTGATCATCAACAGTAGCCATTAAAGAAAGGGCTCGAGTGTGGGCTGCGGGCTGCTGCTTGTGACAGAGCTGCGATAAGAAGGAGTCTTGGGCTTGACAGGCCCACCTTAGCTCTGCCACCCGCTGCTACTTGGCCTTAAGTTGGTCTGGGGCCTCAGTTTCTGAAACTATAATCCAGGCGTTTCTTAGCAGTCTCACAGCACAGCAAAGGCCGGGCGGGGAGCTATATACAGCCACTTCACGCATTGTCTTAGCTTCAAGGCACTAAAGAGAATACAAGGAGATTTAAGAAAAGCTTTGCTTAGGGTGTGTGTGTGTGTGTGTGCTTTTTAAGGCAATAAAAAGAGAGTGGGCTAATCTCTGAAATACAGTTCCTGGAACTGAACGTTTTTTTGAGGTTTCTCTTAATGGGTATCAGAAATCGCCTCTCACCCCCAGCTAACCACAAGCGCAGCTGCTGTGCCCTGCCGGAACCAGACCCAGCAGGCAACCCTCCTTCGCTCGCCTTCATCCTTTGCTGTGTATTTTATTACTCTGTTTATCCCTCCTGTGGCTGCTTGGCTGGGCCAGAGAGCTGACTTCACTGTTTCCTCTTCGTGCTCACTCAGCCTCCCTCTTGTCCCCCACACCCAAACCCATCTTTAGCTTGGCCTCATCTTGGTCTGGGTAGTCGTAACTGCCTTCTTTCATCCCTCTGTTTTATGTTTGTGAATGTAATCCACACTGAGCACAGATCTTGCTAGCTACCTGTTTGTTAGTTCTCCCCTGGAGGTGGCTTTGGGCAGGGTAAGACAAGGTCTCATGTAGCCTAGGCTGGCCTCTAACTTCCTATGTAGCTGAATCTGGTCTTGAACTCCTGATTCCTGTTGCTTCCACCTATTTCCCCATGCTGGGATGACAGGCCTGTGCCATCACTACTGGCCCTTGTTAGTTCTCTTTGAACCAGTGTTCACCTCTCACACCCAGCCTGGAAACCACTATTAAACTTTAAGGGTGACCTCAGAGGAAAGGCAGAGGAACGGATCAGTGATAAAGCACTCCAAAGGAGAGAAAGACAGCCCAAAGCAATTCTAAAGAGGCCTCTGGAAGAAAGATCTAGAAGGCTAGCTGCTCCAGCAGGAAAGAGTGCCAGGGCTTGTGTGAAGACCATGTGATAACCCTTTTGCATTCATGGCTTTCCTCTGGCTCAGATTCTTACCTACCAGCAGACTAGGTGTCAATATTGCCTGGGAGACCCAGGTAGGAGTGGGTTTGGTTCTTGCCTGTCTTTCCGCTTCTTTCTGGTTCCTTTTCGCCATGCCCCTGCCCCAGTCTTGTATCTGCCCTACATAGGCACCCGTCACCCAGTCAGAGGTCAGCCAGCAAAAGCTGCAAACATTTTCAGTTAGAGGTCGGGCCTAAGTCTCTGCACAGCTCACCTCAGAGAGGAGGGCTCAACTGCTGGGTCAGGGACTGGCCACTGGTTGGCTGACATTATTCTCCCTTATTATCCCGCCTGGGTCACAGCCAACATTGAAGACAGTGACCTTAGGCAACACATCTCTGGGTCCCTTTAATGTTCTGTGAGACATAACAGCTGCCCTCAGGGGCTGTCGGGAGCAGTTCGAGGGAGCAGGGCCCCTTAAACATAGTCACTCAAGTTTCTGTTGCAGATCGTACACCAGGACATCACGTGCACAGCCACCTCCCTGGGCATTTGTGGATCAATCAACTTGAAATCATCTCACTTTGTAGAAAACAATCACTGTGTTGATGAGCATAGTCCACATGCAAACTGATGAACATAGGCAGTCTCTCTTGACACAAAAATTCATCAAAACCACCTGTGTCCTGGGCTGGGGAGATGGCTCAATGGGTAAAGGGCTTGCAACGTGGACATGAGGACCTGAGCTTGGACCACCAGAACGCACATAAAAGCTGAGCACAGTGGAGTGTATTATAGTCTCGTACTAGTGGGTAGCGGGGTCAGGTTCCGTGAGGTCTGTTAGTCAGCCAGGCGGAACCAACCAGCAAACTCAGTGAGACACCGTTTCAAAAAAATAATAAATAATAATAAATAAATAAACGAATAAGCACATACACACCACACAGACACACGCATAATTCACAAAGCACAACACACACATGCATGCACACAGCACACACACACCACACACACACACACACACACACACACACACACACACCACACAAACAAACTCTAAAAAAAGAAAGCAGTCTCCAAATCCTTCACCTCAAGGTAAGGTCAAACTTCTTTTGAACTACCAACATTCATTTTTAACATTTACTCTGATAAACACTCAACAATGGAAATATGAGGTCCCTGGGGAAGGGCCTGCTGGGTTGCCACAGTGTGCTTTGAAAGGCCCTCATGAGTCGCTTGGCTTTGTGCTGAAGCTACAGGCCTTGGAAGTGACGGTCATAGTGATGTTACAAGCTACCCTGGAGATCCCGAATCAGGGCAACCCCGCCCTTAGAGCCTGACAGATTAAAGGACAATGGTCTAATGTGACATGAGACTTTAGTTCATCCTAGGGGGCTAGGACGTCACTTCTAGGTGGCACGCATCTCCTTCCAGTCTACACCTGAGATTTACTTCCCTGCTCAGGGCCCTAGAGCAGTGTGCACAGGCAGACCTGGCTCTGTCAGCACACAGTCCTCCGTTCTGCTGGAGGGCTGAGGGAATGGGATCAGGACAGGAGTTTTACCTCTTCAGATCCAGATTAATTAAGAAATGCAGTGAGGCCCACATGCAACAATCCCCTGACTGTGTGCCCTTCACTATAGCACAGGGCACACGTGATTGCCTACAGTCGCCTAAGATAAAGGCAAGCTGGGGTGTAACTGGTCCCCTAATTCACTGAAGAGGCTAAGACTGGAGGAAGGAGCAGCGTCAGGTACTTACTGGTGTCTATTACACAACAGCGGGTCTCCACAGCTTAGGGCTTTGTAGTCTCACAGCAAATAAGAAAGCTCACACTTGTAATGCCAAGAGGATTTCTGTGAGTTCTGGGCCATCTATAATGAAACTCTGTCTTAAAATAAATAAATAAATAAATAAATACTAAGAAGGATACCTGATATAATTTGAATATCCCTTCTTTTCTTCTTTTGTTTTTTTGAGACAGAGTTTCTCTATAATAACCCTGGATGTCCTGGACTAGCTTTGTAGACCAGGCTGGCCTCTAACCCACAGAGATCTATCTACCTGCCTCTGCCTCCTGAGTGCTGGGATTAAAGGCGTGTACCACAATACCCGATGATGATTTGAATATTCTAAGGATGGAGGCAGGGCACAATTTTTAATTTTCATGTATTCCAAGACAAAGTCAGAGCACATTTCCCCAGGGCATGTGCTGTATTTAGGTGCTTGGGGTCCTCGACCCAAGTGACTCCAGGATTCTTCCTTTTGCTGTCCCTCTCCCCCCTCCCCCTGCCCTCCCCCTGCCCTCCCCCTTCCCCTCCCCCTCCCTCTCCTCTCTCTCTCTCTCTCTCTCTCTCTCTCTCCCTCTCTCTCTCTCTCTCTCCTTTCTCTGTCTCCCCCCCAGGACCTCATTTGTGCTAGGTAAGCCATCTAACCTGAACCTGAAAATAAGACTACAATACAGGTAAATAAGGAGAGGAAACCTACAGCATTGGTAAGAAATGTCTTGCAGAGTAGTGTATGGCACACGCCTTTAATCCCAGCACTCAGGAGGCAGAGGAAGGTGGATCTCTGTGAGTTTAAGGCCAGCCTGGTCTACAGAGGGAGCCAGTACAGCCAGGGCTACACAGAGAAACCCTGTCCCAAAAGAAACAAAAAACAAAACAAACGAAAACAACAACAAAAGAAAAAAGAAGAAAAGAAAGTTTTTGTTTATCTTGACTGTGTAACTGACAAACTAAAGTCGGATGGAAGAACAGACATACTTTCTTCTACTTGAGGAGTTAAGGAAATATAAAGGGGGCAGAAGTGAGGTGTAGGCTGAGGAAAACGGGTGAAATCAGTTGAGTTGACCAAGTAGGAAACAGCAGCAGGTGGCTGGGGGCGGGTCAGAGAGAGGGGATGGGGGGACTGCAAGGGGGGCGAGGACAACAGTGTGGTTTATGTCTTATCCGCTGAGGAGGTCGCTTCACCTAAGACCCCGAGTTACAGTCCGTGCACTGGAAGATCACAGAAGCTTCTGGATCTGCAGGCATCTGAGGACGGAGGCCTGAGAACAAAGACAATTCTGCTAGCCAGTTTTCCTCAGGGGAGGAGCAGGTTTCCCATGGACTTGATCCGAAATTGGTTTAAACTCCGGCTATCACAGGTAGTATGGACAGGGATGAGGATTAAGATGCAGCTGTGATTGGCAGCTGGAATCCCTGCGCCTCAGGCCTAGGGAGACCTGACCCATCCCACTCAGAGGCGGAGGGAGCTGCTCCACCCCAGCCAGTGTTCCCCTGAGGACTGAGCCTCCCTTGCCACAATCTCCTCGTTGTAGCGATCATTGTCACCCACCCAGGGAGCTGTGGGGACCTGGTGTAGAAGGGACCAGTGGCAAACATACTGCTGTGTCCTGCCATTACAGGGGACCTATTTGGTCCCCTCCTTCCCCTATTGCAGCTTCAGGGCTACAGTGGCTGTCCAGGCAACCGCTCTGCCTGAAGCCTCTTTGTTCCTGAGGTTGCAGCTGACGGTGTCGGCAGCTTTTCATGATTCAGACCCAGGCAGAGAAAAGAGGCGGAATTCTAATTTGAGATTAGACCCCACAGCTGAGGGGAGGGAGTGTGCTTCCTCCTGGGCTGGGGGAGGGGCCCAGGCTGGGGTGAGGGCTTGGGTGGCTGTCCTACCCCCCTCACCCCCCGCACAGGGGTGGGTAGCAACAGCTGTGCCAATAAAACTGCCCATAAGAATCTGGTCCTGATTATTCTCAGGTAATATATGAGCTGGAAAGTGTCGGAGTTGGTTCTGTGTATGAAAGGGAAAATTTTTTCAGTCACTCAGCAAAGCAGAGGGAAAGCTAGCCTGGAAATCAGGTGTCCTGGCTCGCGCACACACACACCCGCTACCACCACAGCTAGAATCAATCACGCTATGTAAGAAACTCCTACTCGGTCACCATATTTGATCAGTTTGTTTCCAGTCTTTTTGTTTGTTTGTTTGGTTGATTTTTGGTTTTTGGTTTTTGGAGACAGGGTTTCTCTGTGTAGCCTTGATTGTCCTGGAACTCACTCTGTAGACCAGGCTGTCCTCGAACTCAGAAATCCACCTGCCTCTGCTTTCCAAGTGCTGGGACTAAAGGCGTGTGCCACCACTGCCCGGCTGTTTCCAGTCTTTAAATGACTTTATTTACTTATTTAATGCACATTTGTGTTCTGCTTGTGTGTGTAAGAGTGTCAGATCCCCTGGAACTGGAGTTATAGACACTTGTGAGCTGCCATGTGGTTGCTGGGAATTGAACCTGGTGCTTTGGAAGAGCAGCCAGTACTCTTGTATCCCTGGCTGTCCTGGAACTCACTCTGTAGACCAGGCTGGCCTCGAACTCAGAAATCCGCCTGCCTCTGCCTCCCAAGTGCTGGGACTAAAGGTGTGCGCCACCAACGCCCGGCTTGCAGCCCGTACTCTTAACTGCTGAGCCATCTGTCCAGTTCTTCCCCAGTCTTTTAAAAATAATCTTTAATTTGTTTTACTTAAAAGATTTAATTTTTATGTATATGACTCTGTGTATGTCTTTATGTATATGACTCTGCGTGTGTGTGTGTGTGTGTGTGTGTGTGTGTGTGTGCTCACACCACAGATGTGCCTGGTGCCTGAGATTAAGACTTCTGGAAACTAGAGTTACAGATGATTGTAAGCCAACATGTGGGTGCTGGGAACCGAACCCAGGTCCCCTGCAAGAGCAGCCAGTGCTCTTAACACTGAGCCGTCTCTGTGGCCCCTACACATGTAAGTTCACAATAGCACTTAATTATACCATAAATCAGTGCATTCTTTTTATTTTTTATTTTCATTTATTTATTTTTTTTCGAGACAGGGTTTTTCTGTGTAGCCCTGGCTGTCCTGGAACTCACTCTGTAGACCAGGCTGGCTTTGAACTCAGAAATCTACCTGTCTCTGCCTCCCAAGTGCTGGGGGATTAAAGGCGTGCACCACACTGCCCAGCTCACTGCATTCTTTTTAAAATTTTACTTTATTTTTCCCCCCTGGACACTGTGGCTGCTCTGTGTTCGGTGAGTGAATGAACAAGTGACTCTTCTTCCCACCGCCCAGTTCAGGGTGTGTGTGTGTGTGTGTGTGTGTGTGTGAGAGAGAGAGAGACAGAGAGAGAGAGAGAGAGAGAGAGAGAGAGAGAGAATGGGTGTGTGTGTGTCATGTGTCTGCATGGTGTGTATGTGGTATGTCCATGTAGTATGTTTGTATGAGTGTGTATATATGCATGTTTGTTTGTGTGTGTCTGTGTGATGTGTGTGATGTGTGTATGATTTGTGTGTGTTGTGTGTCTGTCTGAGTATGTGTATATATCTGTGATTTGTGTATGTGTGGTGTGTGTATGTGTCTGTGTGATTTGTGTGTGTGTGTGTGGTGTATATGTGAATGTGTGTCTGTGTGAGTGTGTCTGTGTGGTGTGTTTGTGATGTGTCT
>NW_021620651.1:0-39320 GCF_004785775.1 Grammomys surdaster | reverse complement strand
GTGTGTGTGATTGTCTGTGTAGTGCTTGTGTGAGTGTGTGTGGGTCTGTGTGATGTGTGTGTGGTGTGTGTGAGTGTGTGTCTGATTTGTGTGTGGTGTGTGTACAGTGTATGTGCATATGTGTCTGAGTGAGTGTATGTCTGTTTGTATGAGTGTGAGTATGTATGTGTGATTTGTGTGTGTGTAGTGTGTGAGTGTATGTCTAGTGTAGTGTAGTGTGGCTAGTGCACACACACATGCTACAGAGCACCCACGAGACAACTTTGAGGAGCTGGTTCTCTCTCCACCTTGTTGAGTCAGAGTCTCTCGTTTTGCCTCTGTACTGCCTGCTCCATGCTAGCTGATGGAAGCTTCCGGGAGCTTCTTCTCCCCCGCTCTATCTCATGACGGGAGGGAATGCTGGGATTATAGATGGACTCCACCTCACATGGGGTTTTAGTTGTTTTTCCAACGTGGCTCCCAGGAATAGAACCCAGGTCGTCAGGCTTGTTCAGCAAACACTTATCCACAGAGCCATCTCCCCTTCAGCAATAGGGTTGTAGACAGCTTCCCCCTTCCCAGAGCATCTTCTCTCAGGACTACCCGTCCTTGTCCAGTCCTAACTCCTGCCCCTATAGCAAGGGACTTGAGACAGGAAAGGCAAGCAACGCTATTAAAGGATTCCCATTTCCCTCTTGGCTGAGACCAGCTTTGGGACACGGTTCTGGACTTTTCTTCTTCTTCACACTAATTACAGCTCCTCCTCCTCCTCAGTGGCTGTTCCTGAATCTGGGCTAGCCTTGGCTTCTGTTCATCTTGTGCGCCATCTCTACCAGGTTCATTCTGACACAGAAAACAAAATTGCAAAGCCTGCTGCAGTGGAGAGTCCTCCATGATAAAGGCCAGCAGAGTGGTGTGGACCCCTAGGCACGCCCCATGATGGGACATCAGAGCTAACGGCCAGGAGTGAGGCAGAACATTGGAGAACTGAGTCAGAAGTCACTGTGTGTCTGACCCCTGAGGTCAAGGGAAAGACTTTCCAGGAAAAGGGTGTGGTCAACATGCCATTACAGCTGGGGATCAAAGAAAAGTGACTTCAAACCAAAAAAAAAAAAACAACAAAACCTGGGCCGGGGATGAAGCTCGGCGGTAGTGGGCGCCTAAGATGCATACGGCCAAGAATCTGATCTTCAGCACAGAAAAACAAAACACCAGACTAAAGTCGAAAAAGCAAGCTCCAGTAGGTAGCAAGCCCCATCTGTACAGCCAGTATGTGAGCGAGCCTGGAAGAGTGTGGACCTTCCAATCACGCTACAGTAGGTCCTCGAGACCTCAGTGAGCAGGAACAGGGTGGGTGGGGTGAAGATCAAACACACTGCTTCTTTAAAGCCACCTGAATGTTTTAGGAATGTCTGGATTTGGGCTTTTCTTTCCTGCAGCAGGATATTTAAAGAAAACAGACCTGAAAGGCTTCGGGTCCAGAGCAAAGAGCCCTCTGTGTACGTCCTCCTGGTCTCTGCTTTGGAAGAGCTTCCTTTCTTTCCTCTTTGCTCTGGATCGTGCCCAAGGCAGCCAGAACCTGTTCTCCAAGCCAGGCCAACAGCCCAAGTCTCTGCGGACAGTCAGAGTGAACTGGGCACAGGCGAACCTCACAGCCTTGCAAACACTTTTACCCCAGATGCCCTGCAGCAGGAGCTTGGGGGCTCCAGACTGTACTGCCAGCTGGCAGCCAAAGGGCCCACCCCTGCTCCCTAAGGAGTCCTCTCCTGCCCCCCAAGACCAAGCCTAGCTCCTTCCCCTGGAACATAACTTGGCTTAAGGGAAGGGAGCTGAAAAGGTCACCACAGAAAGGTGATCTGGTCTTAGTACCTAGGAGTTAATGAGGTTACCAACAGCCTTAGCTATTTCCAAGTCATCTCAATCCAAAGTGTGCAAGAGGGGAAGGGGGGGGGGAGAGGGAGGCACGGAGGGAGGGAGAGAGAACAGAAACATGAGAGGACAGGAACAGGAACCTGGCCTGGTGGCCCAGATCTACAATCCCACCTACTTGAGAGGCTGAGACAGGAGGACTATAAACTCAGGGTCTGTCTGGGCTAAAGAGCAAGTTTCAAAACTTGTGGATAATGCCAATAAAAATGGGAAAAAGGACAGTACTTTCATATAGCCTGTGTTAACCTGTGAGCTCCCTGGGGTGGGGTGGGAGGATCCCTCACAGGGCTAGGACACTAGACTAAGTGAACTAAGATTCTCCCACTGTCGCCTTGGCAACCACCCCACTTTCGTTCCTGTCAGAGAGTCCACACCATGTAGAGACATCCAACAGTGAATTCAAGACCAGACATCGGCTCCAGTCTCCTGTTGGCAGGCGAGGAAGGGTGACTTTGAGAGGCTAGGATATGTTCAGGACACACCGTAGGAAACAGCAGAACCCACTCCCTCCCAACATCTCCAGAGACCTGCTCTGGCTATCTGCACTGCATCGTGCTGCACTGGCCAGGAATGGGCCAGCAGGAAGGCATCGCTCCATTTTTGCCTAAGGCTTGTGAAGAAAGATCTAAAAGCTAGTGGGCTGGAGATGTTCCCAGCACAGTTCTCTGCCCAGAGTCAGTGCCCTTCGTGGATCTCCTCCTGTTCACCATTGCTGCTAGGGGGCGGCTGGGCTCTAGAGTGACTCCAGCTCAGGCAAAGGGTCCTAATGGGCTGGCCACTGCAGCGTTGAGATCAGGCCAGAATCTTGTTCACTGAGCCAGAATCCTAGATGTGAGAGACATGGAGACATAAGCCTGAGTCCATCTGCTTGGAGGCTATAGCAAGAGGTTCCCAGGTTCAAGTCCTGGCTGGGCAGCTTCGGAAGGAGTTCAAGACCAGCCTGGGTCTCGATGAGACCTGGTCTCAAATTTTTAAATGGTACCTTAGTGATGGGTGCTTGCCTTGAATACATGAAAATCTGGGTTTGAGCTCCAACACTTAAAGATTTAAGGAGGACTCCCAGGCCAGGACAGGAGGAGTCCTTTCCTGTAGGCCTGCGGACTGTCAGGGCTACATCCACAGAGGTACTAGCAGTGCCTCATGTGTTTGCTTGAGGATTACATGAGGTAATGCAAGCAGAGCATTTAGCCCAATGCCTGGCACACAGAACAGCAGAGTGACTGTAGCTCCCGCTGTCAGCCGTAGGAGCCTGCTTGCTGATGCCAAGCAGCTGAGTCTCCAGGCCCTTCCTGTTTTACAGGCCAGAGCCTGGCCTAGCAATCTTAGCACAGGGTGTGGAAAGGGTGCACGGCAGACACCTGGAGACAGCCAAGGCCGGCCTTTCATGAGCTGCGTGACTCCAAAGGAAGCCCTCCCCATGCCCTCCTTCTCCCTGAGGAATGAGGGAGGTGGTTGGATAGCCTATGGGGTCCCCACCCCACCAGTTTGGAATCTCTCATTTCCAAGCTGCCCCAGTCAGAAAGCAGTTAGCAATGCGTGCCTAGCTGGACTGCAGAAGCCCCCCCCCCCCCCCCCCCCCGGGCAGAAGCAGACAAAGGTTCCCTGTACAAAGGCTGCCTCCAGCCCTCCTGTGCTGTACCCAGATCCTATGGCTTCCAAGAATCACAATTAGACGTTCTTACTTGAAAGTCCTCCATTGACTTTGTGTTCCTGGAAGTTTTCATCCAGGAAAAGCCGAGGTGGGGGGAGGGAGGGGGAAGGAGTGTGGGAGGGGGAGTCAAAAGGATGGAGAACTGGAGGGCAGCGTGTAAGAATGTGACAGAAGGAAGAGGAAGGAAGAGAAGTGGAGAGTGGAGAGGTGAGGGGAGGTGAGCTGAAGATGGAGGCCGGGACACAGAGAAACAGGAGCCAGGAACAACAAGCGGCTTTTGACTTCCTTCAGCCTGAGGTACCGTGAACATAAGCAGCTAAGCCAAAGCTGATTGCTTAACTGAAGTGCACAACCATGGCCCTAAGGCCACCATACTGCTCTGCAGGGGAGTCCCAGCTTTTACACCTGAGTCTACACTCCAGTCCCTTTGGCCGGGAGACTTCCCAGGGGTTGACTTTCTGTAAAACAGACTTCCCCTTGAAGCAGCACCTTTCCCACCATTGCTCAGCCCCAACGGATCCTATATAGGGCCACAGTGCATTATGAAGTCCTACGAAGATCACACAAAGCCCGCCTCATGTGGTCCTTGGGCCACCCTCAGTGACGTCCACCATTGATTAAGCAGCCTCTGGCCAGTGCTGGAGTCTGGCTCTGCCTGGTCAAAGCTGTGACTTGTGTCTGCTCATCTTGCTTCCTAGAGAAGCCCATAGACTTCATGCTGAAAAACACGTCATGGGAAAGGGCCTGGAGGGGTTTGGCTCTGCCACTTATCATGGCCAGGGGAAGTCACTGCTTTGTTGAATGTTGTTTTCCGTTTCTAAAACAAGAATAGCAACTTAGCAGGGCTGATGTGAAGATGAAAGGAAATATTACAAATAACTTAGCACAGGCTGGACCAGGCAGTGGGTAGTAAAGGTTTGTCACCTGGAACAGGGCTTCATCCCCAGGCTGCATCTGTTTGCTAAGAACTAAAGACACAGTCCCTAGATGGAGGTCTCCTAGGGACCTGACACCAGACCCATGGGCACCTGCCCATGAGGGTAACCAGCAAGGGGCCTGTGACCTGTGGGGTGTGAGGACTCTATAGTAGTCTCCTCTGCTCCATCATCCTTGTCTTGCCTCACCCTCAGCCACGGCAGGGCCCCCCCTTGGGTGGGGTGGTTAGGGCAGAGCAGGGTGGGTGAGCCAGAGGCAGTAGGGACCATTATCAGGTGGCCCAGTATGGAGAGGGCTTCTGCAGCCTTCTTATCGGCTCCCCAGTGACTCCTGAGGCATTGGCTTATCTGAGCCTGGGGCAAGAGAGCTGAGCTCTGCAGTTACAGTGCTGGCTCCCCTGCTGGAGCAGCTCACAGTAGGAACCAGAAAGCAACCAGCTGGCTGCCATTTCTGCCATGATGTTATCTTAGCCAGGCACTTCCTTCACCAGCCCCCAAACCCCGTCTGAAACTGATCGTGGAAGCTTGTAGGACGAAGGGTCTCTGACCCTCACCCTGTCTATGAAGATCAAGGCCTGTGACTCTTTGTGAGGTAGATGACTCCCTGGGGACTGCTGTGCTGAGCCAAGTGACTTCTGTCACGCATACTAGTTGGCAGTAGGTCTGGTTAGTCAGTCACTCAAGACTTGTCCTACCCTACAAGTCTCAACCTCCCAGAAGGCTGTGTGGATGACTCTGGAGATGATTTTGGCTCTGAGGAGCTAGCTGGCTGGGACTCTACAGAGGGGCTCCAGCTACAACTTGGCACATGGCCATTCTTGGCTTTGGCCCTTATTCTGAGGGTGGCAGGGCTTTCTGGGCATAAGGGCAGCAGGCCCCTCTTGGGGCTCTGATAACAGCGCTCACCTTATCTGTCAGCCAGAGACTGGGTGGGGTAAGTCTGAGAAGCAAAGGCAAGTTCTGCAAAAAGGAGGGGCAGAGGAGAATGTGGGAGCAGGGCAACTGAAGCCCTCCTAGCACAGCCTGAGGTCTAGGGGAAGGACAAAGGACCATCAGAGAAGGGACGAGCTAGGCCCCTTCTAGAACTGTAGAAATTCTCAATTGGGAAGAACAAAGAAACCTAGAATCTTTACCCCAGAGCAGGAGTGGGGCCTCTTGAGAATCTCAAGAAAATTACATCCTTGTCTTGCAGGGTAACTGAGGCCTTACAGAGTCAGGGAAGATGGCATGCTTGAGCCTCTGAAGGTCCCTTACCTGAAGCTGAGTGAGTCCCCTGCATACCTGGAACCTAGGAACCAGTAAGTACAGTCCCAAGCCAGATGGGGCTGAAGACAGCCAGCCTCACTAAAGCCTCCAGTAGGGCAGGTATCCCTTGCAGGATTTAATCCGAGCCTTGGCCCAGGCTCCTGGATCCCTCTGATTCAGGCTCAGGCTACCTGGGGAACTCTCCTTCAGGGGAAGAGAAAACCCCTTGACTGCCCCATTCTTGCCCTTTTCCTGAAGCTAGGATGTTCACACACTGGAGATTCATACCCAGATGTAGACATACATCTGGGCTCAGTGGCTCAAAAATGCTATTCCTGTCCTTGCTGTCATGTAACGCAGAGCTGCTTTAGTACTACAGTTAAATGTGCTCCCGGGAGTCATCTGGAAGGGCCAAGCTGGGCTGAGTTTTTGTTTTTGTTTTGTTTTGTTTTGTTTTTGGTTGTTGTCTTTTTTGAGACAGGGTCTATATAGTCCTGGCTGTTCTGGAACTCACCCTGTTGTAGATCAGGCTGTCCTCAAACTCACAGAAGTCCTTCTGCCTCTGGCTCCTAAGTGCTGGGATTAAAGTCATGAGACACCACACCTGGCCTGGGTTGACTTTTCATACGCCAATGACATATATCCAAAACTCCACCTAGAAAAGCTGAGCAGGGGTAAAACTGGAGAAAAGCCCCAAGCCCTCTCTAAAGAAGCTCTTGGTGTTGAAAATGAGCTAGCCAGAAACCCAGAGGATCAGTAGCAGAGCAGATACAATTGACAGATTTGACAGGAAGGGGCCTGGGCCCCTAGGGACAAGTGAGTGGGCTGAGGCCTGGGAACCGGGATGATAAGGGAGTAAAGCTGACTAGTAGCGTGGCTTTATTGTTTAAAGAGCTGGAGAGATGACTGTACTACACAAGGCCACACACCGTGGCCACTAATGAAGCCAGAGTTTAATGTCCAAGCACCCCCAGGAGCCTAAAGACGCACAGGACCTTGGATCATACTAGGGACAGGTTGGAGTATGGGAGTACGTCAAAAATCAGATGAGGATGCAGGATAAATGCAGGCTTAGCATGAGGCTGAGCATCCCACGTTTATCCAGGTCTCTTAGAGTGGCCGCTGGAAGGGTACCCCTAACAACCTGATGGCCTTTCAACCCAACAGGGGTCTGGTGCCACAGTGCCGAGCGCGGCTTGCGCGTTCCCTGGGCTGTGCGCGCCCTCTTCAGCCAGATAGAGGTACTGCAGGACGGAGACCTTGTTCTCCCCCAGTGCGGACATGACTGGTGGTTTTTCTCTCACCAGCCCTTATCAGAAAGACTTCAGTTAATACTGTGGGTCCATCGTAAGAGAGAACCTTTAGTGTCCTGCCCAAGGTTATGGAACCAGGCAATGATAAACCCTGAATTTGAGTCTCCAAAAACCCTGGTTCAGCCCATGCCTGGAGATCTTTGTTTTCTCATCCCTTCAACAGGCCTGAGACCCTTATCAGAAACCAACAATCAATATTTAATGAGGATAGGTGGGTGTCAGTGTTCCCACTAATAAAACAGGGGCTGGGCCCAAGTGCATCACGCGGGTTCAAACTTGAAGGCGCAAATTCACGTGGTCCTGGCTCTGTGTGCACCGGGGTGAGCTTCATCTAGGGGTCTCCAATAGCAGGTTCAGCCATGAGTTGGCGTGGACCTAAACACAGAGTGAGCACATGCAGGATCCCTCCAGCCTCCTCAGCTCCGCCCCACCCCCAGCTCCCCCTTATTTGAGCCAAGGGGTGATCAGCACTTCAAAGGTCTGGGGGTTGGAAGGGAATCTGTGACACTTCGCCCCCACCTGTATCTTACATTCCATTACCGTGTATTTCAATGAACTTGAACTGTATGTAATTTTTTTGCCTCAATGAAGGGGCATTCTTCAAAACAGTATAAACTGGCCGGGTGGTGGTGGCGCATGCCTTTAACCCCAGCACTTGGGAGGCAGAGACAGGTGGATTTCTGAGTTCGAGGCTAGCCTGGTCTACAGAGTGAGTTCCAGGACAGCCAGAACTACACAGAGAAACCTTGACTCAAAAAACCAAAAAAAAAAAAAAAACACAAACAAACAAACAAAAAAAACCAGTATAAACTGTAGGCTAATCTCTGTCCCCATTAACAGCTGAGGAAACTCCTTCAGACTTAGTGACCAGCCCAGGACTCAAACCAAACTGGAGATGAGATCTTTTCTCTGCTTTGTGGGGGGTGCCTGAGAGTATTTTAGAGCCACCCCCTTTCAAGGTCCTTCCAGATTTAAGCTCCCCTCCACCAAGCTCTGAGCATTCCAGCTTCAGGGCCAGTCCCACCTCCTGGGGACTTTTCCACAGATGCAGGCAGCCTTCTCCTCTCCTGCAGAGCTGCTCCTTCGCCACTCCCTGGGGGCCCCTTCCCTGGTGTGTGCTGAGGTAGGAGCTGGGACCCCGGAGGATCTGGGCTACAGTGTTTAGGAGGACACGGTGAGTACTTTGTCTTCTCATGGATCCATCCTGTCCCAACTGGTCTTTGCAGACAGACAACTTCAGACATGTAACTGAAGAAGAGACAGGGCAGGTACAAGGAGTCAATGCCCTTCTTAGCCAGAGCTCCATCTTCCCTCTCCGTCTGGGGACACATCCCAGGGGGCAGCCCTGCCCAGAGCTAGGCAAGCCTTTTCTAGCTGCAGCTCCCTCACCCCCTTAATCCTGTGTTTCAAGGCAAAAGTCAACAGAAAGGCCCCCAATGGTCCCGGGGGTGGAGGTTGTGGGGAAGGAAGGAGTCCTGAACAGTGCAAGGTTTGGGGGCTGGGATACTTAACTAGCCCTGGGGTCCACACCATTCAGTTGTTTGGTTTCCCAACTCACTTGGGACCCAGTGGTGCACACATTATTAGATACCAGTTCTTGGCAAAGCCCTGGTCAAAGGGGTTGTATTCTTGATGGTACCTGCACTGGAAGGGCATGGGAAGGAGAAGAGACTATCAGAACTGGCCAGTGGGTCACAGTAGCGACATGCCCTCAGCCAGTCAGCTCAGGACCAGCTGTGGCCGGCCGGCCTGCATAGCAAGGGAAGGAGTCTGGAGAGCGAGCTGGGCTTTGGTTTTCCTGGGTTCCCAGGAAAGGCACCCCAATTCTGATCAGCTCTACCGGGGCTGATGTTGACACTGTACCTGCCTCTCCCCTCTCTTGCCTTCTTGGGGCTCCCCGTCACCTGTATGCCCCTGTGTAGCATCTTTGCTTTCTGTGGCCACAAATGCTCTCCTCTGACCTTCCTGACCGCTGTTCAGACCCTTCTGACACATGTTCGGATCCTTCCTTAGCCACTCAGCCCCTCCTCAGACAGCCCACCACTGTCCACCGTGCCTTGGCCTTCCCACTGCTCATTTTTGCTTTCTGAATGTTTGTCTTCATTGAATTTCGCCATCTGGAAGGGTTGTAGTGATTTAAATCAAGATTTTCCCAGTCAGAGTCACATGGCCTGGGAAAACCTGTCCCAATGTGATGACATAGGTAAGGGCAAGTTCAAAATTCAAGCTCTCCTGTGACCACTTCCTTTTACTTTGTCTTGAGACAGAGTCTCACTCTGTAGCCCAGACTTCCCTAGAATTCTCTTTTGTTGCCCAGGCTAGCCTGAAGTCAAAGAGTATGCTACTGTGCCAGCATCCATTGATCCATTGGATTCTCTCTCTCTCTCTCTCTCTCTCTCTCTCTCTCTCTCTCTCTCTCTCTTTTGGTTTTTCGAGACAGGGTTTCTCTGTGTAGCCCTGGCTGTCCTGGAACTCACTCTGTAGACCAGGCCAGCCTCAAACTCAAGAAATCTGCCTGACTCTGCCTCCTAAGTGCTGGGATTAAAGGCATGTGCCACCACTGCCCGACTTCTTTCTTTCTTTCTTTCTTTCTTTCTTTCTTTCTTTCTTTCTTTCTTTCTTTCGACAGGATTTCTCTGTGTAACAGCCCTAGTGTCCTGGAACTCACTTTGTAGACCAGGCTGGCCTCAAACTCACAGAGATCAACTGGCCTCTGCTCTTCGAGTACTAGGATTAAAGGCATGCACCAGCACTGCCAGCTTCCTGGACACTCTTAACTAGGGTCTCCTCTCTTCTCTCCACTGTTCCTTCTCACTCATCCTGAGACTCCCCAGTCCTCCTGTAGGTCAAGCCTCATCCCAACTTAGCCTTAGTCACAAAGTGACTCAACATCATCTATGCCTGATCCCAAATGTGCCTCATACTTCTCTCAGCAAGACTCTGGTCTTCACGCCGGGTATGGTGACGCACGCCTTTAATCCCAGCACTTGGGAGGCAGAGGCAGGCGGATTTCTGAGTTCGAGGCTAGCCTGGTCTACAGAGTGAGTTCCAGGACAGCCAGAACTACACAGAGAAACCCTGTCTTGAAAAACCAAAAAAAAAAGGAAAAAAAAAAGACTCTGGTCTTCAAAACACCACCAGCCAGAAAGCAGGACCCCATTCAGGACTGTCCTGGAATATCCTGCTGTGGCCCAAAGCTGTATTGACCACTGTGCTAGAGAAAGGTCTGCCTCCTTCAAGCTGTCAGCCCCAATTTAGAGGAACAGGTAGCTCCCTAGGAATTCTGTTTAGAAAGATTTGATATAATTGACAGACTTTTAAAAGTTACATGGAAAACAATCAGCTAGATGTATATGAAGTAGAACAATGTTGATTTCTATGATATAGAAAGTGCTTATCATAAGACCCAACCAGGCAATCTGAGTATGTTTCTTTACCCACAGGGGCATGCCCTCTCAGACACAGAGAGACTCCAGTAGCTCTGACGTGCTCCTGTAGCCTCTCATGAAGTGCTCCCGTAGCCTCTCACTGACTCCAGACTTGGAGCTCCTCCTCCAATTCTGTGTCTCAAATGTCTTCGCACTCTCCAGGATCCAAACAAAGCAGCGTCTTGTTCTGCTCTCTGCCCAACTGCCCCCCCTTCTTTTCCACCATTATGCTGACTCATTGGTTGTTAGATTTTTCTAGTGCTTGGAAGTAATGCCAGGGCCCTGTGATCTCTTAAGCCATGTGCTTTACCGTTGAGCCAAAGTTCCAGATATAGATTGTTCTGGGTCTCAAACTGTCCTAGGTACTGCAGTGGGAACTGTGGGGAACTGTGGGTATACTGTAAGCAACAAGACCGGCTTAGCTTTCTCTGCTATGTGAGCAACTGTGAGGCAGTGAACTGAACATTGAGGGGAGTGGCCAGGGCAGCACAGAGAAAGGAGATCAATCCAGTAAAGCAAGTCCTTTGACCTCACTGGCAACATGGCTGCCACCGGAGAAGCCACAGCCCCAAATGCTTTGTGTGCAGTTCAAAGAGTGTAGAGCAGGGAGTGTCCATTGGCTTTGGACACTCGCTGAGAGGGGGATCACTGTGGCTGAGGATGGGCTAGGGCTGGAGTAGGTCCAGAAAATAAGAAAACAACAGTGGACACAGCCACCACCTTCAAGAAGGGACACCCAGGGGAGGCTTCAGTAAGTGGAGTGGAGGCTTATGACATTAACTAAGGGCCGTGCTTTGATTATAGAAAACCCAATGGTAACAAGAATAACAGACGGGTCTCTCAGCATGCGAGCTATTACTGTAAAGTCTTACACAAATTAAGCCTATGCTTTCCCTTTCTACAGTGGGAGATGGAGTGACCCAGTGGCCAAGTAACATCCCACACACTACAGGTGTGCTGTAGGGTTGTGATCCAATGTGGTCCATCTACAGAGTCCTTGCTATGAGCCACCAAGCAAGGGATCCAAAAAGGAGCTTCAGCCCGGGAATGGCAGTTTAGAGAGAATGAACACTGGGGTATATGGTCAGCATGAAAAGGATCCAGCGGAAAGAGAAAAGAGCCCTGCCCAGGAAAGCCCAAGTATGAACCACATTCACGTCCCCTAAGTTGGAGTC
This sequence comes from Grammomys surdaster, assembly GCF_004785775.1. NCBI lineage: Eukaryota > Metazoa > Chordata > Mammalia > Rodentia > Muridae > Grammomys > Grammomys surdaster. The sequence continues at coordinate 27,665 of NW_021620651.1, read as the reverse complement.
CCTGGACTGGGAAGGCCTGATTTTATCAGAAGGAAGCAATGACCTGGGGCTGACCTGGGACTAGAACTGGAAGATATCAGAGGAAAGAGTGCTGTCCAGAAGAGCCCGACATGATGGACTGACGCCAGAGAGAGGAAGCGTAGTGAGTACTGAGCTGTAAGGAAGGGCTGAGCAGAGGAGGCAAAGGTGAGAGGGGACCCAAAACTGGGCGAGTGATGACTGAGGTCTGAGTGGGACGGGGGAGCAACGGGTAAAGGATGTTCCGTCTGTCTGTCTGTCTGTCTTTCAGCTGTCTGCCTCTAGTTCTCCAAATACTAAGTCTACCTGTCTTCCTAAAACAGCCATTAGTCAAGTTACCGTCCAATGAAATGGGTACAGAATCCACATGCTACAAAGTAATGATGAAAGACAATGAAAACAAAAAACCAAAAGCCTAAATAAATGTAAGGTGAAGCTTATTCACGGATCCCCTAATGCGGTCTTCTGAAATTGCCACCTAGCCCCGCTCTGCTCAACAGGTCAACAGAATTCTGATGAAAACCCCGGTGGGTGTGTAGAAAGTGACAAGCTGATTCTCAACGTTTCCTCCAAGGAACAAAAAGCCAGGAGAACCTCAAAAAGGAGCAGTCGGAGAACTCATTGCACATTGTTTCCAAACTATAAAGCAACACTAACCAAGACAGCACAGGGTGGGCAGCAATGTGCTGCTGGGAAATAAACCATGTCTGTCTGGCCAGTTCTGCTTTTAAATGAATATGCAAAGACACCACAATGCAGGAAGGAATCCTTTTCAACCAGTGGTGCAGGTATGCAAACAGCAAATCGTGGGCACTGGAGAGACAGCCCAGTCTCCCGACAGCATTGCCTGCTCAGAACCCATATGGCGGCTTGCAACTGAAACTCCAGAATCAGGGGCTCTGACACCCTCTTTTGGACTCCACAGGCACCAGGCATGTACATGATACACAGACGTACATCTGGACAAATACTTATACATACAAAAATAACTTTAAAAACAAAAGCAAACTTTTACCACCTACAGAATTTAGCCCCAAAGAAATCATCAATCGAAAGGCAGAATCTAAACCCACAAAATTTCAGTAGAAAAACACATGAGTGAAATTTTGTGATCTTGGGTTAGCAAAGATCCACACCAAACACACACACATTTTGGGATGCACACACACACACAAGCACACATACCACATACACTATGCTCGTGCACACATGGACAGATACACAAGCACAATTAGAAGTTCTGCTATTTGAACTGAAAAGAAAACAAAATAATAAGCTATGGATTTCAAGAAAATATTTTTAAAACACATACCTGAACCTAGAATGCACAGAGTATTCATGAAACACATAAAGAAAAAAACATTTTTTGTTTTTTTTTCTTTTTTTCTTTCTTTCTTTTTCTTTTTTTGTTTTCTGCTTTTTTGTTTTGTTTTGTTTTTGTTTTTGTTTTTTTTGAGACAGGGTTTCTCTGTATAGCTCTGGCTGTCCTGGAACTCACTCTGTAGACCAGACTGGCCTCGAACTCAGAAATCTGCCTGCCTCTGCCTCCCAAGTGCTGGGATTAAAGGCGTGCACCACCACCGCCCAGCCCATAAAGAAAAATTTAAATGCACTAAGTATTTTGGAGCACATATTACATCAGAGATGTACAGCTTGGCATTACTCTCACGAGGAAAACACAAATCAGAGCTACAGGATGCCACCACACTAGATGGGCTAAAGCAAACTTCCCACAGTGTCAAGTGTTGGCAAAGAGGCAGAGCAACTGAAATTCTCATATATGAATGCAAAGTTGGTTTAGAAGACAATCTGGTAGTTTGTTATAAAATGAAACGCAGTTGCCACATGACCCAGCAGTGCCACTCCTAAGAACTTACCCAATAGGAAAGCTTACATTCTGGACACCAGTGTTTGGATTGAGTTCTTTTTTTTTTTTTTTTTTTTTTTGAGACAGGGTTTCTCTGTATAGCTCTGGCTGTCCTGGAACTCACTCTGTAGACCAGGCTGGCCTCGAACTCAGAAATCCGCCTGCCTCTGCCTCCCAAGTGCTGGGATTAAAGGCGTGCACCACCACCGCCCGGCTTGAGTTCGTTTTCTAATTGCCCCAAACTAGAAAGGATGTAAAAACCCTTCAGTTGGTGCACAGATAATCTGTAGAGCATCCTACAATACAATGCAATGCTACACAGCAATAAAGAGGAATAAACTCGGGTGTGTTGTGGTAAGCAAGCCAAGGCAGATGTGGAAGGCAATGATTTCATTTATGTGGGATTCTAAAAAATTTAAAAACAAAACAAAACAACAACAACAACAAAAACCAAACCACCAAAACCCTAAGGGTGGAAAACAAATCAACCATTACTGGGGGCTGTAATAGGAAGACAAACCCACTACAAAAGGCCATGAAAGAAACTTCTAGAATAAAGAACACTACTTTCAGATACCCCTACAATGATTCCAGGGTTTCTACTGCTCCAAGACTATGTCCCAAGCTTGATGTTACTGGCTGCTTTAATGTGACCTGCTCGGAAGGGTCTGCTCAATTGCCAGCTTGAATCAGAGCTGTTCCCTCGCTCTTGTAACATTCTTTCAAGCCATTAACTCCAGCAGCCAGCAAGGTCGAAAGGGTTCAAGGCTTGCCTGAGACTGTCTCAATTTTAACAGGGGGGGGGGACCGGGGGGTTGGGATACAGCTGAGCGGTAGAACATTTGCTTAGCACTTTCCCTGGGTTCAATCCACAGTACCGGAAGGGGAAAAGTTCTGTTTTCTAGCTCCCTGGTTCCTTTTGCAAAGGTGGCAACACCCAATCCTCTGTCTTCTGTCCCTTTGAAATCACTCCAGAATGCAGAATGGCGTGTCGGGCCTGCTTAACGCCTAGCTTCTTCTCTTAGTCCAAACTACTCAGCCCTAGACTGACCTTTCTTGATGTGGTACAGGGTGTTTCCAGACAAGTGTAGGATGTAGTCTTCTTGATACCCAGACGCTAAAACGCAGGCAGCCTAGCACATAGGCCTGCACCCGGGACGGAGAGAGACCACCGGGCTCCAGCAGGTGGCGCTGTGGTCCGAGCTACTACTTAGAAGATGAGTCCTGAAGGCCTTACCCTTAGGGGCCAAAGGCAATGGTAAACAGATCCTGAGGGCTCAGGATGCTTCCCACAGCCGGATGTCTGGATGCCCACGCTCCGCCCCACATACCTTGCTCTCGTAGGAGCGCTCCGCCCGGCTCACAGATAGGGCCTGGATCAGCAGCAGCAGGAAGAGCGGCATCAGGAAGCCCGCAGCCGGCACAGCCACCAGGATGCTCACCAGCTAAGGAGCCACGCCCGGTCCAGCCCATCTTCCCCTCTCCACCATCATTCCTTCCCACCCTATCCCACTACGCTGTTGCTCTGCTTGTCCCTTTTAGGCCTTCATTATTCTATGGCCCTACTAGCTTCTAATTTTTTTTTAACTGTCCATTTCCTCACTTTCATGGGCTCACACTGAGTCTCTGAAGTGGCTTCTCCTGCTAGCTTCATCCATCACTGGCTCCACCCTCAGAGACCTCATCTCTCACCTGCCTCAACCCCTCCCCACTGCTCCTGTGCATGACTAGTAGATACGCCATCCCCTTGTCCAGAGAGAAGGGAAGATGCCTTGTGCGAATTAGGAACGTCAGGCAGGTGACCAGCAGGGCTCCTGAGTAGAGACAGAGGGACAGGACCAGCAGCGCGAAGAGACGGAAGTTGCGGTGACCGATGCAGTTATTGACCCACTTGCAATGGTGGTCGAAGTCCTGTTACAAGGAGAGGAACACTGTCCTTCCTTTCTGCCCAGCTTCCATCATCCCAAACAACTCAGCCCTTTTGGTCACTTACTCTTATTGCCCAGGCAGCTTCCCTCCACACATTTGTAAACGGGTCCACCAGTACATGTGAGACAAACTGAGAGACCTCCCAACTAAACATCCAAAGGAGGGCAGGAAAAGTCCCCAGATCAGGCCTATTGCCAAATGAAGGATTTAGATAGCCCGTGACAGCAAACCAGGAGATAGGGTAGGGACTGTCTTCTCTGCTCACTTCCCCAGGACCAGAACACACGAAAGTGCCAACGCTGACATGCCACCCTTCCTGAACAGACACAGGCACAGCGGCAGTGACCTGTGACCAAGAACAGTGGCATCCAGTCATCCTTGGCCGTCTCCTGTCGTGGAAAACTCTCACACTGAGCCCTGGCCCACATCTGAGGCGGCTTCAGGTTCTGGCCAGGTCTAGTTGACAGGCTATGAGGGGATGCTCACCTCCACACAAATGTTGCACCATGGGCAGTGATGGGTGCGGGGTGGGCGATGGAAGAGGCATGTCGGGCACCATTCCAGGCGGAAAGCCCTTTGGTTCACGCGCACCACATGTACCGTCATGGGGTCCTCACGGATGGAGCCTGACACGGGAGAGAGTTAGCCAGGGACCTTACACTGCTGCTCTGGGTGGGGCTACAGCAGTCCTAGGCACAGGAGATGTGGGGAAGAGTTGGACAGGAAATCCCTGACCTTACTGAGCAAGCTGACCATCAGGGAGTGGGAGGAGAAAAGGTCGGAATTAGTGAGTGGATGGGGGCATGCTCCAGCCAGCCTTGTGTATAGAACTCTGCCCTTCAAACAGTAAGTAGCACGGGAAGTTCTGTGTAGTGGAAGAGGGGGTGTAAACTGCATGGTTTGGACAAGCCTACTGGTTTCTCCCTCCAGCCTGGACAGCCCATTCTTCTGAAGCAACTGGAAAATATCCAGGATCTTGTTGTTTTTTTTTTTTTTTATCAATACCTTGGTGGAAAATAAAAAAAAAATAAATAAAACAAAAAACAAAACAAAAAGCCAGGTGGTGGTGGCACACGCCTTTAATCCCAGCACTTAGGAGGCAGAGGCAGGCAGATTTCTGAGTTCGAGGCCAGCCTGGTCTACAGAGTGAGTTCCAAGACAGCCAGGACTGTACAGAAAAACCCTGTCTCGAAAAAACAAAACAAAAAAAACAAAAACAAAAACAAAAAATAAACCCCACCTTGGTGGCCTGGAAAATGCTAAGGCAGAGAAGTGTTGTCATGGAGTGAAGTCCTGGGGCGTGAGGCTGGAGGTGGGGTGCCAGCCTTTGGGGTGCCAGCTCTTTCGGGGGTGGGGGGGGCTGAGTCCTCACCTCGATGTAAGGTACCAGGGTCTGAGAAGTTGAGCGAGACCAGGGTGAAGAAGGTGAGGATGAAGAGTGGGCCTGTGATCACAGGAAAGGCCCACTCCCCGTTCTGAACCAGCCACCTACAACTGAGACCAGAGCCTCTTTCAGCTTGGAGCTGGAGTCGCCCAGAGCTCCTCCCCAGGCCCTGTCCAGCTGGGTCAGGACTCACAGAACTTAAAGCCGGCTCTAAGTATGCAGGCAAGGCACAGACTCACAGGGGTCCCACCAAACACCACCACCACCATCGTCATCAGCTATATTTACCTGCCCCCATCATGCACCAGTACTCCAGAACTCTGTGCCTGAACATTTCTTTTCCTCTAATGAGACTGTTGTTCCCCAGGCTTTCCTTCTAGTACTCCTTCCTGCAATTCCCCTGCCTCTGTACTATATTTTTCTTCCCGTCCCCATTTAAGAAACCTAAGGGATGACATGGGACACTTACGGAAATCCAAAGAAAAGGCCACTCAAAAACACCAGCAGTGTTACATTGAAGGCAGCAAACAGGCTCGGGAGGAACCATGAAAGAGGGATCCTGGGCAACTGTTGTGGTTCCTTTACAAGTGTCACAATGTCCTGTAAGAAACGCATGGCTAGGGCAGAGGACACAGCTCAGAGGGTAAAGGGATTGCAGTGCAAGTATGTGGGTCAGAATTCAATCCTCAGGTCCTAGTAAAAGCAGGGTGTATCCATGCATATACACATGCACATAACCTTAGCAGCCACAAGAGGATCCCTGGGGCTTATTGGCCAGGTGATCCAGCCAAACTGGCCAGCAAGAGAGCTTGTCTCAGAAAGTGAGGTGAGATAAATTAAGGAAGACAACCAACTTTGGCTCACACACACACACATGCACATACGGAGTGGAACACAACTCCCGTACTCACAGATAGAGTATTAGACTTCATACTAGCTGCTCTTTCCCTTAATGACTCAGAATTTCATTGCCATAGCAACAGAAACCACGGCCCAGGAGCAGAGAAAAAAGAAGTCTCAGTGTGATGTCACAGAGGCAGAGGGGTAGGGGCTCTGGCTGCTTCTGGCTGCTTCATTTTTTGGTCCCAACCATCCTGCCCACCACTCCTACTAAAGTTCATGGAGCCCAGCACTTCCTTGGAGGCTCTGGGGTTTGTCCCCCAGAAATTCACATGTGAAGCCCTGTTGTTGGTGACTGGAGACCTTAAGAGAGGAGTTGACAGAGACACTGAATTTCATAGGGATTTACATGAAGTCTTCATGGGACTAATTCCTCCCCAGTCACAGAATCTGTCATGTGACTTCTCTGAGTTCAAGGACAGCCTGGTCTACAGATTGAGTTCCAGGATAGCCAGGACTACATAGAGAAACCCTGTTGTTGTTGTTGTTGTTGTTGTTTTTTATTTAAAAACAAACAAACAAAAAATAGAGTACTAACAGAGAATTCTTTTTTGTTTGTTTTTTGTTTTTTGTTTGTTTTTTGTTTTTTGTTTTTTGAGACAGGGTTTCTCTGTGTAGCCCTGGCTGTCCTGGAACTCACTCTGTAGACCAGGTTGGCCTCGAACTCAGAAATCCACCTGCCTCTGCCTCCCAAATGCTGGGATTAAAGGCGTGCGCCACCACCGCCTGGCCCTAACAGAATTCTTAACAGAGGACTCTCTAATGGCCAAGAAACACAAAGAAATGTTCAACATCCTTAGCTGTCAGGGAAATGCAAATCAAAATGCCTCCAGGATTCTGTCTTACACCTGTCAGAGTGGCTAAGATCAAACACTCAAGGGACAGCTCACGCTGCTGAGGAGCAGGAGAGACACTCCTCCATTGCTGGTGTGAGTGCAGACTTGTACGGCCACTTTAGAAAATTAATATGGCAATTTCTCAGGGGGGGGGATTGGGAATAGATTTACCTCAAAACCCAGCTATATCACTCTATCACTCCTGGGCATATACCCAAAGGATGCTTCACCATCCCACAAGGACACTTGCTCAACTGTGTGCATAGCAGCTCTATTTATAATAGCCAGAAGCTGGAAACAGCTCTCAACCAAAGAATGGATAAAGAAAATGTGGTGTATTTATACAATGGAGTATTATTACTCAGCTGTTAAATATATCATGAAATTTATAGGCAAATGCATGGAACTAGAAAAAAAATCATCCTGAGTGTGGTAACCCAGACTCCAAAAGACAAACATGGTATGTATATTAGTGCTGGGGACAGCATACCATGACAGGGAATGCCAGAAGCAGGCAGGGGTGGAAACATCTCAGAAGCTCGCAGCAGCTCCTTGTAGGAAAGGATGGCATCTGGGACCCTGAGAAGCAGGAGACACAACCCTCCAGGGGACCTGCCATCTACTCTGGTGAATTCTGTGTAACTAGATGTTCCTTGATGTAATGATTCTCAAACAATTAAAAACTGAGGCATAGGGTACAGCACAGCACAGTCCTAATGGCCCAGGTGCATGCTGTGTGTTCTCATCTTGGAAACAATACAATAACTGCGCAATGGTAGCTCCAGGTTAATGCTTGACATGCAAAGAAAGTTTGAAGAAATTGTTAGAAAATGAAATAGACCCAACATTGGGAGCCTGAGAAAGGAAAAAAATTATTGAAGTTGTGAAATAAGTTTTGCACAACATTTAAGAGTGGTTCCTGGATATGCAAGAGAATACATAAAATTGCACACTAGTAAAACTAAGTCAAAACATTGGGACTCTTAGGAGAGTCATTGTGTGCAATGTACAGAAGCAGAAAGCTAGGGGAACTACTGAGTTAAGGGTTAATTTGATTCTTTCTGGCCATTGCCTGGCAGCTTTGTCCATGTCATTTATCATTAGAGCTTCACAGGAAAATGCAAGCAGCTGACTTTGAAGCTCTGAGCTCTGAAGTATAATAAGTCAAAAGTTAAAGTTTAAATAATGATAAATTTGCAATTATTATTATTTTGGCCACAGGCCTGGGAATAGGAGAAGCTTGAAACTTTGGGAACAATTGTAGTTCTTGATTATTTGTGGGACGTGGTTATTCTTTTGAATTTGATTTGGCTATGATTATACAATGTCTTTTTTTTTCTACCTGCTTTTGGAGTAACAATTATAGACTAGGGCAAGAGAAAGGCAAGAGATCTAGTGAAGAAAGTGAGGTGCACATGAAATGTGCGTGAGATGAGTGTAGACAATGTGAGAGAGGGTTTGAGGAGAAGAGTGTGTGTGAGTGAAAGGAAAGTGCATGTGGTGTGTGAGGTGTGTGTGAGTGAAAAGGGAACACACAGAGGTGTGTAGGAGCGTGGGCATTCGAGAAAAGAAAAGTGCACAGGAGAATGCAGATTGTATGCAGACTCAAGCGAAAAAGAAAGGAGAGAGAGAGAGAGAGAGAGAGAGAGAGAGAGAGAGAGAGAGAGAGGAAAGAGAGAAGAGAGGGCAATTTTAAGCCTTGAAAATTTGCCTGTCAGTTTGTACCCCAAAAGTAGTCTATCTGTTTATTATGCATCTTCCAGATATCCCTGCTTCCAGGTAAGAACTCTGATCCTGTGTCGAGGCTGGACCCCAACATATTAGCCATAAAGTACAGGATAACCATGCTACAGCCCACAGACCCAGAGAAGCTAATAACAAGAAAGACTTAAGGGAGGTCGAATGGATCTCCCTGGGGAGGAGAAACAGAGTTGATGTCACAGGTGGAAATGCAGCACAGGGACCGGGATCGACACCGGGACAGGTGGGCTCAGGTGTGGGCGAGAAGAGAGGAAGAGACTACTGGAACCAGGGATCATCTCAGGGATGAGCTAGAAACCTAATGCAATGGAAACTCCCAGGAACCCATGAGGGTGACCCTAGCTAAGACTCCTAGCAACAGGGATATGGAGCCCAAACTGGCCACCTCCTGTAACTAGGCCTGACTTCCAATGGAGGGACTGGGACACCAACCCAGCCACAAAATCTTCAACCTACAATTTGTCATGCCTACAAGATGTGCTGGAGTAAAGGTGGTGCAGAAATTGTGGGAGTGGCCAATCAATGACTGGCCCAGCTTAAGACCCTTGCCAGAGAGGAAGCCGATCTCTGACACTTCCTGGAGGGCCAGGAACCAGAGGCTGGATAGCCCAGAGACCTATGATAGAACCACACATGTTTGGGGGTGGGGAAAAGATCCTTAATAATACTCTGCTATATTCATAGACAGAATCTAATGCATCTCTCCCATCTGCCTGTTGAGAGCACCACACATATGTGGCATTGACACACATAGACAGACACACGCATAGACACACATAGACACACACACACATACACACACACACACACACACACACACACACACAAATCTAACAAGAAGTAAAAGTAATCAATCAGGCAATATATATTCACTTAATAAAAGCTAACAGAGACAACTTTAAAGATCAGCTAGCTGGGCAGTGGTGGCACACTTGAGAGGCAGAGGCAGGCAGATTTCTGAGTTCGAGAGTTTGAGGCTAGCCTGGTCTACAGAGTGAGCTCCAGGACAGCCAGGGCTACACACAGAGAAACCCTGTCTCGAAAAAACCAAAAAAAAAAAAAATCAGCTCAGTTGGGAATAAAGGTTTGAAAAGTTTGGGGTTTTCTGCATGTGATAATTAACTAGCTGCTTTTGGCTAACACTTGGCGTCCTTCATAAAGTTTCATCAACGTTACCCAGAGTACCGTTTCTTCTAGACAGTTACCAAGCTGACCCAGACAACTGCTGAGAAGAGCCCCTCTTTTGAGGGGTCTCAAGATAACATTTCTCTGTGTAACCCTGGCTGTCCTGGAACTCACTCAGTAGAACAGGCCAGCTTTAAATTCAAGAAATCCTCCTGCCTCCTGACACTGGGATTTAAGGGATGCACCACTAGGCTAGGCTCAGAGACCCTTCTTAAACAAGATATGTTTTTAAACCTTGTTATTTCTCCTCCCTCCCTATCAAGTCTCTAAGAGAGATGTCTTCCCCCTTCACCAAGAGCAATACCTATTGTCCTCTAGGTAGCACCAAAGGCTGGTCCCATTTCTTTTTCTTTTTTCCTTTATGACATAGGCTTTCATAATGTATCCCAGGCTGGCCTCAGACTCACAGCTATCCTTCTGTCTCAGCCTCCTGCCACCATGGCTAGCTTGAGTTTTGTTTCTTTTAAAGACATAAACCATGCGTGCTGTGTTGACGCCATTCTTTATCTGCTCGCCAGCCAGAAGATGCTGGAAGCTTGTTCCCATCTTTGGCCGCCATGAGTATCTGTTTGCAAATACTTGCTCAAGTGCCTGTCGCCTCTTCAGGACTCACATAAGGAAGTGTCATTAGAGGGTCTGTGGGAATTGTGTGTTTAACTGAGGAATTGTCTTCATGTTCCATAGTGGCTGGACCATTTTAATTTCCCACCAAAGTATAAGCATTCCAGTCCCCAACATCCTACCTAACACACTTTGTTTCTTGACAATAGCAGTTTCATTAAAAATAATGTGTATGGGGGTTTTGCTTGCAGGAACATATGTGTATCATGGGCATGTCTGGTGCCATGAGACCAGAAGAGGGAACTTGACTTACAGATGTTTGTGGTGCTGAGAATCGAACCCAGGTCCTCTGGAGTAGCAACCAGTGCTCTTCTGAGCCACCTCTGCAGCCTGATAAAAGTCTCCCATGGGCCTATCACAGGCAGTTCATTGTCATTTTAAATTATTAAAAAATCAAAATGGAGCATAATTGAGTTTTTGTGTTTGTTTGTTTGTTTGTTTGTTTGGTTGGTTTTTTCGAGACAGAGTTTATCTGTGTAGCCCTGGCTGTCCTGGAACTTGCTCTGTAGACCAGGCTGGCCTCAAAAATACAGAGATTCACCTACCTCTGCCTCCTGAGTGCTGGGATTAAAGGCATGTAGCACCACCCAGTTGGAAGCAGGATTCTTTTTTTTTTTTTTTAAATATTTATCTATTTATTTTATGTATATAAGTACACTGTAGCTGTCTCCAGACACACCAGAAGAGGGCATCAGATATCATTACAGATGGTTGTGAGCCACCATGTGGTTGCTGGGAGTTGAACTCAGGACCTCTGGAAGAGCAGTCAGTGCTCTTAACCACTGACCCATCTCTCCAGCCTGGAAGCATGATTCTTATACACAGAAAATTACAAAGTACAGTTGAAAAAGACAAAGAAGACCCAAGTTAATAATGATCCTGTGTTGCTGGTTAGAAGACTAGACATCATTAGGATAGCACTAGTCTCCAGCTAGTTTATACATCAGTGCAATTTCCTTATTTCTTTTCTCTTTTCATCCAAGCTCTCATGTACCCCAAGCTGGTATCCAAGTCAGTACTGAACCAACGTTGACTTTGAACTCTTTATCCTCCCACACGTACCTTACTGGGATTGCAGGTATGCAGCACCACACGCGGCTTAGTGATGCCAAGGGTGGAACCCAGGGCTTCATGAGTCCCAGGCAAGCACTCTACCCACTGAACTACAGTCCCATTTCTGGGGAGAAACAATCAATGGAATTCTTCCATTTGCATTTTTTCCAAGTGTGCGCACATGTGTATATCTGTGGTTTTGCATGTATATGGATGTACGTGTATGTGGGCAACATGCACATGTGTGAACACGTATGTGGAGGTTTGAGGTTAATGTCAGAAATCATCCTCTCTTCCATCTCGTCTTTTGAGACAGAATTTCTCAATAAAACCTAGAGCTTGCCAACATGGCTAGTCTTGCCAGCCAGCTTGCTTTGTGGATCTCCCATCTCTGCTTTCTGAGGCTGGACTCACAGGTGGATTTCTAGGGATCTGAACTCTGGTCCTCTCACATTTGCGCAGCACGTTAACCACTGAACCATCCTCCCAGCCTGGCAGAATTTTGACAGATGTTTCATGGACCGGGACTGTGGTCCTTAGCAAGAACAAGCGCTCTCAACCACGAGCTGTGTCTCCAGCCCAAGAGTAGACTTTTCAGTACTAGAACAACTGAACATTATGTGTAAAAGAATCAATCACAGGACTGAGGCTGTAGCTCAGTGGCGTATTTCTTACCTAACATGTGTGAGACTTTAGGTTCAATCCCCAGTACTGCCAGGAAAAAGATTGACTGCATCCTATACAGAAAATTGATTCAAAGTGCTTTGAAGACCTAAATGAAAGGTTTAGAACTATTAAGCTCTTAGAAGAAATAAAAGTTTTAACAATGGAAGAAAAGAAGGGAGGGAGGGAAAAGGGTGAACAAAGATGAACAATGGGGGCAGTAAGATGGCTCAGTGGGCCATCTTAAATGGCTTGCTGCCTAAGCTTGGGGATCTGAGTTAAGATCCTTAGGACCCGAGTAAAAGCCAGATGCAACAGCACCCGTCTATGACCCAGTGCTGGAAAGCAGAGATAGGTGGACATAGGGGCTCACTGTCCACTAGTCTATCTCCAGGTTCAGAAAGACCATGCCTCAAAAAAGAAAAATCAACATCAACCTTTGGTTTCCACACACACATGCATGGACAAGTGAATATGGACACATATACACACACATACAAACACATCACACATATGTACATATACACACACATATATCACACACACACATACATCACACACATACACACACACACATCACACACACATACACACACATACATTACACACATACACGCACACACATCACACACATACACACACATACATCACACACACATACACGCACACACATCACACACACATACACACATATGAAGAAATAAAGAAACGTGTGTTGAAGAGGTTGTGAAGTTGGAATCTCTGGGGATCCCCCCAAATGCTAAGCAAGAAGAAAATCTGGTTCAATGCAACTCAGTAGCTGGTGCTGACTTAAACTTCTAGAGTCTGAACCTGAGCAGTTTATTTTGGCATATTTAAGAACAGTACAACTTTAGAAAAAAGTTTCCTTGTGACAATTCTCACAATAAAGCTTAAGATACAAGACATCAACTGCGTTACAAAGTACCTGTGACCTCCTCCATAAGAATGGGTTCTAGTACCTGACAGTGCTCTGGATAAGGGTCTAGGGAGGAAGGGTCTGGAATAAGCATAATTGTAGACTCTTGTGAAGTCCATAGGATCTCTGATAGGACCATAAAAACGGACTCTGTTGATTAAGGAACAGTGTTCTGGAGTCTGGGGGATTCAGGTGAGGCCTGACTGTACAGAGAGCAAAAGATCGATCGCCAGGGTTTTTTTTGTTTGTTTGTTTTTTTTTTTTTTTTGAGACAGGGTTTCTCTGTGTAGCCCTGTCTGTCCTGGAACTCACTCTGTAGACCAGGCTAGCCTTGAACTCTCGAACTCAGAAATCCACCTGCCTCTGCCTCGCAAGTGCTGGGATTAAAGGCGTGCGCCACCCAGCGATCGCCAGGTTATTAACATCTGTTAGGAACCAGTGTGTACCCCTCAGCCCCACCTCACCTCCCAGCCCTTCGGTTGGTGTGAACCAGATTTCTTAATTCTACTGTAAGTTATCAATCCTTTTAGTGCCAGGAGAAAAGCCATACTTTTGTTATATATTTTAATGCTTTTATTTGATATCAAGATCTTAAACTATTCTTAATCTTACTCTGAAGAAGTTCATTGAGTTGCATAGACTGGTTATGTATGATCTGTGCGGTTTTGGTTTCTTTAGGTTTTTAATAATAAAGTTTATAAAATTAAAAAAATACCTTAAACAATATACAACCTGCTTTTGCATAATGTACAGGGAAAGAGTGCGTTTGAATGCTTCTTTTCTTACAAATTATCACTATTCCAGGTAAGCTTGCTGAAAAGTCCCTTCCTTTCTCCATCATTTACTATGGCATATATCATCTAAATCCCACACATCTGTGCATCTCCTTCAATGTTCCCCCCTTTGAGCAATGCATTTTCATGTCTTGCTTTGGGGGTACCATGTTTAAACACAGGTATCAATTATAAGTATATCTAATAAAAGAAACATTAAATTATGGAAGATGTTCCATTGCCTAATGATGGAAACATGTGATTAAAGATTATGATTAATCCAACTCTGGACCTGAGGTCCACCAAAGAGATAAAATAAATTAGGAATGTTACAAAGGCCTGTACTATATGAATTCTTTTTTCTCTATCATTTCCTGAGGACAAACTTCCAGTGACCTAATGACTGACCCAGCAATTACAGATAATTATTTATAGGTTTTAGATGGACAGCTTAAATGCCATTCAGTGTGGGTGTCCTTTGTGCCAGAGAGCCCATCAGTTAAATTTAATTTGTAACGGAGGCCAACAGTGCCCTTGCTTTTGTTTGTTCTACTTTCCATGTCATCTCCCCATGCAGCTCTTTGTCTTCTGTCATTAAGAGGCAGTATATGTCCTCTTTAGGCTCTTTCTTGTTACAATGGTGCCTTTGACAGTATCTTCTATTTGAAATTTAATCTTTGGGAAGTTCATACATGTACACAAACTATCCATCTAATCTATCATCAATCTGTCATCTTCCTCTCTCTCTCTCTCTCTCTCTCTCTCTCTCTCTCTCTCTCTCTCTCCCTCTCTCTCTCTCTCTCTCTCTCTCTCTCTCTCTCCCCTAATTAGTGCTGCCCATAGATGCATGAGGATGCATGAGTATGGACCATTCTCTGGCAGATGATCAACCTATCAGGGACCACACCCTTAAAGAAAATCAAGTCTCTCTCCCCAGCAGCCATCACCTGTCAACAGGTCCTCAGCTAGGCATGGGAATTCATTTTCTTTCATTTTTCATTACTGATCTGTATATCCTGAGTAGTTTGCACTTTGTATATATACACTATGAACTCTCTCTAACATATTTCTTGGTTTTTGGTTCTATCACTTTCTGTCTTCCCCTCTCCTTTCCTCCCTCCCATTCCTTTCAGGAGACAGGCAAGAGTACATCAAGTCTTAAGAACTATCTATGTAGCAGAAGATGATCTTGAACAAACTGTATGGCTACTTCTCAAAGTCCTTATTCTTGTTCTTACACTCTCTAATTGCTGAGATTATGGGTGTGTACCATCACACTTACCTTACACTCCTCACTTTCAAGACAACTTCCCAGGTACCATGGCAGCCCCTGCTGCCCATCTCTGACTCTCCCCATGTCTGTGTATTGAGTTTTCTTCTTTGTATCATCCATTATCATATATCTGTCTCTTCTCACAAAGAATTTGAAACTTAAATCTGCTATGTATATACATATATATTCTAATCACCTACATTTAAATATGACAGATGCTTTATAAATGTTCAACAATATGGTTATGAATACAGGGCATAATGGCTGCTGAATACATGTTCTGGGGAATGAATGGAGGACCCATGGTGATATTCAACAGTTGTTGGCATCTGTCCCACTGGAGGGCTGGGAATAGTTGATATCCTTAAAAGTCATCCTGGAACTGCTGGCTGAAAGACAAAATTATTTTTAGAGTGTACCTTTTTTTCTTATAAAGCTGTAATTTAGCTTTAGTTTGATGTACTATTTTTCATATGTGATGTTGGGGATGTGGGAAATTCCTCTGGTCAGATACAGTGGTTCTGAGGTTGATGCTCTGTGTTCCATATTTAATGCCAACTTGCTATTGATGTGTTTCCTTTTTCTATCCCTGTAACTCGGTTACTGATATTACCTTAAAATCCCTTGACAAATGAAAAGTATATTATAATACATGGTGTCAACCTTTACTACAAAGACTACAATGATCATCTTATTCATACATTGTCACTACAGGGAAACTGAAAATAAAATACTAGCATCAGTTGCAAAACACAGCCTTTTCACAAACCTTAATATTTTAGACATAATAGTAAGAGTGTTTTAATGATGCATAGGAGGATATGCTGACTTTGAGGACTTGCATCTGGTGTCAACTCAATTTCATCTACAATTGTCACTGAAGATGTAGCTAGATATCTTATTTTTTTAAAAAAATTTTGAAGTTGCTGTAAATATTTATTGCCACTTATTTAATGAAGACACTAAATTGAACAACATCATCCTTTGAAGGAATTCAATTAGACACATAGTCTAATGACGTCATTTTATATATGGAAAGAAAAACAGCACACAATAGTATATGCTTATGCTTACATAACAAACAAGTCTTAAGAACTATCATAACAAACAAAGTGTGTGTGTATATACATACACACACACTGCCGCTGTCTTCAGATACACTAGAAGTGGGCATATGATATCACTACTGATGGTTGTAAGTCATCATGTGGTTGCTGGGAATATTCACATCATTTCTTTGCTACTAACACAGTCCTGCTAAATTCAGATCTGTTATATTCAATCTTTGAAACATACATTGATTCAGTATCTACTTTGTACCAAACACTATTCTAGGTCCACAGGTAGTAACAATAAGTGAAATAGGTTTCCATCTTCATGAAATTTACCTTATAGTGAATTTTCCCAACAATAAAACATTTATATATAGTAACTATGGTTTTATATTTCTTTCAATTCCTGGCTTACAATGGATTTTCATAGGGATATGTTTTTCACATACTAACTATGGTTTCATACATATTTCCTTAGCTTACAAAATCATCTTCATCTTTACACCACACCCTTTCTCTTCCTTTCTATTTTCCCTACCATAAAAGGAAGTGTGCTTCATATTCACAGAAAAAGTGAATGCTTCTCTAGAGAGGAGGCTAGACAGATGGAGGAAAAATACCCAAACACAACCATGTCTGCAACTCCTTGAGAGATCAAAATTTAATCTACTTTCTGTTGCATATATTTCCCTTTGTTCTCAAACATACCTAAGGTGGCTTACATAAATATGCAGCAAAAGAAATAAAGCAGTGAATGACAAGGAAAGTAAGGACAGAAAGAGTTGAGTTCTATTGAAACTAGAATAGGGACAGGGCACAATATGAATTACTTAGTATTTTGTTCTCTTAGGAGATAAAGTCCCACATCTACCCTGAATTTTCTAGGGCAAATGTTAGAAAATAAACAATGTATATTATTTGGTTGGTGTATACTATAAGATAAACTTAGACAATTTTATAAATTATTCTTTTTATCATAATTGACAAGAAAGATTTCCCAAGTTTTTATGAGATGAATGCTGTGTGAGTTGTACAATGTCTTTACAACAACATAGCATCATTTACTCATGCTCTTGAAGTAGAGACCAGTGTCCCAGCTCCCCAAGAGCTTCAATTTCTAGGTGTATGCGTGTGTGTGTGTGTGTGTGTGTATACACATACATACATATACATACACATATCCAGTTCTAGTGTGTCTGAAGACAGCTGCAGTACACACACACACACACACACACACACACACACACACACTGCAGCTGTCTTCAGAAACACTAGAAGTGGGCATGTGTTACCATTACTGATGGTTGTAAGTCACCATATGGTTGCTGGGAATTGAACTCAGGATATCTGGAAGAGCAGCCAATGCTCTTAACCACTGAGCTACTTTGCCAGCCCCTGTCTCAATTTTTTTCTTTTAGAAAAAAGTTTAACCACTGAGCCATCTCTCAAGTCCTAGAAAACTTCTCAATTAGAGAACACGAATAATGAAAATTTTGGAAAGATGTGTAAAATAAGTAAATGGCTTGTACATCTACAAGTGGTTCACATTCAGAGACATCTACATTAAGAGTTTCTGCAATGCAGCCTGCTAGTGAAGTCCAAGCTTTCAACTATAGCAGATCTCTTAGGAGATGCTTTATGCTACTTAGAAACTTGAATAGACAGCAAAATCAGAAAGGGAAGACCTAGGGTTAGGGAGGACCTCGGATCAGTCATGTATACTGACATATGCTAATGTTTCTGAATTCATTCAGAATCTGGGCCACTCAAACATCTATTCATAAGCAAAACTATGACATTTTTAAGGGGTTAGAACACATAATCCCCAGGAAACAAAAGGCTCAGCGAAACTGGCCCCTGTATCCAGAGCACACAAGGCAGTTTCAGGTTTATTGGTCTCTTGCTGGATTTTGTTTTTGATCTTGGCCTATACGATTTTGCATAGGTTATTGGAAGAATGACTCATTTACTGTAAGCCATTATTAATCACATAGAAGTAGAGTTGAATCTGTTTTGGAAAATAACGGATGTGTAAATAACTTCAATTTATTCTCCTTCCTGCCAGTTTATGCCATGGCTCAGGAGTAAGGTCTGTCCCTGTCTAGGACTAACTACATCTTAACAGTCATAGTCAACCCACTGCAAGCACTCTGCTCAGCAATTATTTGAGAGCTTGTGTCCTTCTGGCACTGAAATTGAAATTTGCACAATTATTCATCTGCAGCCTACATTCATAGAAGAGACATGAATATTTGGTGAAGACATGGATGAGTTTGATAATTAACTGAGAAATCCAAATATGATAACACATATACCTAGGTTCTCAGACCAGAAATGTCATGGGATAATTGGACCATGGAAGGACAGTGGAAACTCTCCTTGCCCCAAGCAGCTTAGTAAGCTTGTGGAACCTGCCTGTCCCAGGGCTGGAGGCTTCCTACTCCTCAGGACTGCTTTGTCTTTCCTGTTTGTATAGAAGATGGTCCAGAGTCCATCACAAGGCATATCTCCAATGTCAACAGTAACAGGAGAACACAGCTCAAACCCAGGCTACTGGTGATATCAACATTGTATCTTCTTCAAGGCTTAGAGTTTGAATTGGTTTGTAAAAGTCATTTCGTCCTAAAACCCTACCTTTTTGTAATTGTAAGACATGGTGTCTGGTAACAGTACTGCTGCATTCATAAACTTACAGCAGCTGTGGTTGGGTGCACAGGACCAAGGCACTCAACATCTGTGCATAGAGGGAGGGAGGGCTCATAGGTCTTCATGTCTAGGTGAGGTTGACAGTTGATGGCTTATTGAGAATGGAAAGTCGGTTTACTTTAAAGCTGAGGCCCTTGGTAGGTTGTCCAGGTTTCAGTGGGTGGCCAGACCCTAGGAGTACACAAACTAGAATTACTTGGCTAATTAAAAAGAAAATGAAGACACAAAGGAATTTGGAAAGATTGTGAGGCGTGAGAAGTTCTTGGGGGAGTAAGGGGGAGGAGTAAAGGATAAATATGATTAAAATTCATTGTATGTAGGCATGTATAAAATTATCAAAATTTAAAAATGTTATAGTTTTAAATAGCAACCATGTCTGTCTGTTGATAAACAGCAAATTATTTATTTATTTACTTTACATCTCAATATCAGCCCAAAAGGAATTTTCTTTTCATTTCTTTAAACATTCACATAATGTCCTATTTCTCAGCATTTGAATGGGCCCCTTTACTGCAGTCTGTTCTGGTTCAAGGCTAAAACTGCCTCAGCAGAATCCTCTTGGTTGATTTTATATTATGACACACCCTATATGCAAAAAATACGACAACTCAAATGATAGCTATGTTTTATAGCTGTTTATTTTTCCTTCAATGTGAAGACTTCCTCTTATTAAATTTTGCGAGTGTTCGGACATACATCATCCTGATTGTTGTTTCCAGGAAAAACAAAACAAAACAAAACAGCAGTCACTTCATCCAATTAGTTTTGTTTATACTAGTTCAGATCCTTCCATGAGGTTAGATGAGGTTTAAAGCCTTCCAGTCCATTTTGTTTTAACTCTTAAATATATCTCACTAAAAAGGAACTATTATTCTTTTTTTTTTTTTTTTAATTTTTTTATTGGATGTTTTATTTACATTTCATATGTTGTCCCCTTACCCCATCCCCCACCCACCCAGGAACCCCCAATCCCCTCACACCTCCTCCTTCTTCTTTGTGGATGTAACCTCTATCTACCCCCCTACTCCCACCTCCCCACCCTCAAAACTCCCACCCCCTGGGGCGTCCAGCCTTCATGAGGTCAAGGATCTCATCTTCCACCTGTGCCCAGCAGGGCCCTCCACTCTTATATATTCAGCTAAGGCCCTGGATCCCTCCATAAGTGCTCCCAGGCTGGTGGTTTAGACCCTGGGAGCTGTGGTTGGTTGGTATTGTTGCTCTCCTCATGGGGCCACAAATCCTTTCAGCTCCTTCAGTCTTCACTCTAACTCCTCCATTGAGAACCCCATAATCACTTCAATGGCTAGTTGTGAGCATCTGCCTCTGAATATGTCAGACTCTTGAAGACCTCTGAGGAGACATCCATATCAGGCTCTTATCAGCATGCACTTCCTGACTTCCACATCAGCATCTACGTTTGGTGACTGCACATGGGATGGATACTCAGGTGGAAAGGTCTTCAGACGGCCCCTCCTTCAGTTTTTGTCCCTCGCTTTGTCTCCATATTTGCTCCCTTGAGTATTTTGTTGCTCCTTCTAAGAAGGACCGAATCACCCCCACTTGGTCTTCCTTCTTTATGGACATCATGTGGCCTGTGAGTTGCATCTTGGGCATTTTAAGGTTCTGGGCTAATATCCAATAATCAGTGAGTGAATACCATGTGTGTTCTTTTGTGATTGGCTTACCTCACTCAGTATGATAATTTCTAGTTCCATCCATTTACCTAGGAACCTCTCGAATTCATTGTTTTTAATAGCTGAGTAATACTCCATTGTGTAAATATACCACATTTTTTGAATCCATTCCTCAGTTGAAGGACATCTGGGTTCTTTCCAGCTCCTGGCTATTATAAATAAGGGTGCTATGAACATAGTTGAGCATATGTCCTTATTATATGTTCTATTATTCTTTCACAGTTTCTGTAGACGATTCATGTGATATGGGTCGAATAGAAGAAGCAGAAGTATTTTTTATAAGATGCTGGTGTCATTTGGTATTGTGTCAGCTTCTTGGCCCACCTCCTTGTCCATCTTCCTAGGGACTGATCCCCTGCCTGCTGGAGAAAGGGAAGATGGTTAATATGTCAGAAATTCCTTAGTTCAGTTACTTTTTGAAAATTCTGAAATACACTTCCTGCCTAAGTGTCTGTGAGGTGACAGTGGCCATTTTCCCCTTTCTATCCTGAGTTGCTTGAATCAGAGTAGACCTAGCCTGTGAAAGTAAGCCCCTTCTTCCTTGCTCCTCCTCGCTTTTCCTTAACTCATATTCTCCAAAGGAGAGAAATGAGCCAGGAACAAAGATTGAGGGGATGCTGGACGCAGACCAGGGCATGACAGAGCTGTTTCCTCGACTTCACCTCCCACAGACATATAGCACAAAGGCAGTCCATATCCACTCTTGTAGCTGTGGCAGACCCATACTTGTAGTAGGGAAAGAAGAGAAATTCTAGACTAAATTAACTTTCTCAAGTTTTGACACTACATTTGACAAGACTTTTAAATTATTGACATATGTCTGTTCTAGTGTCTGAAAAGGATCAGATGACATTTATTTTATGAAAACCAGCCCCCCAAAGCCAAGGAATTTGTCTGAAATTTATTCCAGAGGACAAGAAACTACTCAAAAGAGCTCATAAGAAGGAAAATGATGGAGAATATATATTTTTTTGCTCCCCAGTCCAGCTTCTGTAATCAACCCAGTCTAGAATAAAAGTGATCTGCAAGCTCAGTTAGAACAATGTGGTTAGTCAGGCTCATGCCTCCAAGACTTCCCTTATATTCCTGTGACACTGGCTGAAAATTACACTGTTTTTCATTTGGCCCTCTATTTCATCACTAGAGCATCTACTGGATGAACCACTACCAACCTGCTTCCTTTCCTGTGCAAAGGGGAATTCCTCTCCAATCAGCTCCCCTGCAGCACAGAGCCATTAAATGCAGTAGGGAGATGGTAGTCCTGAACTTCAGAGTATCTGGACCATATAAACACAGTCAAATGGGCCCTTTCCACCCCAGTGGTCGGCATGAGGTCGAAACTGATCTTCAGACATCGTGAAGAAGACATGTATGGAGATGTCCTAAAATCATCACAAGACTCCTCACAAGGGAGGTGGCTTTCCTAGCAGATGTTAAATAAAGGGTTAAGGGGTCCATATATCACTACATTATTTGTCTGAAAGGGGTTTAAGACCAACTCAATGAACATTACAACACTTCAGGCAGAGTTCTCCACGTATGTTGTATAGTTGTAGACATGATAAGTGTTAATGATAATAAAAGTTGGTTCCCTGGGGATAGCAAGATGGTTCAGCACCACACAGTAAAAGTGCCCACCACACAGTCCTGGTGACCTGAGTTCAATACCTGGGACCTAGAGCAAAAGAAGAGACTCAACTTTCAAAACCTATCATGCCCTTTGAGACACCTTGCTGGTCCAGAATTTTCCAGAATTAAAAAAGAGAATTTATATTCTTCTTTCCTTCCTTCCTTCCTTCCTTCCTTCCTTCCTTCCTTCCTTCCTTCCTCCCTCCCTCCCTCCTTCCCTTCCTTTCTCCCTCCCTCCCTCCTTTCCTTCTTCTCCTTCCTTTTTTTCTTCTGGTATGGATGTTGTACTGACATACCTACAACAAGGAGTGTGTTATGATAGCTGTAGGAAAAGGCAAAGAATGAAAGGGAGCTCTTTCCTCTGACAGGCTACCATGGAAGGAATCATGAGTTCCAGCTCCAGAGAATAAATTTCTCAGGAACCATGGGTGTGCAGAAGAGAAAGATTAATGGAGGTTTTCTGTGTGACCTCCCTACAGTAGCAATAGCAACTTCAAATGACAATGGGTTTATCTACCATAAAAGACATTGGTTGAGCCAAAGTCTGAACTGACAGAGACAGTGGGCCTCAAAATCTGACTGTCTAGGCTCTGTTCCAGCTCTTTATCCTTATTTGTGATTTTATTTTGCTATTTAGCCTCTTTGTGCCTCAGTATCATTTCCTATAAAGTGGGGGCAATAGTGTTTCAAGTTTGTGCTACTAGGAGTATAAAATGAAGCAGTACATTTATAGTTTAGAATAATCCCAGACACACTGGAAGAACTCAACAAATATCAGTGCCAGTGTTCAGCTATCAGACACAGTCATAGCAGTGGGGAAAATGGTTAGATAATTCCTAAGAGAAACCTGCAAAGCACTTGTGTGACATTTGTCCCAAAGCCTTTACCTATCCCCATATTTAGTCAGACAATCCTGCTGCATCTTTTGCCATGGGACTCTCCAGCTCTACAAATGCCTGACTGAGACTGGCATCAATTTAGGTCACTTTGAATCAGCATCACTGGGTCCCTCTTCAGTATGCCTGTTCTTGCAGCTAACCTTCACTACACACATATCTTCCTCTTAGTTTCCCTCACACACTAAGAAGCCACAGTAACTGCTGGCATCCAGTAGTCTAAATCCACAGTCCATTGGTTTACCTCATCTCCTGCTTCTCTCCTCTATGTGTTAAATTTATTTACATCTGTGCTTAAGATGATAATTGAAGTCTTTGTACTTGGTTAATTTCAATGTGTAGTTTTAAAAGAAATAACAAACTTTTCAATAATAAGGTTAAGCATTTTTTGAAGGATGATGATTGGAAGACCCATTTTGCATCTTCCTTTTCATTGAGCCTATCCTTCCCTCCTGACTCTGTGTGTAGACTTCCTCAACCTCATTTGCTTACTTACTACGGTACTCTGAGTATTGCTGTTCTAGTTGTTTCAGGTCGTGTTATTAATGGTGTTGGAGGGATGAAATGCATATGTCCATCAAGCATTCTACCTTTAAGGCACACCCAAGCCCTCTTTCCCTCTCTGCCTTATCGCTTTCCAATATCAATATCTCTATCTATCTATCTATCTATCTATCTATCTATCTATCTATCTATCTATCTCTTTATCTATCTATAATCTATCTATGATGATGGCAGAAACTAATGGTATTGCCAACACACATGAATCACCAATATCTTCTACCACCTTTCGACTCTCTCTGGGACTGTCTTGTTTTAGAACCCAGTGTCCTGACCTGCTGATGCTCTTTTATGATGCTTCCTTTTGATGTCATCCAATAATGTGTCTTCTAGGTCTGTTCTCCATCCATTTATGACATGTTTCTTTGTAAGTCTCCAGCTTTGTTGCACTCCGTGAGTACTTATTTCTTTGCTCTTTGCCTCCCACAGATAATCATCCACTTTCTAGAGACTGGCTGTTGCCACAAGAGGAACAGACCAAGGGCTGGAGTCATAACAGACCTGGTATTCTACTCAAAGTGTATAGAGTAGGAAACCAGACTGTGAGGACAAGATAAGTTATTGATGGGGGCATAACATCAACACCAATGTCATTGGGTCAAAGGGTTGTCAGGTGTAGGCATTAAAGCAGGAGGCAGAGCCAGAAAGTCTATGTTCTAGTGAGGAAAGAGATAGGAATCAAGGAAGGACTCATGCTTATAACTTATAAATTATGACTATAGGCTATGTACAATAGAGGCATTGTCTAGTTCCTTCATCTCTGTAATGTGGCACCTTAAAAATCTCCCCAATATATTGTAGGCACTCTGAATTGTTTGTAGAATGAATATATGTCTCAAGTGATTGCCACAGAGACTGCAGTCAGGACTCAGCAACATTAACGGGCTACTTTGGGGTTGAAGAGGCTTCCCTGGGAGGCTTTTGAGGTTTATTTGAACTACAGTATTTTTCTGGAAGTTAACAGTACTGCATCTTTGACCTCCTACATTTGTTTTAAAAATTGCCAAATTGCTAAATTGAGTACAAGAGTATGACGTGTATACTTGCAGGCATACATGGAACTTTGTAATGCTGATTGAATTTCATAGTTCTTTACATCTTAGAGATTACAGTGAACCATAGCCTTCTGAAGTTGATTTCTGTGTCATGTTCTGTCTGAATTCCTTTCTTGAAAAGACCTTCAAAGGTGGCTGCTATGAGATTCTGACTCAGCAATCATGAGTCTTTTACAATGACTCTCTATGGTGCTAAGATTAAATGAGGGTTTCGCCATGTAATCCAATGATTGGGCCAAGCAGAGAAGTTTAATTTAGGTATGTTTGATAGCTATTGATTTAACGTGGTCTCTTTGGCATATAACAATCAGGCAGAAAATTGTTTCAAACATAATCTGTAGTGTCCACCTTGATGAGCTCTCAACTGGATTTTGTAAAGCAAAAGATGTCCATGCTAATTGTACCCAAGTCTGACTCAGACTTGGCTCTGTTAACATTTGGAGCTAAACACTACTTAGTGATGAGAACTGTGCCATTCTGTGTTATACAGCAGTAAACAGAAGCATTCACCTCTGCTCACAGGATGCTGGTAGCATCTTTCTACCTCACTGGGCCAACAGCAAATCTGTCTGGACACTGCCAGATGCCCCCTCATTTTGGGGAGGGAAAATTATTAAACTCTGATCTAAGGAAGTTCTCAGATCATTGAAATGGTACATTACTTAATGAAGGGCTTGGCTTTTTCAGAAACTTCTCAAATATATCACCTTACTAGATTACACACACACACACACACACACACACACCCCAACACACTATATACAAACAAGTTTACTGTGACTTCTCTATTAAATTGGAAGGTGTACTTTTTGTTTTATATTTCTTCACAGATACAAGAATAGAGTTTGGTCAAACATGACACTTAACATTTTGGCTAACTTCACAAACAATTCAACTAGAAGGAATTCTTGTCAGGATGTAAATGTCAAGAGAGTAATTTTTTTCTACTTTGTTTATTCCTGCTTTCCCAGCATCTAGAAGAACACTTGATGCTACTTATAATTGGTGAATGAATTGTTACTTTATTATTAAAATACGCTTTAAATTAAATATAATTACATTCTTCTGAAAAATGCTGTTTACAGAAGCCCTGTCCCATTTTCTAAACTATTATTAGAGTGATTAAGTTGGACTCAATACTTTCTTTAGTCAACATTTTCCAGTCTCCTTTCTTGCTTCTCTGTTGTATGATGTCATTTCCTTGACCAAGCTTATCGACTGATTCTTTCCCAAGTGATCACAAACGTATCTGCTCATGACATTTTCTCTAAGAAAAATGTCAAGGTCTTCATCTAGTCAAATTGATATAGTACACACAAGACCCCCTCCTCTCTCTCTCATTTCTTCTCCCATGACCCATAGGGGCCAATAATTACTCAAAGCATGGCACTTCCAGACATATCTGGACATTTCCATTGCACAGGGTATGGATCTTTCACTTTCCTGCTTTTAATTCTTATGGTCCTCTGTCCATATCATCTCTTTAATGCAGACTTCCAACTTTCTGAAGGCAGAATAAAAAATGCCATTTTAATCACCATATGAATATTATATATACACAATTATATACCTATAGTATTACAGGTATTAAATGACATGTAAAAAGTACAAGAGTCTATCAATTTGCTTATTTGTTGAGTTATTCTCCTATACATACTACCTAGGTATGTGTTAGAAGACAAAATAAGTATGGTCTGAGCTCCTTGAGCATTTATAGTGGTTGGGGAAAAGTGTTATTGAATGTAGTGAGAACTAGATTCAGAGTCAGCAGACTGGCATCAATTCAGCCTCTTTTTCCACTAGGTGTTGATCATGTTTACTCTCAGTGTCTTGGCATCATGTCTGGACAAAGGGAAAGGGTATTTGCTTTCTCCAGTATGCATATATGTAAAGGAGGGCAAACAACACTTCATTTAATATAAAAACGTTCCAATGATGAGTATAGTTGCTTATATTTGTCCACAATTTGTCCTACTCTTCCCTTCAACAGATGGAATCTCAGCCTTCTTTCCTGAGAACAGACTTGTTTCTAATAAGATGAATAAGGTGGCAGTGACATGCAATCATATGCAGGGAGAATATGACATTAAAAAGGTACGCTTTTGTAACCATTATTTCATGAAGCACTTTGTCAATGGGAAGCAATCAGCTATATTGGAAGCAGTCCTCGTGAGAGGCCTATGCAGTGAGCTTGAGGAGTCACATCTTGAACCCTGTTTGAGTTCCTATGTATATCGTTTTGCCCCAGCCAAGCTTTCAGATGACCGAAGCTCAGGGCAATGACTCTCCACACTAAAATTCCTAAGTTGCTTTTGGACTCCCAGCTGCTGAAACCATTTGAGATGTTTTATAATTTATTAAGTATTAGGGTAATTTTTCAAATAGCAATCTAACATATATACACATACATATATATATATATATATATATTACAGCAGAGGTTTTAGATATTTATTATTATTATTACTACTATTGAATCTGCTGATGTTTGCTGAGTGAACATGTCTGAGTCTGCTGTAGTTTATTGGTGAAACAGCGGCCATTGAAAATGGTAGCTTCAAAAAGAAGGATTGGGAGGAAGGAGAGGAGTGGGGGAGTAACAGCATTATGAAAGACCAAGAACTAGGAAAAGTCCACTGGATGTATAGCTTCTGATGGGTGATTCACAGTCATTTCTGACCTGCCACCTGCTTCTTGCTCTCTGCAAGGTAGCTAGCTGTATGTGACAGTGGCTCCAGGCAAAATGCAAAATGCCAACAGCTAAAGCCACTGTCCATTCCAGCGGCTGGCTTTTATTTTATTCCATTTCTGCTCTCATTTCCAGACAAAATTGATAGTTTTAATTAAATATGAAATGAAAGCCATACTTCTG
>NW_021620650.1:0-3972 GCF_004785775.1 Grammomys surdaster | reverse complement strand
TTGAACCAGCACCATTTGTTGAAAATGCTGTCCTTTTTCCACTGGACAGTTTTAGCTCCTTTGTCAAAGATCAAGTGACCATAGGAGTGTGGGTTCATTTCTGGGTCTTCAATTCTATTCCATTGATCTTCCTGCCTGTCTCTGTACCAATACCAGGTAGTTTTTATCACTATTGCTCTGTAGTACAGCTTGAGGTCAGGGATGGTAATTCCTCCAGAAGTTCTTTTATTGTTGAGAATAGTTTTCGCTATCCTGGGTTTTTTGTTATTCCATATGAATTTGAGAATTTCCTTTTCTAACTCTGTGAAGAATTGAGTTGGGATTTTAATGGGGATTGCATTGAATCTGTAGATTGCTTTTGGCAAGATGGCCATTTTTATTATATTAATCCTGCCAATCCATGAGCATGGGAGATCTTTCCATCTTCTGAGATCTTCTTCAATTTCTTTCTTCAGGGACTTGAAGTTCTTGTCATACAGGTCTTTCACTTGCTTGGTTAGATTCACACCAAGGTATTTTATATTATTTGCAACTATTGTGAAGGGTGTCATTTCCCTAATTTCTTTTTCAGTCTGTTTATCTTTCATGTAGAGGAAGGCTACTGATTTGTTTGAGTTGATTTTATAACCAGCCACTTTGCTGAAGTTGTTTATCAGGTTTAGGAGTTCTCTGGTTGAAGTTTGGGGGTCACTTAAGTATACTATCATATCATCTGCAAATAGCGATATTTTGACTTCTTCCTTTCCTATTTGTATCCCTTTGACTTCTTTTTGCTGTCTAATTGCTCTGGCTAAGACTTCCAGTACTATATTGAATAGGTAGGGGGAGAGTGGGCAACCTTGTCTAGTCCCTGATCTTAGTGGGATTGCTTCAAGTTTCTCTCCATTTAGCTTGATGTTGGCTACTGGTTTGCTGTAAATTGCTTTTACTATGTTTAGGTAGGGGCCTTGAATTCCTGATCTTTCCAAGACTTTTATCATGAAGGGATGTTGAATTTTGTCAAATGCTTTTTCAGCATCTAGTGAGATGATCATGTGGTTTTTTTCTTTAAGTTTGTTTATATAGTGGATTACATTGATGGATTTCCGAATATTGAACCATCCCTGCATTCCTGGGATAAAACCTACTTGATCATGATGGATGATTGTTTCGATGTGGTCTTGGATTCGGTTTGCTAGAATTTTATTGAGTATTTTTGCATCGATGTTCATAAGGGAGATTGGTCTGAAGTTCTCTTTCTTTGTTGGGTCCTTGTGGGGTTTGGGAATGAGTGTAATTGTAGCTTCATAGAACGAATTGGGTAGTGTTCCTTCTGTCTCTATTTTGTGGAATAGTTTGAAGAGAATTGGTATTAGGTCTTCCTTGAAGGTCTGATAGAATTCAGCACTAAAACCATCTGGTCCTGGGCTTTTTTTAGTGGGGAGGCTTTTGATGACTGCTGCTATTTCCTGAGGGGTTATGGGACTATTTAGATGGTTTATCTGCTCCTGGTTTAACTTCGGTACCTGGTATCTGTCTAGGAAATTGTCCATTTCATCCAGGTTTTCCAGTTTTGTTGAGTATAGGCCTTTGTAGTAGGATCTGATGATTTTTTGAATTTCTTCAGTTTCTGTTGTTATGTCTCCCTTTTCAGTTCTGATTTTATTAATTTGGATACTGTCTCTGTGCCCTCTGGTTAATCTGGCTAAGGGTTTATCTATCTTGTTGATTTTCTCAAAGAACCAACTCCTGGTTTTATTGATATTTTGTATTGTTCTTTCTGTTTCTATTTGGTTGATTTCAGCCCTGAGTTTGATTATTTCCTGCCTTCTACTCCTCCTGGGTGTATTTGCTTCTTTTTGTTCTAGAGCTTTTAGTTGTGCAGTCAACTTGTTAGTGTGTGCTCTTTCCAGTTTCTTTTTGTAGGCACTTAGAGCTATGAGCTTTCCTCTTAGCACTGCCTTCATGGAGTCCCACAAGTTTTGGTATGATGTGTCCTCATTTTCATTGAATTCTAAAAAGTCTTTTATTTCTTTCTTTATTTCTTCCTTGACCAAGTCATCATTGAGTAGAGAGTTGTTCAGTTTCCATGTGTACGTGGGTTTTCCATTGTTTTTGTCATTATTAAAGACCAGTCTTAGTCCGTGGTGATCTGATAAGATGCAAGGGATTATTTCAATCTTTTTGTATCTGTAGAGGCTTGTCTTGTGACCAATTATATGGTCTATTTTGGAGAAGGTACCATGAGGTGCTGAGAAAAAGGTATATTCTTTTGTTTTAGGATGAAATGTTCTATAGATGTCTGTTAAGTCCATTTGGTTCATAACTTCTGTTAATTTCAAAGTGTCTCTGTTTAGTTTCTGTTTCCATGATCTGTCCATTGCTGACAGTGGGGTGTTGAAATCCCCCACTATTATTGTGTGAGGTGTAATGTGTGTTTTGAGCTTTAGTAAAGTTTCTTTTATGTATGTAGGTGCCCTTGCATTTGGAGCATAGATGTTCAGAATTGAGAGTTCACCTTGGTAGATTTTTCCTTTGATGAGTATGAAGTGTCCTTCCTTATCTTTTTTGATTAATTTTGGATGAAAGTCGATTTTATTTGATATTAGAATGGCTACTCCAGCTTGTTTCTTGGGACCATTGGCTTGAAAGTTTGTTTTCCACCCTTTTATTCTGAGGTAGTGTCTGTCTTTGTCACTGAGGTGCATTTCTTGTATGCAGCAAAATTCTGGGTCTTGTTTGTGTATCCAGTCTGATAGTCTGCATCTTTTTATTGGGGAATTGAGACCATTGATGTTAAGAGATATTAAGGAAAAATGATTGTTGCTTCCTGTTATTTTTTTTATTAGAGGTAAAGTTATGTTTGTATCTTTTTTGGGGGTTGTTGGAAGATTACTTACTTGCTTTTCCTAGGTTGTAGTTTCCCTCCTTGTTTTGGCATTTTCCATCAATTATCCTTTGAAGTGCTGGGTTTGTGGGAAGATATTGTGCAAATTTGGTTTTGTCATGGAATATCTTGGTTTCACCATCTATAGTGATTGAGAGTTTTGCTGGGTATAGTAATCTGGGCTGGCAATTGTGTTCTCTTAGTGTCTGTATGATGTCAGTCCAGGCTCTTCTGGCTTTTATAGTCTCTGGTGAGAAGTCTGGTGTAATTCTTATAGGTCTGCCTTTATATGTTACTTGACCTTTTTCCCTTACTGCTTTTAGTATTTTTTCTTTGTTTTGTGCATCTGATGTTTTGATTATTATGTGACGGGAGGTATTTCTTTTCTGGTCTAGTCTATTTGGTGTTCTGTAGGCTTCTTGTATGTTTATGGGCATCTTGTTCTTTAGGTTAGGGAAGTTTTCCTCAATAATTTTGTTGAAGATATTTACTGGCCCTTTAAGTTGGGAATCTTCATTCTCATCTATACCTATTATCCTTAGGTTTGGTCTTCTCATTGTGTCCTGGATTTCTTGGATGTTTTGAGTTAGGAGTTTTTTGCATTTTGCATTTTCTTTGACAACTGTGTCAATATTTTCCACCGTATCTTCTGCATTTGAGATTCTCTCTTCTATCTCTTGTATTCGGTTGGTGATGCTTGCGTCTGTGACTCCTGATCTCTTTCTTAGGTTTTCTATCTCCATGGTTGTCTCCCTTTGAACTTTCTTTATTGTTTCTATTTCTAGTTTCAGATCCTGAATGTTTTTGTTTAATTCCTTCTTTGTGTTTTCTTCCATTTCTTTAAGGGATTTCTGTGATTCCTCTTTAAGGGCTTCTATCTGTTTACTTGTACTCTCCTGTATTTCTTTAAGGGAGTTACTTAATTCCTTCTTATAATCCTCTATCATCATCATGAGAAGTGATTTTAATTCTGAATCCTGCTTTTCAGGTGTGATGGGGTGTTCAGGGCTTGCTATATTGGGAGAATTGGGCACTGATGATGCCAAGAAACTTTGGTTTCCGTTGCTTATGTTCTTGCGCTTGCCTTTCGCCATCTGGTTAACTCT
>NW_021620649.1:0-3571 GCF_004785775.1 Grammomys surdaster | reverse complement strand
GATACTGTGTCTACAAGGCGTTGTTGTTGAGCAGCAAGGAGACATGTTTTTGTGTACTAATTCACTTAAGTACAGATGGGATGAATTTAGAATTACAATGATTGAACAAAAGGATCAAAATACAGAAATGGGGATGATTAGTTTTACTTATAAAGAAATGTGAAACAAGTAAGTTTGGAACTCTGATGCCCTCTCCTGGCCCTGACCCTAGGGCATTTGCATGCACATAAGTGCACATGCAGAGAGATGTACACACACACACACACACACACACACACACTGACACACACACGATGAACGGGGTAGAAAATAGTAAAGGGTTAAAACAAGAAGAATGGGGAAAATAATACACAAATGAGTTTACAAGCTTTAGATGATAAGTGTCTTGCTATTTGGAGAAAAATTTCCCACTAATAGCTTAATATTTCCTCTTTCAAATAGTTTCATCTTAAAACAACCAGACTATAATAATGAGAAATAAGTCTTTATGGATGGAATTTTAAAACATTATGTAAACAATTTTGAACAGAAAGATACCATTCTTCTGAGTTTTTGCTCTCCATCTCTGTTGAGATAAATCCTCTACCAAGATTGAAAATTACTCCACTGTAATTGATTAAAGATATAATTCTTGCCAGGCAGTGGTGGCACACACCTTTAATCTCAGCACTTGGGCGGCAGAGGCAGATGGATTTCTGAGTTTGAGGCCAGCCTGGTCTGCAGAGTGAGTTCCAGGACACCCAGGGCTACACAGAGAAACCCTGTCTTCAAAACAAAACAAAACACACACAAAAAAAACATCAAAACATCAAACAGGCATTTAGATTCACATGACTGTCTAGTATTTCTAGGATTTATTCCATTTGTCTTGGCCACTTCTGTCCTCTTATGTTGTTAGCCTAATCCCATGGGAATCCAGGATTCCTTCAGGTCTGCAGGCAGCAAATTTCCTAAGCTACCATCCTGTTCTTTGCCACAGGCCTTTATTATAATAGGATATCTGACTCAATGGGTCTCTCTAGATTCTGGTTAGGCACTTTTCAAAGAAAGTAAGATGGCTGGAGTAAGATCTTCAGGACTGTGAGGTCATCAGAAAGGGAAGGAATTTGAGCTAGCTTTTTGTTAGTTTACAGAATATTAACTACTTGAAACTCACTGGATAACTTTACTGTTTTAATAATCCAGAACTCTATGTAGACTTCTCATATGCAAACAAAACAACCACAGAACCCTCCTGGTAGAGACCTATGTTCCCTTGGTGACTATACTAGTTAGTTCTATGTCAACTTCACACAATGTAGTTATCAGTATTGGGGTCCACGAATCACCTTACAAAGTACATGAACACGAATCTCAGCCAGACTGGGATAGTTTATTGCACATCTGCTCCAGGACTAATCAATCAGAGCCAGTCAAGATTTGGAAACTGAAATGTGACACTAAGTTTAGCTCCTACAGTGGTTTTTATGCCTAAAATCCACAAACATCTGTGCCAAGTTATTCTACCAATCAGAATGTTGGGATAGGGAATTCCCTTAGGAATGTGTCATTGTGCATTTAGCCTGTTCTCTTTGGTTGGGGTATTCAACTGTGCCAGAGGACTTGCCTTGTCTAATATTCACGTCTGAAATGCCCACTGGGATGTCAGTTACCCATGTTTCTTTCTACAAAGTAGGATGTCAATTCTCAGGTATGTCCTAGGAACTTAAATTTTACTCCATTATTACTCAAAAGAGAAAACTTATTCCAAATGACTCCTTATGTTGGTCCAGAAGTCTCTCTTAAGTTGGGGTCCACCTCAGAGGCAGCTTATACTATAAAAACTTATACACAGGTGTAGGAAGTGCTGTTGGGTGGTCGGTTCTGGTCAAGATTTATTGTAGGTAACTATACACAACTGTTCTATTAACTTCTATTGTGACTGGTTTCCAAGGGCACAGAATATAACAGAATATGTAATAAATGTGGCATTGT
Source organism: Grammomys surdaster (assembly GCF_004785775.1). Lineage (NCBI taxonomy): Eukaryota > Metazoa > Chordata > Mammalia > Rodentia > Muridae > Grammomys > Grammomys surdaster. The sequence goes on along the minus strand of NW_021620649.1, from coordinate 1,597 downwards.
AAAATTTCATAGTAACAGAAGAAACATATGAGAAAGTTTCCTTAAAAAGGCAGGATAGTCAGGTAACTGTTACCTAGGTCTTAACATTTTACCTATGCCTAAATATTCCATCTAGGCCTTAATATTTTACCTAGGCCCTAACAGTCAGAGAAGAGGGATCTTCACTGAGAAAAATCCCTTGATAAGATCTGGCTGTGGAAAAGTCCAGCATTTTCTTAATAAGTGATTGGTAGAGGACGGCCCAGCCCATTGTGGGTGGTGTCATCCCTGGGCTGGAGTTCCGAGTTCCTATAAGAAAGTAGGAAGAACAACTCAGTAAGCAGTACTCCTCCATGACCTCTGCAACAGCTCCTGGCTCCAGGTTCCTGCTTTGTCTGAGTTCCTGTCTGGACTTCCTTTGGTGACAAACTGTGATGAGGAAGCATAAGCGGAAAAAACCTCCTCAAATTGCTTTGGTTGTGGTGTTTCATGAAAACAGTAACCCTAGGTAAGACAATGACCTAGTGATTTAAGTCTAATTTTAGGGAGGGATTTGTCTTGATGTAGACTTCCCTACTCTCTTCCTTCCAAGTGAGGCCATTTAAAGTCACAAGCATGTGATCACTTCACCATCCTTTCAAAAAAGAAATGGTAAAAGAGAGATGTTTGCATAGCCACACAACTTTGATATAAAGTTGGCTTAATCATCCTTAAAAAGACCAAAGGAAGATGAGAACCCAGGAACAGCGTTTTGGGAAAGTCTACCGTACTGCTGCTAGTTTTGGTTTCCTCTTCTTTGCTCCTCATCTTTCACTCCCTACCCTTGGTCCTCCTGTCTCCCAAACTTTCTAATATCTCAGCCGCACCTTTTCCTCATTGACATCACTTTCATGGGGACTTAAGCCATCTCCTGGTGTTCATAGATGAAAATCCGTGGGGCATGCTGAGGAGAGAATAGTCAGGAAGAAGTGACACTTCCACGGGAGTTATGAACCAGAAAGCAGAGGTTGTCTTGCTTTCTCCTATATTTCTGAATGTGAAACAGGCCTGAAACGCACAGGTGCTTAATAAATAGTCACTGAATAAATAAACACAGGCAAGGAATAAACTGTGATCAGTAGTTTCACTTTCTGGGTAAACTGATTATTCATAATCTAAATTCCCAAATAGAAATCTTTATTCTTACAAACACCAAACCAAGCATAAAAACAGAAAGTATTTGGAAAAAATATAACGCAACCTAATAGAAAGAGTGAGATCAAAACCAAACCTGGTCCTTGGTACAGACAGAATATCAGCCCCAGGCATAGGGAAACCTTGGCTCTGCCCTGTGATCTCCATCGGCGCCACAGAGGAGCATCCATAGTCTCTAGCCGCCCCCTGCTGGTCTCCTGCCCTCAGACTTGCTAGGATTAAGCAAAGACGCGCAGAGCCGATGATGTCACCTCGGCGCCTGGCCGGAGGCCGGAAGTCAGTCATTACTTCCGCCCTCCGGTCCCTCCTGGGGGTCTAGAGGCGGAAGTGAGAGGTGTCTACCGCGAGCTTTGGTAGGAAGGGAACGCGGATACAATGTTAGGTTCGGGCTGGGGCTGGGGTTGGGGAGCTGCTGTGGCCTTTG
>NW_021620648.1:2724800-2868531 GCF_004785775.1 Grammomys surdaster | reverse complement strand
TTTTTTTTTTTTTAAGCAACAGAAAAGTGGCTCCTTCGCTGATGTAACCATGCTCTTAAAGCTGAATCTCTCTAAATACTAATATTACAGTTTTTCAAATCACTCCAATTGCAGACAACGGGACAACGGGCAGCCGGAGCGATTTCTGGTCTGTTTCTTAAACCTCGACGGTTTGTTCTTTTAAAGCACTCCTCCAGACACTGCTGTCTTTGGAGTGAATCATATAGTTTTCTAGGAAATGCTACACATTTTGTTGATCAATAATAGTAGAATCAGCTTCCAAAATAATATTTTCAAAATAAAATATTTTATGCATGTGGGTTTTCCTTGAGAAGCATTTCTGTGCATCTAACAGATTCCCTTACTGTGCTGTCTTACATTTATCATGCTTTATTTCAATGTGTAATTGTCTTTTTACTTTCTGAAATCAAGACTGTACTTGTTAGTTTTTGTTTGGATGGTATGTCCATTTAATATGTTAAATATTTATCTATACTATAGTTCATATCCATGTTAATTCTGATATAAATTATAAACCTAATATGCTTCAATTTAAAAGATGCACTATCTCTCCACTGTATGGCTGTTTCTACTTCTGTTGCTTGATACAATTCCCTGACAAAAGGGGCTCAAGGGGGAAAGGGTTCATCTGGGTTTACGATTTTATGATCGCCCACTGTGGCAGGGAACTCTGGAGCTGGAGCTTGAGGGAGTTGAACACATTGCATCCACAATCAGGAAGCAGAGAGCAATGAAAGCCGTGTACAGCTCCCCCCCCAACTTTTTTTGAATGAGACCGTGATCTCAGCCCATACAAATCAATCTACCCACACCACATCAAACTTCCCACCTCTGTTAATAACCCTCCACAGGCATGCACAGACTCTTGTCATCTAGGTGGTTCTAGATTATGGCAAGTTGACCATGCTACCATCACACCATCTCAGTAAATGTTGCTGGGAAAATCAATATATCATCTATCATGAGCCCGACATTGTTTCAGGACTGGTTGGTGATCTCACAGCTGACAAGCAAACAAAACCTAGAAGCTCGCATCCTAAGGTATACAGTCAGCAAACAAACAAAGGGGCTTAGACTCCAGGAGAATTGGTTATTTCTTTTAAGGAAAGTAAAGCAGGGCCAGTGACCAGATTGTCTGAAGTTTAAAGACAATTTCAAACAGAAAGCCAGGAGAAACATTTGTGAGGATATCTGAATTAAATAAAAAATTGGGGTGAGGTTGGGAGTGGGCATTCCATGGAAGAGCTCATGCAAAGGAATTCCTCTGGTGTGTTGTTAAAAATCTCCAGAGAGCTGTGAGTGTGCACCAGGTAGCCCCTTAACAACTATGTCAAAGTCAGAGAGACGAAAAGCTGCAGAAGTGTAAACAGAAGGGTAACATTCTCTGACTTCAGTCTTTTAGGGATCATTCTGGGTGCTGCAGAGATCTCAAGGAGTCAAGAGTGGAAGAGGGGCACTAGTCTGAAGATTTCAGTCACAGCCCAGATAAGAGAGACTCCAGGCCACCTTGGTAACTGCAGGGCTGATGAGAATGTTGGATTTTTGGTATTTTGAATGAATGCATTTAGAAACATGATACAGTGAAACTGGAAATGCGTTCATCTGCTGGATTGTCAGTATGAAGTATGTAAAGAAAGGATGACTCTGAGACAACGGTCTGGGAAACTTGTGTCGGGACCTAGAAATCTTGGAGTAAATGAAGGGCTGTGATGTAGCCCCATCAGGTCTGAGATGTCATGGGATATCCCAGCTAAGAACCTCAGAGGCCACAAGATCTGTGAGTCTGTGGCTAGGGAGGAGGCCTGAGAGAAGGATATGCACTTGATGTTGCCTCGGCCATGGTGACTTCAGAGTAATACCAAAGTGTTCAAGACAACATCCTGCTTGAAACTTCCACTCATACATCTGTGAGACAGTAAGTTCAAGGGCATTTTTTCTCCTGTTCAAGTGAACAAAGTATGCAAAGGTAGCAGGTAAAATCAGAACAGGTTATCCCTGAGGATCAGTGGAAATCACGGGGAAGGAGCTACAGCAAGGATGCATGTTCAGGGTTAACCTTCATTCTGATTGTCAGGCCCAGAGAGGGCCACAGAAATGGTGGTGCTTCTGACAATGTCCTAAATGACACTTGGGCTGAACCCAGGCTGGACTCTCCCCAAGCAAATAGAAGGATTGCTTCCTAGAGTCAGCATTCCCCAGTAACCTTGACAAGTGGGGTTCTATTGGTCAGGATAACCCATTACTTCCCTTATCCAAGCCCACAGCCACACCTCCCATGGTGGGCATCTAGTTTCCTGCTACTCAAGCAGATCACAGCCCCATGGCTGCATCCCAGGCTGGCTCTGCTCCCATCATCAGGTTTAACCCGATAGGCTGCTGTAACTTTACACTCCCGACTCAACCTGCACCACATGAAACTGGCAAGACTTTGCTCCAGTTTTTGCTGTTCTGATACACCTTACCTCCCTGCTGAGGGACAGCGTTCACAGTTTGAGCCCCATAAATCTTGTTTTCTACTCATGAAGTTGTCTGGTTTGATGGTTTCACTGTTCTCTCTCTTACACTGCTGTATACTTGTGTGATAGTTAGAATAGGTTTGACCCAAGGAATACCACTATTAGGAGGTGTGGCCTGTTGGAGTAGATGTGGCCTTGTTGGAGTAGGTGTGGCCTTGTTGGAGTAGGTGTGTCACTGTGGGTGTGGGCTTTAAGACCCTCATCCTAGCTGCTTGGAAGCCAGTCTTCTCCTAGCAGCCTTTAGATGAAGATGTAGCATTCTCAGCTCCTCCTGCACCGTGCTTGCCTAGATGTCACCATGTTCCTGCCTTGATAATAATAGACTGAACCTCTGAATCTGTAACCTAGCCCCAATTAAATGTTGTCCTTAGAAGAGTTGTCTTGGTCATGGTGTCTGTTCACAGCAGTAAAACCCTAACTAAGACAGCTGACATTATTTTTAGTCAGTTTATGATCATGATTTTTATGTATTTTAAGGACTTATTCTTTTTTTTTAAATTGTACATGTGTGTTTGGAGGTAGAATGTGCATGTGACTGCGTGTGCTTATGGAGGAAAGAGGCATTCAGTCCTCTGGTCTTGGAGTTATAGGCAGTTATGAACTGCCAAAGATGGGTGTTCTATAGGAGCAGAAAAGGCTCTTTATCACTGAGCCATCATTCCAGCTCTTTTGTATAATCTATAAAAAGTAAATTTTAGTAAAGCATTATGAGATACAAACTAAGGATTTTATGGGGGAGGGAGAGGAAAATGACAGCTTAATTTTTCTACAAACTGTAATCTGTGTTCTTGATTCAGCAAAGGCTAGAAATACTCACTGTGGAGTAATCCTAGCTGCAAGAGAAGCTCTGGGACTATGTTAAGTGATTATTGACAAACTTTAAATTTCAGTCCTGGGTAAGACAATAACCTTTCCATCCTTCTGTAAAAATCTAGATGTGTTCCCTCATCCTATGTGAAATCTGGGATGTGTTCCCTCCTTCTATGTGAAATCTGGAGTGCTCCTTCCTTTTATGTGAAATCTGGAGTGCTCCCCTCTCCAGTCTAGGGATCCTTCTGTAGCTGCTGGCAGTGTTCTGGAAGCCTGGGTCCATCACACAAATCTGTCTTACTTTTCTTGCATGAACCATGTGTGTAACAAGTATGGTAGACATTTTAATATCTAGACATTTAATTTTAATATCATTTTAATGTCAAGTGTCTGTTAGGTTCTGGCACGACTGGACTGTGCATCTTTGGCCCATTATTTTACAGGTAATTGTCCTATGGAGCTTTAAATACCAAAGCAGAGGGAGCATTTCTGGAGTTTTGCTTTGGTTTTTCTTCCTGTGCCATGAATTTTGACGGCACAGTGATTTCCCTGGGTAGGGGAATGTAGTAGTGCTGTTTGTCAGTCCACTGAAAATAACCCAAGACTAATGGCTAATTGCTGAGTATAATTGGATTGAAGTTTCCAGTCCTATAAGATCACACAGTTCTTAGAACAGGGCCCACATCTTTGGTCTCTGATGTTCAACATTCTCTCTTCCTCTGCCATAGGAGCAGAGCCTGGCACCGGACACACGGCAGCACATCACCTCTGGCTGCCAGTTCTCCTGGGCCCTTACACCTTGTTTACTGACCTTCACAAGATTCTCCACCTGGCGAAAACATCCCATTGTCATGGTAGCCATCTCTGCACTCACAGTGGTACCACCCAGGCAGGTTAATGCAGTTGGCACGGCTGTCACATTGAACAAAGCCCTCAGAGCACTCATCAATGTCTGTTGGACAAAGAAAACAAAAGGAGAATTTTATACAGTTGCTTTATCCTTTTAAAGAATGTCCTATTCTAGAACATTCTGCTGTAAGGCTACTATAACTCTTAATGCCAACAAACCATGAAACTGAGACAGTATAAATTTAACCTGGTCACTTAGTAGTCAAAAGCTTTGTGTAAAGAATGTAGTGGTATTTGATAGCAACCAGAGAAACATCTAGAAGGCTTCTTCTCTATTACATTTGATTCAGCTGTGAGGTAAAACCTGTCTATGGTAGTCTGTGAGTTTCACCAAATGTTCCCAGGTAAGCTTGACTCATTCTAGGATGGCACGGTTTTAGTTCTTTCTGATTAAGAGTATGCGTATGACTTTCTTCAGTCATCTTGGGGTAATAAGAAGCACTTCCGGGTGACATGCAGCACTTCTGGGCAGAGCTTTTCTGACACTGTGATGACCCTTCTACATCGTCATCACAAGAACTAGCGATTTCCAGAGGCTCCAGAGACCAACCTGAATCCATGCAGGAGTAGGGCGGGGGTATGCTATTCTGCCCGGGATGAACAGATAATATGAGCAAGAAACTGTTTTTCATTGCTTTAGGCCATTGAGATTTTACTTTTTTTAAAAAAAAAAATCATTGTTATTACTGTAGGTATAAGCTACCCTGACTAAATACACTACTCATCTTCAGTAGATACAACAACAGCACCATGAATCATGTTTTCAAGAATGTGTGTGGGTTGTGCCCATGTATTACTTCAAACTGCAAAAAAAAAAAGAAGAAGAAGAAAAGAAGGAAAGAAGGGAAGAAAGAAAGAAATTATGCCATACAATACTGAATCAAATGTAAGTCATGGGTATGGGGATCTAGCTTACATTCACATGTGTGTTCCTTCATACAAGGAGACATAAGGGAGAAATTGACACAAATGTAGCTTGTGTGATTTCAGATTTCTTTCACAGGTATATTATCATTCCCCTCTGCTGCAAGCCCTTTTCTATTCAGGCTAAGAAAGATGGAACAATCCTATGACTCTCGGGTCTCCTCCTCTGCTTGTAAGGGGAAAGTGGTCCTTGGGATTGCTGTACAAAATACGTCCACTTCCTCATGACTTCCTGATTGTCTGGCTCTGTTGGCTTGACTGGGATCTAGCTAGATGATCTGATATAATAGCTCTACCTCACATGTACCTAGTACCTAAATCTTGGTAGCCTCAAGCTACAGAGGAAGATGCCATCTTCCCAGGCTGGCAGTTTCCCTGTGTGCTTCAGGCTTTTGGCACAAGGTGGTTTCACCATGTGATCAGGCATAAAGGTGCTCTCCTGTTGAAGGAAGCCTGGCTGATTTTCCGAGTCCTTCCTCTCTGACTACTCTGGTTAACAGAATGTATGCCTATTTCAGTCTGAGAAATGACAAACTCACAGATTCATATGCAAGTCTTGTTACTTTGGGTTGTGGCAGTGTGGCTGAAAACCAGGGCCTTTAGCATCCTAGGTAAGTGCTATGCTACCAAGGATGCAGCCTCTGCTTCTCTTTTGCTCTCTGTTTAAGTATTCCTCTTTTATTTTTCTCATTTAAATTTTGTTTATTTATTGGGTTCAATCATGCCTCATAGCCAAGACTAGCTGGGACTATGTGGCATAGCACAGGCTGACTTCAAACTCATGATCTTCCTGTCTCTGTCTTTTGAGTGCTGGGACTCAGCAGGACAGCACCATGCCAAGCTCTGCTACTTAGCTTTGAAAGGGATAAAGTTGCAAAGGCATGCATAGATAACGTTTAACAGTCAGAACTAAGCTCTAACTCACTGCTAAGAGTTCCTTCAGTGAAACTAAATATAAAACATCCTCTCAGGTGAATGAGGTCTTGGACCAACAGTAGAAACTTCATACTATGTTAATATTTTAGCATTGTTTTATAATATAGAGTGTTTATCACTGTGATGCCTTTATCCAAGAATCAGTTACTGCTGCCAATAATTCCTACCAGCAAAAGAAAGGTTGATGGACAAATCAGCTAACTATTGCCTTCCTGCCATGCAGCCTTCTAGGCCTGCGGGTTCTAGAAAAAGCCTCTTTGTCATTCCAGGCTCCACCAGCTGAGGAACTTCTGATTACAAAGGAGTCTGGCTGCTTGCACTTACTCCAGCATTAACTGATCTTTTCTTCAAACAGAGATGAAGTGGAAAATTGTGCCATTTTTTATGGGCACAGAAGAAGAAAGCAAGCTGAGGAGTAAGCTTCAGGAGCCGTGCTCATTTGAAGAAGGCAGCCAGAGGAGGGTGAGCGTTTAGAGTCTTTAATTCTGGGGAAGCTGAACTCTTAGAAATGGTCATTGTCCAGTGCTTTGGGTAAAGCAATTCTGCGACTCTCCTGCCTATGCAGTCTTCCAGTCCATCCTTTCTTCCTGAGGTACTGGACTGCAAGGTCTGCTCACCCTGTGAGATGAGATGAGATGTATTTCCACATCTTTTCTCTTGTCACCCATTTTTCAGTTGCCACGCCCACTCCCATGTGCAGCCTCCTCCCTTCTCACCATAGTGCTCACATACCCTGCGTCTGCCCACAGGCACTGCCCCCTCCTACACACCACCTTCCCACTCCCTCTGTTACAACACACACCCACAGCACACTGCCTTCTTCGACAGGCTCACTCTTTGAGTCTTTGACATTGAATAGAAATGCTGTTGATTACACTTCCTCCTACCCTGAAGACTGAGGATACAAACATAGGCTACTGTGGTATATTGTCACATAGAGATGAGCATTGTTTTCATGTTAAATCATCGTTCTATAGCTCTTTAGAGAATGGATATGCAAGCATATGACCCGTTTATTAATTTAATTCAATATTAATTATTTACTTAATACCTGTTGTATGGCAACAACTAAGTGCTGGAGAATAAAATGGATATACAAGACACATGTGGCTTCTGCCATTACTGTGCTATCATCTATGTAAATTACGTTTACAAAATCAAATTTATGAAAATCTGAATGTGCAGCCACATAGAGCACGGGTTCCCAGAGCGTGCTATATCTGTCACCATCGATGTGGTTTATGGGTAGCAGTACACAAATACTTCATTTTAATGGCTATGTACTTATTTTCTCAATTATTTCCATTTACGGCAAGGTAAAATGGAACTTAAATCTAAAAAACAAGAGGAATTAAAGGAGCAGCCTCAGGTTAATATTGATATATATGTTCTAGAAACATGACAAAATTTAGGTATTTTTAAAGCACCAATATTGAGCAGGAAGCTCTCAGTCACATTTCAAGGGGACATTGCAGTAATTTCTTATGTAACAAAGCACTCTGCTTTATCTAAAATGTGACTCAATTTATAAACCATATGGCACGGCTCAGAACAATGCATTCACCACCATTCAGGATTCAGGGAAACTAGCTATTCAATTCAAGTAACTAAATTTTATGTTTTTATTACCCTGCTAAAAAGAATAGGTATTTGTTATACAGCACACTGAAAGAGTTATTCATTAGAGAATTGTGAAATCTATCCAATTATCAAATTCCTATATATGATGAATGTTCCCATCGTTGTCATTGTGTAGTGAGAAGTGTTACTCTCTTAGCATTTTCTAGAATGCAGAACGCTGTTAATAATTTGAATGTCCCACTGTAACGTTGTGATCCAATGATAGGCATTCACACTTTTATGGATGAATGGTTTCCCGTGGCGCAAATTTGCATGTATGATTTCATCCATTCATTCATGTGTGACTTTTCAATAGTATTCCTTTTGATATTATGTCAAACAACTTTTGATATTATATGCAGCAAACAAGGGGTTCTAGGTGCATTTTACTTCCTGTGATATACCGACATGCTCAACGGATGGGTCATTTTGTTCCATTTTGAACATTCTGAGGAGCTTACACCCTGTTTTGCACAATGGCAGCAGTGCACACCTACCAATGGTATGCGTGTGCTCTCCTTCTTCCACACCATCATCAGCACATCTCATCCTTTGTCTCTGACCTCAGCCATCCTAGCAGGAGTGAGAGGGTATCTCAGTTTCATCTTGACATCCACTTCCCATTCAGGGCCACCATGGTTGGTGCACCACCAAGAGGAATCCATAGACACTGAAGCCTAGGCAGCACTGATTACATGTGAAGCCCTAAGGGGGTGGGGCCTTGCTGCTACTGAGTCTGTTACAGAACTTGGGACTGCCATAGTCAGCTAGTAATAAAGGCCAGAGAGGCCAGAGATCACAGTCGATTTGTTTATTTGTGGCTTAGTGTCAATAGAAAGTGATGATGTGCTTGCGTTTCCAAAGCATGCACTGCACACAGAAGGTACATTTATTACTAAAGTAAGGCTAGATAACTAAAATAAGTATGTCTTTGTCTATAAGCTGTTTGATAGTGTGCAATCTTTAGGTGCTCAATAATATTTTAATAAAAGAACATGAAACTTGATTAGCAATTTATGAATTTGATCCAGTTGAGTGAACTATACAATGAACACCAAATCTTAGGAGACACAAACATTATTTTGGTTGATGTAAGAACTACCAAGCTTCCTGGGGTGGTAGCTGAGTTGCAGGAGTGTTGCTCTGACATATAAAAGCCATCAACCTGAGTCCAGGACTGTACAAACAGACATAGTGGCAAACATCTGTGATTCGAGCACTCAGGGTTTAGATGCAGGGGCATCAAAAGTTCAGAGTCATTCTTACCTAACTAGTGAGTTCCAGCCTAGCCTGGGTGTGAGACCTTATCTCATTTAAAGAGCAAATGAACAATTTTAAACAAGCTGTAAAATGAATTAATGTAGGCATGTTAATGTTAGTGAGTTGTATAAATGCACACGATTTGGTCTTACAATTTTAATTTTGTTCTGTATAGGTGTAGTATATAAAACACCAAACATAAATCTCACAAAATTCTGTTACTCCATTTGCATTCTAAGGAACTAATTCCCTGATTCATCTGGGACAGTTAAAACTTTGTCACATCTACATTTAGAATATTATGTAGTGAGAGTATTACGAAGCTACCCCAAGACATACAGATTATAAAATCTAAAAGCCTTTAGCCATAACATAAAAAAGAATTATGAGTAACATTCACACTCCAGAGAGTGAAGTATGCTTAGACAATAAAAATGGGAGGTATCACTGAGGACAGATTGTCCCAGAAATCACAGCCATGTTAAAAACAGTCATGAAAAGCAAACCAACAAGTGACAAATTATAAGCATCATGTGATGGTGACTCGCTCTTTCTCCTTCCAGTTCCCAGCTAAGACTAGATTTTCTGCAATGCATCCAGATGAAAATGACTTATGTCACTGCCACTCAAGGGGTCCTTTCCCGAAAGTGACAAATGTGTTCATTGTAAAATCCCAGGTTAGTGTAGAATTAGGCATATGAGTGATATGCACACGATTCACTATTTTAACAGCAGATTTTCTGCTATAACACCAACCTCTGAGTAAAACTGTGTTACTACGTAGGAGTGAATGTAGCTAAATGGGCCCCAGTTTATACTTTACTTCTGTTCACCCCTTTAAAAACATTTTTGAGAATTTCAATAATAAATATTATAGTTACATCATTTCCACTCTCCCTAATTTCCACCCTCTCTCTAATCCATCTCCTAAAATATATATGTGTCACAAATGAGTGTGTCATTAATATGCAGGGACCACACAAATCTATGTCTTCCTATTTGGCACATGGGCTGCTACACAAACCAGCAACCCTCTTCCTTTTAAACTAAAAGACAGATGAGCTGGCGTTCTTGAATTTTATACACAGAAAGCAGGAGTGAAAGTCAACTGTATTTGGTGCTATTTTCAGTGTTGGTGTCAAGGCCAAATAGCAAGAGTATTGTCCTTTATGGTACTTATTGTGGAGGAAAAGATGACATCACTTATCACGAAATACTACTTGTTCTATTTATATCACAGACTTGTGCCCTGGCAATTAAATTATATTGATAAACAGCAGGCAATTAAGGATTCTCAAAACCATTAGTCAAGTTCTGATTACTCACATGGGGCGATTTGCTTTCTAGATGATCTCCAGCCTTTAAAACCACAAGGTCATTTCTCTCTGTCTTTGCTGAGTTTCTGGATGTCTGTTTTCAAAATTTAGGTGAGAATGCATAAAATAGTGCCTAAAATTTCTTACTTGATAGGCTGGTTCTCATATAATTTTTGAAGTTTTTTTTTTTTAATGAAAACACATGTAAGTAGATTTTAGACACTACAAAATGCTCTATAGAAGTTGGAGAACATTACAGACTTACAGACAGTTATTTTCATTATGTTGTGGTTTATAAACATTAATCAGTGGTATTAAAATGCCAAGTGCAACTTCTTCATCAAATTCTTTCTTCCTTACAACCTACCCGAGTGAAGGATTCTTATTCCTGTGTTGAAGACTAGAGGTAATGACAACAAGAACATTACTCAAGGCCATCCCATAGACACAGCCCCTCAGACTGTCACAGACTGGTGATCTTTAAGATGTCAGCCAAGAAGAAACAGTCTATGAGCTGAAATATATTTTATTTTCATTTTTTGAGATTAGAATATATTTGGATGCTGCAAAAACAAGTTTCCTTAATGATGCCTACACTTATCTGTGGATATAAGGACAAACATTTTGAATGTATCAGAGACCTCCAAGATCTATGACGTCACTAGCCCTGGGCAGTTGGCTAGGTTTCCAGTACCAGGCACAGCTTTCTTCCTCTTGAGCAGGTCTTCAGGTCAATAAGAGAGCTGTTGGTTACTGCCGAGGTATGTGTGCCAGTATTGCACTCCTGTGTTACTGTGTCATGCTGGTCATTGTTGCAGGTCATAGGCATCAGAGCTGCATATGATTATTGGCTGCTTGCTTCCCTCCTTTGGAAGCTTGTATGGCGCCTTCTGCTACCATGGAAACTAGTTCTCAGGAGGATACTGAAGCTCAAGGGCCTCTGGGTTGTGAGTCTGAAGTGCATGTACTGTGGTGAATTCTGGCTCTTTAGCTTGTGAGTGCTGGAACTTTGTTTATGTTATTAAGATCCCTCTGAGGCATTGGGTTTTGAGTGACACTCTCTTCCATTCACAGCTAGCTGTTACTATGTAAGAACTTTACATAAGGACTAGCATCTCATGATAGATATTTTATATATGCAAATATCCTGCCCCTGAGACCAGATGCACTATTACATCCTTAGGCTGTTTTTCATTATCTGAGGAGGTAAACATTTTAATTAGGGGAAATAGTGGCAATGGGGTCACAGAAACAGCTTCTGGAATGATAGTCTCCATGGAGTTTGCAGGCTCTGTCTACACTCCAGTGTTGGGATCAGGTTAACCAGGTTCTCACTCCAGATAATTGGGGTAACTCAGAAAAAGTCCTGAAAAATAAACCTTTCTTCTCCTTTTACACTTTCAGCCAATTATCCTCTTCTCTTCAGGGACCTTGTAAATTGTCGCTCTTGTATAATGTCCTCTGTCCTCTTCTTGTCTCATCACCTGTTGAGTTAACTGGTGTGCTTGTATATCATGGTCAACATCCTGGAGGGTCTTCCTGGAGAGCAAAGGCTGTTGTTTGTGATCTGTGTCATTCTTCCTTCGATGAGTGAGTCTTTATCACATCCTTTGCAAGGCTTGCATTGATTCAACATACTGATCATTGAAGATTTAGCAACTTACACAACTGAGTTCTAAAATCTATGTGTGCATTCTTTTTTCTTTAATATTTTCCTATTTTACTCATTTCTGGATATTTATTTGCACATCTTAGACTTAGACTTATTCTTGCAACAATTTAATTTTTCCCTTGATTTGTTAAAACATGACTTTACTAAACTAAAATTTGGATAGAAACCTGCAGCAACCTCACGGGTGTTGACATGCACCATTTCCATAGTCTAGATTCATGCATTCTTCCTATTTAATTTATTTTTATATTGTAATAGCTTGTAAAGGAGCTCTTTAACTATTAGCTTTTGTCTCTGAATAACTTCTATATGGGCAGAAACCATGTTTCTATTTTTTTCCTCTAGTCTCAGTACCAAGCAGATAACTGGACAAAGAGGTAGAGACAGGCAAGCGTTTGTGAGGGAACATGTAATTGGTCTGCTTGTGATGTCTGTGACTGTGATGCCCACCTGTGCCATGCCTCACACATGCAATGTCAAATGGAAGCCAAGGTAGGTAGACTGGTATGGCAGTGAACCCTCCAGAGAAATGACAAGATGGTGACGCTACTGTCTCATCTGACTGCTCATACTTGTCAAGAATTTGTGCTATTACTGGATGCCAGCTCCAATGATACCATGTTAACTTTACATATGCACTATATATCCAGATATTTTAAAAGTACACCAGAACTTGAAATGATGAAGATGAAAGTTAAGAGCACTTTTAAATCTCTTGGTCTTTCTTTCTCACCCTTATAAATGCTGAGCTGAAGAGAAAAAATGAAAATATAAACATGAAAATGGAGAGACAAACAGAAACACAGTAGAGAAAGAAATGCTTTGTTGTGGAAAAGGCAGATTAAGAGATGGGCAGAGGAGAAGAGGCAAGAGTCTGGCATTGTATGTGATAGCAGGGTGTCACACGTGGTGGCTATGGCAACCTTGTTCTGAGGATGCTGAGGTAGCATGGCGAGCTTAGATGGGGCATGCAGCTGCACTCATTGGGGTGAAACCAAGAAAACTGATTTGCTGAGGGTGTTGGCACATTCCCTATAGCACTTGGGAGGCTAGGACAGGAGGATCAGAAGTTTGAAGTCAGCCTGGGCACAAAGGGAGCCCTGGTCTCAGAGAGATAGAAAGGATAACATCTACAGTTGAATAATCAACCTACTCACCTCCTCCCACCTTGTGCAAGATGCTAAAAGAAAGCAGTTTCTCTCAGAGACAGAATGCATGGTTTCTTGTAAAGATCCAGGAAAGAGACACTACCACAGCTTGTGTAGATGTCACTGTCATTTGGAACAAAGGTCAAGGTTGCACTGAGGTGTTTAAGGGCTCATAATGTACAGCTCTTCCCCTTCAGCTTTAGAAGCTGGCTCTCCTAGCCATGCCCCAAATTAGGAATCTTGCCCATCTACTCTTAAATGTCTGTGTGAGATTAAGGAGCTATCGACATTTGATAAAACCTGCAAAATGTAAAGGAGCAGTGAAAACCATCAGAAATCTCTTATGGAAGGACAGGGATGATTCACAAGGCATCAGCCAACGGATTTCTAAATTACCATCTACAGATAAGGACAAAGAAATGATTCTGAGAATAGGGATTATTTCTTGAAAATTATACAACAGTAACAAATTTTTTAAAGTAGAAGTATAGAGAACACAGATGAAAAAAATACAACAGGGAAGGAGCAAAGATCTACAGATCCAGCTTCTGATTACACACAGATTTCATACTGAGTGCTATAATCTGTATCAGACGGTTGCCTACAGCTAACTGTATGATACACAACACCTTGCACAATTTGTCCATATTTACTCAGTGTGGATTATGTTCTAGGCAGGACGAAGTGCTATTGCTCTCCCCATGCTGAAGTACATAGACAGCAGAGTTTAAGTAATTCTTTCCAAGGCTGTTGAGAAATATCTTAGTTAGGGTTTTACTGCTATGAAGAGACCATGACCAAGGCAACTCTTGTAATGGACATTTATTTAGGACTGGCTTACAGGTTAAGAGATTTAGTTCATTATCATCAAGGTGAGAATATGGCTGTGTTCAAGCAGATGTGAGGCTGGAGGAGCTTAGAGTTCTCCATCATCATCCAAAGGCTGACAGAAGACAGGCTTCCAGACAGCTAGGATGAGGGTCTTAAAGCCCCTTGTAACCAGCAGTGACACACTTTCTCCAACAAGGTCACACGTACTCCAACAATGCCATATCTCCTAATAGTGCCACTCCCTGGGTCAAGCCTATTCTAACCACCACAATAGGCAAAGTTGAAATGTGAACCCACTCACTCTGGATGCATACCTGCCCCACCAGGAGGCTGTCTTACAAATGAACCAGGCACAGATCTAAACACACAGATGCCAAGTTCGACAACAAGAATAAAATCTAAATTTACTATCTTCCAGAAGAAAAAGAATAGATTACATATAAAAAAACAAAAAGGATAGGAATGGGTCTATTATCAGGTTTCTCATCCACAGGGTTGTACGCCTTTCACTAGAATTCTACAGTAAGCATCGCTGTCAAACAACTTCGGATGCAGATGGATAGAATGAATATCATTCCCTGTGTACTTTGTAAAAAAAAAAATACCTCATTGGTGGTGGCCTGTTGGGACTCTCATCCTGGAAAGGATTCTGTGTGTCTTCCACTGGGCCAATGGGCATGCTTTGTTTGTTTTTTACAGTAGCCTTGTGTTGTGCCTGAGTATCAGTGTCATTTTTTCTACAGCTAAGATGGGCACACTCTAAGTACAGGCACAGTTAACGACTTTATGAGAACAGACACATGAGGCATTTGCTAGTCCACAATGGTAAGAGGATGCCTCTTAACCAGAGTAGTAACAAAAAGCCTTAAATTCCTGCGCTTGCCAAAACCATGTTCTAATAGAGAGGATCAATGAAGCAGTTGAGCCCCTTCAAGATTCCTTCCAGGAGAGATGAGCTCATTTTCTCTGACCGTCAATAGGAACAGGAGGGCTGGAGTATTTTTGTGAAGGAGCACTCTGTAAGCTTTCTAATTATTAATACAGCAGTGCAGAAGGCTTTATGCATTTGATGTGCTCACTGGTTGTTGAGGAAAATCAGATTTGACTGGCATGCTAGAGATGGCGTGATGACAACCCAAATCACTATTCTGTATTTATTTGTAAACTGACAGACAGATCTATAACCAGACATACTGCTTGAGTGAAATGGACTCACTGTGAACAGAAATGCAGTGCTGCAGTCTCTGTACATCTGAATAAGACGTGCAAAAGAGCTTTAAAGTGGGTCCTAGCCATGGGACCTACTGACAAATGGCTTATGCTGGCTTTAAGAAACTGTCATATACCTGTCCACTTCTAGATCACTTTATTATAATAACCACTTCCAGCTAGGCAGAGACACGATTAACTTGATACAGGGTTTTCAGCAAAAAGGAGAACTCTGTGTCTCTTCCACATACACAACTGAATGGATAATACCAAAAAGAGCCCCACTGAGCAAAACACTAACTCCTTACGGCTACAGTTAAGTGCAATCCCTATAGGTTTCTTAAAGGCACACTGCTCTTTAATGCTGCTCTCCAACCTTGTAACCAGGCAGAGTGATAGCAACTGTCTGATTGTCTCATTACATTAATGTGGGGTCACTTAATCAAATGACTAAGGATAGGATTTATGTCCACTTCAACAACGTAATTCTTCATGATCAACCGGATCAAGCTGTGCAAACCAATTTCATCGCTAAGGCAGCCCAAATGCTAGATCAATGGGCTTTTAGCTCTTAGTATTTGGTCTCACAGCTTAATTAGGTATCTGGCTAGTGTGTCTTCAGAAAAAAATGAAATCCTTTGTTTAACACTTTGGTGATTATCTGATACAAGAAAAGAAAGAGGAAAGTGGCTGACAGTTGCTTAGCTGCTAACTGCTAGGCATTTTATGCCTTTTGCACCTAATTTACAGATATCATTTACATATATCATATTTTTATATACATTTTATGTATTATATATTATTTATTATTTAATAGGTATATTAAATCAAGTGTGTGTGTGTGTGTGTGTGTGTACATCTCCACTTAATTTCAGTTTTCAGTTTTATATTCTGATAGAAGATAATACATAAAAGGAGCCAAATAGAAACTACCTCAAATAAACAGGCTGTCACAGTGTTAGAGTTGATGTGGCAGAAGCTATTTCTGTTGGCACTGTCCTGCTTGGAGGTCTAGAAGCTGTCCTCCCTCCTTCAGAGCATTAGTAAGTAGGATGAAGCATTTGGAAGTCTGTTTACCTACCCTACCTTTCTGTCTCCTTATTAAGCGATTAACCCATAGGAAATGAGAGAATGATGAGGCCACAATTAAATAAACTATGATACCTGCATAAAGAAGAACACTGTACGTCCTTGAGTGGTAATTTTGGAAATTCCAAATGACATGGAAACGTTCTTGAAATAATTATCTTACAAAAACACCAGGATGGAAATGATGAATAGAATAATATTCCAATATGTAGATGAGTACTTACTCACGAATAGGCAGTTTGTTCAATCAGTACCATTACATTCAATTATATCTTATTTTGTATATTTTTCTCCATTTTATAAATTTTCTAAAATTAAATACATATTGCTTTTATAATTTAGAAAGATTTATAAAAAGTGTTAGAATTTCTGAATAACATCAGAGTGATTAGTAGAGCAGGTTCTGTGTAACCGTGCACAATTCTCGGGCAGGCACCATGGTTGCCTCCTTCCATGGGCCACAGGCCCTGAGCTGAGAGCTGAAGTCCTTCTCTGTTCTTTGCACAGGATGTTCTCTCTTTACAGAACACACAGCCCCTTTTCCTCAATGCATCTCAAGGCTCTGCCCATGTCCTCAGATCCAGCATGTCACCCTGGGTTCTCTGAGCTCCAGCTCTGGGATGCTCTCTAGAGCTATCAGCCTGCTGAGTGTCTGCTGCTCTCACAGAAGCCACATGTGGGGCATTGGAAGTTCTAGATCCTGTACTGCTCAGTTCTGAGACCCTGTGCTTTGGGGACACAGGCCTGTGCAAAGTCAGCTCTAATTTGTTTGCACTTTGATGAACTCACCCTCAACACTGAGCTGGGTCACCAGCAAGAGGCCTTTGGGCTCCTGTATGGAAATTTTATTGCAAATGAAAAGTCTTACTAAAAGGTATTCAGTTAAGCAACTTCCTTTATTTTTAGGAACCAACTCTGCATGTATCTAAAAATATGGTAGCAATGTTCAACTTTTAAAACTGGACAGGCAGTGATAAGCATAAAACAAAAAGGACCCCTCACTTCCTTGCCCCTCACCACCTGAGGCAGTCAACAGAGGTCATGAGAGCTGGGGAGTTAGCCCTGCCCCTCACCAATCATAGCACTAGGGAGAATGGGCCCTGTACCTTGCCTGGGCAACACAGTGGAACTGGCCCTGAGGGTGAAGTCATAGGTGAGCCAGCCCTGAAGGTGTGAGAGTTGGAGAGTTGGCCCAGTCCCTTGCTGGCTCCAGCACTTGAGAGAGTAGGTCTTGTGCCTTGACTGGTCAGCTCAGTGGAGCTGGCTCTGGTGACTTAGCTGTGGGTGAGCTGACCCTAAGGCCATGAGTGCAGGAGAGCTGACCCTGCATCCTGCAAATGGTGGCACTGGGTGTCCTTTCTGGAGCAGAGCTGGAGAGTTTGTCCTGGTGGTACAGGTATGGATGAGCCTGTGGGCTGACCAGCTCAGCTGCCACCCAGACCCAGAGTCAGGGCTTTGAGTTGACCCACCCAAAATCTACATCACCTGTGAACTGTTGGAGGTGTATAAAAGGGCCAGTCCTGCAGGATCCAAAACTGCTGGGTCTTCATGACACAGGGTACAAACAGGATAATCAGGAGGAGTCCCAGTGAAGATCTATACTTGATGGTGTCACAAAAGCCAGGGACCTCAGACCAGACCAATGACTCACTGCAATGAACATTTACAAATGTAGATGCGTAGACAGAGGGGTACACTGTGGGACGCACTGTGACACACCACAGCTTCCATAGTGAGATGTTTTCTATGCTTCATTTTGCTTTGCTTATTTTTGTTTGTTTGCGTGTTTTCTATTTTGGGGGGAGGTTGTAGGGGAAGAGCATGGATACAAGGGGATGGTAGATAGTGGGACTGGGGTGAATGATGAGAAACTCACAAATAATCAATAGAAAGTTTATAGAAATCCAAGAGAGAATTCCAGAAAGGCAGGCTTGAGAGATTAAGCTACTGAACACAGTGTATGTTGAGCCCTATCAAGTCATTTCTACTTAGCTGATATTCCGTTTCAGAACCATGTTAACAAACCCTGCTTTTAAATTTAAATCCAGGACATGAAAGCAGCATTGAGAGCCCACATAAGTTGAGCCCTCACGCTTCTAATTTCCCATGGAAAATGATCATAAGTAGAAAAAAACATTTGCTCTAATCCTTGCTACTTATGACCAAGTGCTGTGTTCTCCTTGCTTTGTGGTGGCCACAGTCAATCTTTCCATGCTAGTCCCTGGGGATGAAAGAAACTCACTGACAGAAGGGTGGACTCTACTACAGTGGAGAGTCAATGGTGTCTGTCAAGCTTTTACTCACACTGAAGAGAACGGAGTCCCAGTCCCCATCTTGTGAGGAAACTGTATCATACTGTTATTGTACCATGACCAACTGGGGCAGACATTGCCTGAAACAGTCCACAGAAATCTTTCTCCTTCACTAAGACACAGCTAACAAACATTAGTCAGTAGGTATCCGTAACTCAGGGTTTTAGGAAGCAGATGTGCTGCCCGTATCCATTCTTTTCCCATTCTGCTGCCTGGAAACATTTCTCACAAAAAAATGGGGTGGGGTGGGTCAGCAGACACTGCAGGTGTAAATAGCTATGCTTTCTTCCAAACAGAAACACGTATGTTAGACAGCTGCTTGACAAGACATCATCTATTATACCTAAGTTATATTGTTCCTAGGCTCCATGGTTCCTGCAAACACTACCACTATTGATTTAATGTGTTTTCCAAATCCCATGTGTTGGAAACCTATTCCTAAATGCAACAGCCCAGGAGGTGGGGCCACTGGGAAGTAGTTAGATCAGGAGGACTCTGAATACGTGAATGTGTTGATGTCATTATTATCAGCCGGTTAGAAAAGGGATCTTAAGGTCAGGTACAGCAGTGTACACCTGTTATCTAGCACCATGGAGGCTGAGGCAGTAGCATAACAAGTCTGAGGCTAGCCTGGGCTGAACAGCAAGATCGTGTCTCAAATATAACCAACTAAAACCCAGATACATTTAAAACTAAACAGGCAAATAAATAAATAATTAAAGAAAGAGAGAAAGAAAGAAGATATAAAAGAAAGGATATATATATGTATATGTATATGATGTATATGTATATACATATATATATAGAGAGAGAGATTGAGGGCGTCATCAAGAATGCAATCAATGGGAAATGCAAGTCAAACTTCAAAGAGGTTATCTCTAAGGATTGCTTTTATTTAACAGAAAGCAAAACCAGGGCTGTAAAGTTGCTCAGTGGTAAAACATGCTTCATTTCAAATGAGAGCACACATGGCGTGGAAGAGAGAACTGACTTTCCCAGGTTCTCTGACTTCCACATGCATGCATACACATACAAGTTTATATATAAGTGTAACATAACATTTCAAAAATAACCGATGTTGGCAAAAGTAGAATATATATAAGCCTTCAGTTTTGTAGATAAGAATGTAAATTCTTATAACTATCACAGAAAATAGTGTGAAGAACACACACACACACACACACACACACACACTAGGTGCTGGAGAGGATAGCTCAGCTATTAAGATGGATTACTCTTCTTGCTGGTACCCTGAGTCTGGTTCCGAGGACTCATGTCAAGAGATGGCTCAAAACCATGTCTAACTCGAAGTTCAGGCACCAAGCTCTTCTGGTTCCTGTGGACACTGGTGTTTGTATGCATAAGGCATACAGAGACATTTAAAAATATACATAATTTAAAGCAACATAAATCTTGAAAAATTTTAAAACATAGAAATTATTTCTGGATATATATCGTCGACAAGCCTGAGGTCCAGGTATCTTATCTGCACTGTTGGCCCATTTTACATTAATTTTGTCAGCCAAGCTGTGGAAACAACCTAAGTGGCCAAGTGGATAGGAATTGTGGTCTGCACACATAATTAAGTATGACTATCCTCACAAGGGAAGTAGATCTTCTCTGGAGAGGTGGCTCAGCAGTTAAGAGCATTTGCTACACTTTAAGAGGACCCGGGTTCTGTTCGCACTCAGTGGTTGGCTTAGTATCACCTGTAACTCCTAAGTCCGGTTTTGTTGGCTACAGAGAGACTCATGGTGCCTTGAGACTTGGGAAGCAGCTTGATGAGAGGCATCTGAGTCTGGAGAACATCCAGAGGATGGCCTGAAGGGAGTGCAGATGGGCCTGTTCCCAGGCAGGGCTCAAAGAGCCCACGGAGTCTGCTTTTTCCTCACTAGGTAAAAACTGAGAAGGAGATAAAAGCTGGTGCTCTGGCTGCTCCTTAGACAATACACCCCACTAGGGCAGTCGACCATGAGACCCTCAGGGAGAATGGGTCTATCCAGATGTACAGAATAGAGGAGCCCAGAGAAGGGCAAATCACACAGTTAAGCATCCCTAGGTGTACTGGGGGAGGCTTGTCCTGGAAACACTCTCCTGCTTGCTTCGAATCAGACCCATGCTGCAGTTGCGAGATGCAGCTATATCTGATGCTTCAAGCGTCTGTGGTGCACAGCTTGGTAATGTTGCTACAGATTAGCTTTACATCACTTCATTACTTCCCCACTTAGGCAGTTTCCTTTTTCCACAGAACTTGACATTTTCTGGTATAAAATACTAATTTCCCCAAAGGTTGATGTTATCTAGATGCCAGTTAGGTATGCTGACACACATCTGTAATCTTGACACTTGCAAGGATGAAGCTGGTGAGTATGAGGTCTGACTGTGCCACGCAGCAAGTCCAAATCTTTTCTGAGCTTTGAAGCCCTAAGGCCAAGTGAAAAAGTCCAGACAACTTAGCCGTTAACTTTGGAGTTTCCATGTGTCTTTAATTCTTTAATATGACCAAGCAGATGTGTGATTCAGTTTATAGCTGACCAGTTATAAATTAAAATCCCCAATCACCTTCTAGATTGGTTTCCATGCCTTAAAAGGTGCTTCAGAGTGTCCACATATTTCCTTCAGGACAGTTCTGTATTTCCTCACTGTTATCCTGACCATTCTCTGTATTCAAATTAACAATGTTTTCAGGATTCCCTGAACATTTCAATCAGAAATCCCTTTGCAATGAAAATACTTATTCCCAAATGTTACAAGTGGGTTTTATATTTTCTGGCTTGGGATGGGGGACAAATCACGCTTGTAGCAGTCACTGCTGCTACACCAGATCCCCTAGCTCCAGTTATCCACAGAGAAAGTGACTGACAGGCGATGTTTCACACACCATGTTAAGGCTATTTGAAAATATGAAAATGAATACAACAGCCTGCGCTCACATTTTGAAGGAGCCATTCCCAACCCCCCCGCTGGCGACAGTGCCCTTGATCTCTCTTTCTGTCTTGACTTAAAGTTATCACTGTGACTTTCAACTTTTATTTTGCTGTAGGTCAAAAATCCCTACTGTGCCATAAAATGTGACCTATAATTTGGGATTCTCATCTCTGAGATTTTATTTGATCAGCTCCTATTATGTACTCTATTTCTCTCCCCTGTTTCAATTGGGCCGGGGAGAATTGCTCAAAGGTGAACATTTCCTATAACGAATTTCCTCACCTAAGTCTCCCAGGTTGATTCATGACCTAATATAACCTTTGACCCTAAGGAGGCAGGTTTCCTAGAGAGTAACTGCTAGTTTCATATATCTGTCTGACTTCATAACCACAGCCAGGGACCCTTGTAAAATATAAACCTCAAACTTCTACCTCACTAAGTATTTCAAATTCATTTCTTCCTTAAAATACGAAGCTCAAAAAGAACCAGCTTGGCAACATTTCTTTAAATACATGAAATGTAATGGGTAAAATTCCCACAGTCTATGAATGCTTATAAAAAGCCACATATTTTGTAAATTATAAAGTCAGACAATAGAAGACCTTAAATTCTTCAAATGGAAGAGAGGGCTGATTTCTATATGTATATTATTCTATGCATGTATGCATTTGTGCAGGTGTGTACATGTACACACCTTTTCTTCTGAATCATAATTACCAGTATGTTCACTAATTGATACAAGTTCTGTTCAAATGTAATGCAAGCAAGACTTAACTAGCCACACAGCAAGAAGTATGAACAAAAGAAGTCAAAACACAGGCACAGGCATAAGGACCCGAGTTTGGGTCCCCAGTACTGCCCCCCAAGAGGTGACTGTGGCAATGTGCATCTGTGACCCTAGTGCAGCTTGCCAATGGAGACAGGTGACTTCCTGAAGCTCAGAGGCCAGCAAATCAAGCCATATATATACATATACATATATATATATGATATGTGATATATGGTAATATGATATATGAAATGTGATATATATATATCACATAGGAAGAGGTACTAACAAATGAGAAAGATTTTTTAGACAGCAGATGTCATATACAATGAATAAAAATTGCTCATAAATGAAACCAGCATCCTATCCACTAGTCCACGGGAAGAATTCTAAAGTTGATCTAGAAGGTAATGTGATATTACTATCTTAGCAATGTTAGAGGAAGTTCATATTTGCATATTTTAAATTGGCACCATCTGGCCCACAGGTGACAGCTCAACAGATGAAACCATGGTTTGTCTGGACAGTCTCTTATACACCTTTCCTAAACAACCTGATAATAAAGACCCTAGTAGAGAAAGAGAAATATAAAGTAAGAAAACTGTAAAGTACCATCTATATCTTTAGATACAATTCTACAGAATGCATAGTAACATAGTGTGATAGCTAATGTTGATTGTCAACTTGACAGGATAAAGAGTAACCTTAGTTTGACAGATCACGGGGCGTGTCTGTGAGGAATTCTGGTTGTATGATGTGGGAAGACCCACCCTAAAGGTGGGAGGCACCATTCTGTGGGCTGTGGTCCAGGATGGAGTAAGAAAGAAACAGAACGCTGGACACCAGCATCCGTCACTCTCTGCTTCTTGACTGTGGATGAAGCCATGATGGATCATATCGCCCTGATAAAACCTTCCTCTTTTGAATTGTTTCTTGTTGGGCACTTTGTCTCGGCACTGAGAAAATTAACTAATACGCATAGCATAGAAGACAAATCAGTGACCACGAGGGGATGAAGGAAGAAGAGCTGGAGTGAAAGCCGGTGCAGGAAGAGTAAGGAAACGCTCTTTTGGTGGTGGGTTTATACATGCGATATACGGAACCTTACAGGAACACATTTTATGTCCAGTTTATTGTAGGTCGATTTTAGATCAGGAAAGTAATTAAACAAATTCCATAAAAGGGAGTATGTATTCTTAATTTGAGGCATAAATTTCATTCGGAGGTTGCTATCTAATTATTTTACTGCTGTATGATGTTAATTACTAAACAATATTCAGGCACTTCATGTAACAAACAGCCCTTCAAATAAGAAACAAAATTAGCCCATTGTTATAAAAACAAATGGGAACAAAAGAATAACTGTGTGAGGTCAAACCCTGTGAGTTTAGGCACTTGAATACTGTCGTGGGGAGTTAATTTACAGAGGCACAGTGTAGTAGCCAAACATCAGGGCAGAGAAATTTTGGAAGAACAGATTCAGAAGCACAGGTTATGGGTGGGGAACATATGTACTGGAGAGAAGGTGCTACAACCCCTTTTGATGACTGAACTCTCAGGTCTGGCTTAGGATGGATCTTACCAGGAGCTGCTGAAAACAATGTTAACCTCATGGGTCTGTCAGAAATGCTGAGGGTGGAGGCTGCTTAAGACTCTGGAAATCAGTGGATCTAGACCCTAGTCATGGATTAGGGTGGAGACTGGAGAGGGCTGAAGGTCAGACCCAGCACAAGGTGGACCTGTTTTCACTGTCTCCTTCCCTGTTTATTCTGTCTCCTGGCACACTGAGTTGCACGAGAGACGCTGTGGTAGGTGTCTGCCAATTGCTTCTCCACACTTGGGTTTCTCGATGGAGGACATTTCTTACGAGTGTGAGATCTTTCAGACTGAGCAAATGAATGAGACCAGTGTCAGGCTGCGGGCTTTCCTAACAAATGCTCATTAGCTGTATCCTCCACTTGTCAGGATTCTATGTTCAAAGATGGTGCTACAGAGACAATCACCATCTGGTCCCCTTCGGTGGAGAGTGGATATCAGAATCCAAGGTTAAGTGATAGTAATTGTTAAATCATGCCAAGTCTCAGACTCACTTTATTAAATTAAAGAGGTCATCTGGACTGGAGACCCCGGAAATGAGCATCAATCTGGAAGTGGCTTGGTCTTGCCTACTGTGTGATGGGATCCAATAGCAGTGGTTCTCAACTTGTGGGTCATGACCCCTTTGGGGGTCACATATCATATATCCTGCAAATCAGATATTTACATTATGATTCGTAACATTATCAAAATTACAGTTATGAAGTATCAATGTAATAACTATATGGTTGGGGCAACATGAACTATATATGCCCGTGGGCATCAAAAAGTATGTCAGATCACTATCTGAGAGCAACTTGTGGATGAGATAAATACTGAAGTCTGCACCCAGAAGACGGTATTAGTAACTCTTCAGCCCAAAAGGGTAGGAATAGAGCAGGAGAACAGATATGAGGTACCAAAACTGAAGAAGTTAGACCTGACCTGGGGGAATCTTCTTACCTAAAGACACAGATACGAGCACTTTTACCACAACCTGGGCTTCCTTTATGAATGTCAGTAGCTCTGTTAAAGCCATCAACCCAGCTAAGATCTAGCATACCAGAAGCTAATTTAGATAGTGTACACATTAAAAAAATCACAAAGAATGAAATGCGCAAAGGTCTTCACATTCTTACAGAACTTTGAGCAAACCCAGAATGACCACACAGGCCCAGTGACATCTAGTCTGACTAAAGGAGCAGAAGAAAGAATTTATATGGGAACATTTACGCACAGACATAGGTGATGGAAATGACAGAAGTGACCCAGTGTGGCAGGTTGCTATAGTTTGCATATTGAATGTCCTCCAAAGACTCATGCATTAAAGACTTGGTCCCTATCTTTGGTGTTGCTAGAAGGGGTAGGACCCATGGAAGAAGGTTCCTAGTGGAAGAAAGCCTATCACTTTCAACACGTCCCCATGTGGGGATAGCTCAGCTTCTTTCCAGCTATGAGATGACAGAGCCAGAGGAAGGGATAGAGTGTCATGGCGCATGGTGCTCTAAGTAGCACATGGCTGTTGGACTCTTGAACTCTCAACAACTGTGATGATCTGTCTCGTGAGACATTGTGGCCCTGGAAGATTTGTATGCTGTTAACTGCGGGGTAGGGTGTTTATGTGATACCACCTTTTTAAAGGAATTATAGCTAATAACCTTTGCTAGGCGATTGAAAGACAATTCTTCAGTGGAGTTCTCAATGGGAAATCATCCATTCTCTTGTAATTAAACTCTTACTTCTGCTCACATGGAGAATCCCACAGCTATCCTCACACAAGAACCCTAATTAAATTTATTAGGTCACCAAAACAAAGCAAAATCCCATGGAAGTAGAAGTAGAGATGGGAAGAAAGGGATTGATAAAAGAGCAAGATGGTAGCATAGAGTGAACATGGGCAGAATACATGACATACATGTATAAAGTGTCATAATGAAACCCATTACTGTTGATAATTAGTCTATGCTCTAGAGATAAGAAGGAATACGGGCATGTTGGCACTATTTTTAAGCAAAGCAAGAATTACAGGAGTTTTAAGTAAGAGAACTTTAGATTATTTATATGCTAAAGAAATGGGACTGGTACATAGAGGAAGACTGATGGTTGGAAACCCAAGATGGATAACTGATTAAACTTTAATACCACTTCACTATTTCTGGCTGTATGAAAAGTAGACTGAAACAAATTCTTTTGTTCCTTCATGTTCAAGATAGAAGGTAAAAAATGAGGCCTTAGAAAGGAGAGGAAAATCATGGGTGGAAATTTTTTTCTTAGCCTGTCTCTACTCTCAGCAGAACTGTGATTTCCTTTAACATAAATTACTAATATCCATACCCATCAGTTATCATTCATCTATTTGTTCTGGAAAAGAATGGCCCCATAAACTGAAGAGAGAGCCTAATTAAGTAGACCATGAAAAATACCATTCAAAGATATGAGGCTAAATACCTACAAGATAAGAAAACCTATCAACTATTAAAACTGTGTTGAACATAACTCAATCTTCCTTACTGGTTTGAAAGGATCTTATAGTGCCCTGAGGCCAATATTATGAATATTAATTCTCATTGAAAATGCAAAACTGTCAGCTCATTGACACCCTTTAGGAGAGATGGCCTTTCATATATTTGACTTGATAAATAAGTTGACAAGATGGGATTAAAAAAAGGTTAGTGTCACAAATATTATAAGAAGAATAGAAATTCCAACTTACTGCAAGTCCCTAAAATGTTAGGATTATTGCTATTATATATTATATTTTATTATATATATTATATTACATTATATGATATTATAGTGTGTGTGTGTGTGTGTGTGTGTGTGTGTGTGTGTGTCTTTCTGGTACAGGTACCTGTGGAGGACAGAGCACAACTTTTGTGAATTAGTCTCTCCATCCAGTATGTCGACCTTGGGGAATGAATTCAGGTTTTTCACCTAGCCATCTTGCAAGGCCATTGTATTATTGCTAGGTGAAACCTTCCTAACCCAATTGTCAGCAGTCTTAGCAAATCTACTTTGGGTGAAGGATATGACTGTCCTAGACAGGATTACTATTCTGTGATGAAATACCATGACCAAAGTAACAAGTGTCCTTAACCACTGAACCAACTCTGGAGTCCCTTGGACTGGATTTTGATACTTAAAAAGGAAGACCAGACAATTGTTCTTAAAATAAGAATGGGAACTTCCATCAACTCAGAATTATTCTAGGAGACTCGGGGTCATGAGAAACTAAGATAGGATTCAGTAATGAAAAAGACCAAAGCAAGTGGGTCAAGAAACTTCCAGTGTGAACTTCAACACAGGAGAATGTGTTTATTTCCATTACTATATAACGGTACTCAAATTGCCTTTATTGTTAGATTTTTCTTTTCTTGATTTCTTGCTCTAAACTAGAATGGAAAGGCTTACTGCCCTGAACCTCATTACCTTGGCTACAAGCTACATACCTTTTCTAGGTCCAAATTGGCCTGGAAAGGTTACAGGTTCTTGGATCTACAGTAACCATGTAACATTTGTGAGGTATCTCCCCTTAAGGTACAATACAGATATCATAACACAGAGTTGGGAATATCAGAAAAACACCAATATTCAGGTATTTTAAATCTTCAGAGGGCAACATGTGTGTACGCAAATAGCATGCATAGATACAACCCACAAAATCACACCAATTATATACTCACAGATGTGCCACATTGAGTTAAAGATTGAAGGACAAATAATTACAGAAATAAAAAGGAAAATATATTTGGTGTGGCTGCTTACACAGGCAAACCTGAAATCACAGACATCATGCATGACGAAAGTCAGATAGAAGCAGAAATGGCTGGATTTGATATAAGATTACAAAAGAGATGTCACACTGGTGGCTGGTGGCAGCAATTGTGGTTCAGTCTGTGTGAGGTGGGCAGATTGCTATGATTTCATGAAAGGAAATGAATGCTACCTAGTGAGAAATCGACCTTATATAATATTTCCAAATTATAGTTTACTTACTAACAAAACCTGCGTGTTGGATTTTACATAATACTCTTATTCTCATAGTTGAGACACGTTCATTCTATTCAGACTGAATTTTGATTTGAGATTTAATATCACAGAACTTAAGCACAGAGGCATAAATGCCTTCAGATCTGATTAATCTACAGCAAGGTATCACATTCTGTACATCTACAATTTGTCATTTTATCACTATGATGTTTCAAGGACAATAACTTAGACAAAGTCATATAAACTGATTACTAAGGGCAAGAATTCTCGGGACATTTACATGATAACATTGTTAGATATTAATGAAAATTTCCTGACAGATATTCTTACAGATCTCACTTGTATAAAACTAGATGGGCTCATGCTTCCGAAAATACCGTGTATGATAGTCATTCATACATACCCACGTGTGGACCTTACACACTGACACAGCTTCCTGCACAGCTAGCCCGGTGACTGGAGAGTCATAACTGAAACATGGCTACTATGGTATAACATTATACATATACATCATATACATATACATGGTTAAAGTAATCACTGCCAAATTAATGAAAAAATATTAATCTGAATTTGTAAATAATTGTTTAAGATTTCTCAGAATAGTTTAATGTTAAAAATATTAAACATCTCCAAAGGCCTTTTAGGGTTTGGGCCCAAGAAAAAAAGTATGAAGCAATTGAAAACCGTATGAAGATATTATATTTAAAGTATTTTGAATACTAACTAAATAGCAACTAAACTGTCATCTGTGAATATTTTTACGTGAAGATGTCCATTCTAATCAGAGAAGACTTGATTATCACCTTATTGTGGAATATTGTCTGAGTCAAGAAAGTTTTACTCTGTAAAGAAGGACTGGGGAATCAGTTACCGTCTCTAGCCAGGGACAGTTGATCTGAAGGCACCTCAGCAGGCTGAAGTAACACAGCTCAGAGCTTCTTCTCTATACATTTCTTACTGACCTGTTTCATGACAGAAGAAGCCCAGGCCGTCTGAAAAGCAGGTAACTTAAAAATTAAGCTGAGCAAAAGCATGACTGCATTTTTTAAAAAGTACCTTGTCTATGGAAAACGAATTTAGTTCCATTAATGCGGTGGAAGTGTGATATGATTGAGAATGTATGGCGGAATTAGAGTTCATTAATACTTCAAGTATGTAATTTTCCAGGCTCCTGATCCCACACTGATCCCACGTACCCCCACAGGTCCCACTAAATATGAACAGAGGGAAACTTGATCGTATTTCTTTACCGTGCGTGGTGATGGCGGTGCACTAAAATGAGGTGAAATGTCATGAAAGGGATGTCCTGGTGACTGCTTCACCATGAAGCCCTGTCAACATTTTTGTTTTGTTTTCAAAAATTGATCAATCACAGACTCACAGAAGACTGAGTTCATGTCAGAGTTCTATTAGGTGGTCAGTACCATCAAGAGGATGACACTTGTAACAATAGACACTGATAATTCAGTACATCTAATTAGGCATGATGAATTGGACATATGCTTTACATTTTTTTTTTTTTTTTTAGATTTCATGCATTGTATTTTCCCGTTGCTATCAGTGCCTCGAAATGGGTCCATACCCATTAAAATTTAAACTAAGAATGTTGCACTGATTGTTAAACACAATTATAATTTCAAATGTTAGCTCAAGGAGTTATGTCATGATTTCCTGCATTTTGCAAGGATTATCTTCTTTTAAAATAAAATGGCCTATTCATCTCTCTGCCAGTAAGTCCTTGAAATTTAAATTGCTTTATTTTCCATATCTCCGATTTGAGCAAGTTGTTACCATGAACACTGTGCCAATTAGGTCATGATAGGACATGTGGCCTGAATAAATGGACTAGAATGTATTGTGTCCAAACCAAATTTAGCAAAGTGAATGCTACTACTTTCTTGCATTGTAAAGATGGCCTGTAGAAGCTATGCTGACAATTCTATTGGGGCCCTTCTATACGGAATCAAGGTCAGAACAATCCTATTGCCTTTATTATGAGGCTCAAAAGCACAGCAGCATTTATATATTATGAGAAAGAATCCAGGTAGAATCTTGTCAAGGGGGTACTCTGAGGTATCCGTGTGAACAAAAGCCATTTGAGAAGCGAGGGGAGACTCTGCTGCAGAGGTCAGCCTTTAAATAGTCCTGGCTCGTCCTCTTTAAATGGGAGTAGCAAATGGGACGGTCTTTACAGTTTCACCTGTTCATTTCCCCCTTTAGATATATATTTTTTCCTGCACAGCTTTCAGGGCTTAACAGCAAGTGAATGGGGGTGTCACTCGGCACATAACACAGGCTCAAGTCAGCAATTAGTTGGCGCTGTCCACCTCACCTGAGCAATGATCCCACTGAGGCAGAGCACGGGTAAATTAGAGAATATTGTTTAATCCATTCAGGTCGTTATTAATTTGCTGTCAATTTTCCTTCTAAAAATTGTCAGTAGTGGGAATGACTCTGCCATGTCCAGCCTCTGGGAGACATGTGATAAGCATTCATCAGATGAGGCAGTAGACTAACTTTGTGTGCAATGTTAATCCATTCATACATGGTTCACTGGAATGACAAAGTGACATGGAAGTGTTTCAGCATGTTCATGCAGGATGAGGAGGAGTTCACACCCTTAACCTCAGGGAGGTCATCTCTATGGGTCCCACAGTTGTATGACAGACTGCATGAAAAGGCCTTTCTTCCAACTCAGATCTAAAGCACCTTCTAGGTTTTCAAGTTAAAATTAATTGGAATATTTTGCTCAATATTAGTCACAAGAATGTCGTATCTAGGATACATAGACTCCAGCGGGTACAGTGTACAAAGAAAGAAAATGAAGCTGACTGTGAAAAAAATAAAAAGTGGTATAACTCTTTATGCTAGTGGTAAAAGATCACATAACTCAGAAAGGAAATAACTGTCCAATGGTTTGTGACGGACATTTCTTATTTTCTACTTTTATTCAAAGAAAGTCTATTACTCTACACACTATCATTCTATTTCATTTCAGTATGATATGAGTCAACAATTTGAATGTTTATTTATAATCAACATATTTTTGAGCTTTTAACATTTATCTTGCCTTGCGAATGATTGAACCCAGGGCCTTGTACATGCTAGGTAGTTGATCTCGCTCACTCAGATGTACTAACAATCTACATTTTCAAATTAAGAAGTAGGACATGGCTAGGCATGGAGGTGCACACCTTTAAACCCAGCAGCTGGAAGCTGGGGCAGGTCTACCTCTGTGAATGTGAGGTCAGCTGGTCTACATATTGAGTTCCAAGCCATCTAGGGCTGCATAATGAGACAGTGTTACAAAAGAAATAAAGGAAGGACGGAGGGAAGAAGGTTAGGAAGGAAGGAGGGAAAGAAGGAAACACAAAACTAGTATAATACAAATGTAAATTAATGTACAATATGAACTAGAAACTCCTATCAGGAGCAGTGTTTCAAGTTTATCCTTTAGTACACACACACACAAATGAAGATACATTAAATTAAGGTTAGATGATGGGGGGCAATGGGAAAATTAAAGTTTATATGTTAGAAATGATAACAGCATAGATATTCTGGCAATAATAACAGATACCACCATCAACCATAACAGAAAAGTCTTAAAGATGTCTAATCTTCTGCAATTGGCAGCATTTGTGACATTGACAAGCCCTGTCTCTACTCTATTTCTAAGAAACCATGTAGGAAATAGAACAAATCTTATTTCTCTGTCAGATTCCAAAACCTGCCAAGAGAAAATAGACAGTAGCCGTTGCTGATCAGCAGTGGTAAAAACAGGAAGGAGACACATGTGACACATGCTTGCTGCAGCTAGCACTCCAGAGTGAAATGCATACAGACAAGGCTGCACCCAAAGCCCAGGGGGTGTACAGCAGTAATCTCTTCTTCTACTGCCTGGCTTGCTTGCTTCCTTACAGTGAGCATTTGAGGAAATCCCAGAGGTACCAGTAGAGTGCCACCACCACCAGCTACTCTCTCAGCTGACCTCT
This sequence comes from Grammomys surdaster, assembly GCF_004785775.1. Classification (NCBI taxonomy): domain Eukaryota; kingdom Metazoa; phylum Chordata; class Mammalia; order Rodentia; family Muridae; genus Grammomys; species Grammomys surdaster. The sequence continues at coordinate 2,836,698 of NW_021620648.1, read as the reverse complement.
CTCCTCAAACAGCAGGAGCTCAAGTCAGGTAAAATTATGAATTGGAACATATCCAATTTTCAAAGTGTAACTGCAGAAGAACCAAGAAATGGTTCTCAGACAAGAAAAACAAACTTAAATTGAAAATCTGAATCAAGCTTCCCAGGTGTAAATTAAAGTAAGGAATGAAATTCACTCTTGAATTTATGAACAATAATTATAACCACAGCACAGAAGGATGGAACACATATCACACAAGAAAGGGCAATTCCATACTGAAGGAGACCTCTCACAGGGACTCACGGTATGCTGAGTAAACGAAGAGATGATTAAAGAGACGATAGCAACGAGTAACGCAGAAGGAAAGCAATCGAAGATCCAAGGGAAGGGAACTGGAGAGCAAACCATCTTCACTAAAGGAAAAGTGAAGCGGAAAAGAACAGAATATGGCCTTAAAATAAAGTACCTGACATAAATGGCAGACATGTGGGGATCACAGAACACATAGTTGGAAGGAAAAGAAATTATCGGTAATTAAGGTAAAGGTAACAGATGTGGAAGACTGACCAATGTAATTCCACTGAATTACATTGCAGCTGGGGGTCTCTGAAACAGAGATCACAATAAACACAAGAGGAAGTGTGCTAAAAAATATTTCATGTGAGAAGTGTCCACGGGAAGGTTGCAGCCCTTTCTAGGAAATCTCAAACAGGACTCTGCATGGAAACCTACATGTGGGTCTGTCTCTGCACAGCTGGAGCCCAGGTATCTCCCACTAGCGTCTTCTACTGGAAGCCACACTCCATAGCCCTACCAGCTGTTTGCTTTCACAGCAAGATCCTTTGTTTGTTTGAATATGAAAAAAAATTCTAGGAACAAAAAAGATTTCAAATTCCATAAACTTTGTGAATGTTTAGAAGAAAAGAGAATGAAAAATCACCTACATCACCAGGGACTTTATCACTATTGCCTTATTTTGAAATTACAGTCATTGTATGTTTTTGTAACTTTTACTTTTTAACACAGAGGAAGCCTTTAAGACATCATTTTATAAGAAATTCATTAAACATTTTTAATTTTATTATTATTGTTGTCGTTGTTATTCCTTCTTCTCTTCGTACTACTATTACTGTCCCGTATGCGTTGGTGTTTTGCTTTGGGCATAAGTCTGTACACCATGGGCCCCTGGAGGTGAGAAGAGGGCTCCAGATCCCCAGGGACCAGAGTTACAGACAGCTGGGAGCTGCCTTGTGCATGCTGGGAATTGAACCCTGATCCTCTGCAAAAGAAAGAGCTGCTCTTACTCACTGAGCAACCTCTCCAATCACCAAGCAAATGTATGCCATTTATAGTAGAATTTGAGTAAATGAAGCAAAAAAGCCACCTAACTTTCTTTTATGGCATTAGATGATATTTAATATTGTCGTATTATAAATTTGATTGTCTGCACATATAAATCAGCATAAAGGAAATGCATTTGAATCAAGAGGGATTATTGCTTTACAGATATTTCCTTTCTGTTTTGCCAAGAATGCTCTTGCTCTGATGTTTATATTGCTGGCTTTCATTACCTTTAGATGTGCAGAAGATATCATTGAAGCCTTAGATATTTAATAGTGAGTCACCAAATGTGTCACCACTTTTGTCTTCTATGGATTTTTCATGTATGATTTCCTCATTAAGGGAAGTGCTATATATGATTTTCTAAGAAACTGGATACAGAATGCTCAACATGCTGACACCAAACGCAGATCTTTGCTTGCTGGCTTCTTGTCAAGTTCGATATACTGTCCAAAAGATCATGTAGAACAAATTCAGTAAAAATTAAAAGGTACATCTTTCTTGCTTCCCTGTTTTATTTAACACATTGCATATACATTGTTTATGTGTCTGGCTCCTGGTCTGTCTCTTTTCTCCAAATGTAAGCTCTATGTGCATGGAATTGTCATCTATTTTTTCTCATTGCATTCTTGGCACATAGCATAGTATTGGTCATATAATAGAAGAACACACATGTTTAATGAATGAGTAATTCAAAACAATATACTAGTAAGGGCAGCTGGGCCTTATGTTGACTGCTCTTCATTGCTCTTCCAATTAGTTAGGATGCTGGAGCCTTACAGAGACAGACATACCATGTTAACTGAAGCGGGGGCGGGGGGGACTTAATATCTATCAGGCATTGGCATTCAGCTAATTGTCCAATGCCTTGTGACTTTTGGTTAGAGACTTTGAAGTACTTGGTAAGTGTCTCGGCTTGTGCTTGTGGCACAGGGTGCTGACACCAGCCCATTCTTGCCTATGACTTAGGCACACAAGTAATGTATAAGAAAACGTGACAAGATGAAGTCTTGTCCAATTGTCTTGGCTTTGGTTGTCCAGTGGCTCCAGTCATAGGTAACTTATGATGACTGTGGTTTCCTTGTGGAATATAGTGAGATTGAGTAATGTCAAATGTGACCCTATTTTGACGAAGAGCACGGTTCTTTCTTGGTGCCCTCTATAAAGCCTGTGAGGCTCAGAGCACAGTGTCTGCAGAGCAACCGAGGGCATCACACATTAGCGTTCTCCACTGTAGGAAGGATGATAAGGACAGCAACTCACCCACAAAACCTTCAACCCAAAATGTGTCCTGCCTACAAGATGCCAAGGGGCAAAGATAGAGCAGAGATTGAGGGAATGGCCAACCAATGACTGCCACAAATTGAGACCCATTCCATGAGCAAGATCCAATCCCTGACACGATTAATGATACTCTGTTCTGCTTGCAGACAGGAACCTGTCCTCTGAGAGGCTCCATCTAGCAGCCCATGGAAAGAGATGCCTCACACCCAAATATTAGATGGAGCTCTGGAGTCTTACAGAAGAGTTGGGATAAGGATTGAGGGATCGGAAGTGGAGAGGGATTCCACAGGAAGGCCAACAGAGTCAACTAATCTGGACCCTTGGGGCTTCCCAGAGACTGAATCATCAACCAAAGAGTGAGCACAGGCTGGAGCTAGGCCCCTGCACATACATCTGTTATCAGACGTGCAGCTTGGTCTTCATGCGGGTCTCCCAACAACCGTAGCAGGGGTTTTCCCCGAGCCTATTGCCTGCCTGCCTCTGGGGCCTGAGTCCCTAAATGGACTGCCTTGTCTGGCCTCAGTGGGAGAAGATTCGTCTAGTCCCACAATGACTTGATGTGCAGGGGGAAGGAGCTACTAGGGGACCGAAGCTCAGAGGAGGGCTCTCAAAAGAGAAGGATAAGGTGGAATGGGCCCTATAAAACCTTCCATAGTTAATAAAACACAAGACGGTTTTCTTCGGTGGATCCTAACCAAAACGTTAGTGATGCATTTCCTCTGGCTTCCACAGACCTCACATGCCTCAGCACACTCTAGACTCCGCCGGCTCTCTGGCCCAGCACACTGGCCTACTTGCCAGCACTTAGGTGTGCCATCTTGCCCCCATCCCAGGTCCTCGGTACACAATTTCCTCTGCCAAGGATACCCTGCCCTTTCAAGTCATGTGCTTAGCCCTCACTCCCTATTGTCTTAGTCCACCCCAGTCATTCAAGTGGATATGTCAGGCCTGTCCTTGCCCCAGACAGAGTGAGGGTGGTAGTTTCTGTTGAGCTACACACTGGCTCTGACTGACCCTTCGAACTGTGTAGCACACCTGCAAGTCATTACAGAGATTTTTTGGTCAAGCTTCTGTCCCTCCTAACGCTAAGGGTAAAATGGCAAACATCATCCCCATCACCTACACCATCATCATCATCATCACTATCTTACTCCGAAGCAGATGCCTTTTAATATCTTACTCCTAGAGTGTGCTGGTTAAAACCAGCACCAAGCAAAGTACCAAATGTCTGTGCACTTGTATCACAAGAATCCTAATGTCCTGAGCTATACAGCTAGCTTTCTCAACCAAACGTGATATGCATTTTGAAGTTCTGCTTAGTTCTCCACAACTGGAGTAACTTCTAGGTTTTGTGTTTTGTTTGTTTGTTTGTTTTGAATCTTATGAAACCTTGTGTGCTCTGAGAACCTGTATGTTCTCAGTCCCCTCTTAGGAATTTAAATCTTTGGAGTAAAAGTTGAGCTATACTGATCTTTCAGTATCTTTTAGCACAAAGTATTGTTCCTTAACTATAGACAGTAGGTAAATATCTATCAAGTTGAACTGTTTGACCCCATAGCTCTGGTTTTAGGCTGTTCTTAGGCCCTTCCTACTAACATTTCAGATCACCAGTATTTCGGCAGATTTCTTCAAAGTGACATCTCTCCTTTTATAACCATTGTAAACATAATTAGATCTTCAAGATATACCATATCTAATTTGAAATATTTAGAGACTACACACATACATACACACACACACACACACACACACACATATGTATATGTAACATATACACATATGTATATATATTCCTATTGCAAGAGCATTCCACAGTCATTCTCCTTTCCTCTTGTCCCGATTTCATGATTCTAATTATCCATGCACACACACATTTATATGTGACATATACATATATGTATATAAGATAAATATGTGATATATGAATATATGATACATTTTGATATATTATTTTGATTTTATTATCTATAACATCAGAACATTAAAGTCATTTTTCATCTATCCATCCATCCACCCATCATCTATCTATCTATCTATCTATCTATCTATCTATCTATCTATCTCACTGTAGGGATTGAACCCACGGTCTCCTGTATGTCAGGCATGTGTTGCAATACTACTCACACCCACAGCCCAGCAAAATATATTTGGAAAAGAATTATTTTCACACAGTGCTGGGGATCAAACTCAGAGCAATCCATGGTAGGCAAATGCAAACAACAAAGCTTCTCCCCATGCTAAGTTTTTTGAGGTAAATAAGTCCCAGGAAAGAGCAGATGTGCCAGGGGTTGGGCAAATATCTGGCCTCCTAGGAATGAAGTCAGACAATGGGAAAAGATTTAGCATCCAGCAAAAATGTTCCTAAAGAAAACTCCCTTCTCCTGGCTTACCTTCTGGAGCATTTTGTAAGCAGAAAGTCTCAAGACAGTGGAATGCTCTCTCATTGTTTTACAGAGACACAGAAGTCTTCAACAGCCTTCCCACTAATCCTAACTTGGTTTTTTTCAGAGGCATTTCTGTGAGCCATTCTGTTTGCTGTTACTGTATTCACAGAGGTGTGGAACCCAGAGAAGTCTCCAGTGATGGATTTTGACAATATCTTTTTGATTTTCACTCTCCAAAACACCAGAGCATACAAGCCATCTTTTGACAAGTACTATATCGAATTTATTTCAACTCTGAATTTTGTCACTAGACCCAATTTTTTTTTTCTGATTAAGAACACATCATCTTAGATTCAAGCACATAGTCGTTGAGTTTCAGTAAAATGAAACCAAAACAAATAAGAAAACAAACTACAGAGTTTGAATCAGCTCATGGAGATCACATGTTCTCATCAGATTTGCCTCATTAGTTTTACAGAAAATTTTAGGAAATTACTTTAAAAGTCAGGTTGAATCTGTTGGAGTGAAGGAGCAAAGATTTGCCTGAACCCAGCCTCCCAAACCAGTGACACAAAGAGAACCACTTAGCTCGGAAGCAAGTGTAGCACTCAGCTCGCTGGCCTAACACCTGCCCTAACACCTGCCCTCCAAGATCTTCGAACAGGAGAACGGGAGTGTTTTTGAGTGGGACCACATTCCCACACGTTACCCAGGATGATAACTCCACAATTTATATCCCAACTTTACAAGTGTTATTTTTATTTTTTGCAAAATAGTTTTTGTGTGTATACCAAACAGAATTACTTACTGCTGTCTCCTTTAAGGTGAAGGGTACCTGTCAAATTCAAGTTTAGTTTCCAAATCATCTAACATAACATAGTTAAACTGGTCTTTCTCATTTTATTAGATCAACATGGTGAGTTCTTTTAAAGACACATTTGGCATAGAAGGCGGGACTGTATTTCCTGCTGCTGTCAGTCTGTCCGTGGGTAAGACTAGAAGACAGCAAATAAGTAAACCTGTACGTCTCACTTGCCTTGATCCAAAGCGGGTATATCCGTTAAACACTTCTCATTGACTTCCTAATGGAGTCAAATGCCATTACGGGTTCAGTTGCTCTACAAATCTGCTTACCTGTATTCAATGTTGATAGCAATGCCAGTGTTTGAGGTTACTGAGGTATTTTTTTCATAGTGATAATAGAGATGCTGGCCATTGGGGTGTCAGAAGACCAAGCTAAGTTCTCAGGTTCATAGGAAGGAAGAACTGATTGTAAAGATATGTCTGTGTTGAGAGAGGAAGCTTACCTAGAATTCAGATTGAATGAAGGTTTTCCCTTCATATTAAGAGTCAGTCTTAGTTCAAGACCCTACTCTGAGATTCATCTGTAGAGAGATCATGATTTTGTGAAATTGCTCAGTGATTCAAGGGGGAAGTGATGTCTGTTAAGATATTGTTGAGGGAGAGTGACAGCGACCTTCATCACCTCATCTCGTAGATCTGAAAGATGTAGCACAAACACCATGGGGATGACTCACCATGGAGATGACTCACCATGGGGATGACTCACTATGGGGATGACTCACCATGGGGATGACTCACCATGGGGATGACTCACCATGGGAATAACTCATCATGGGGTTGACTCACCATGGGGTTGGCTCATCATGGGAATGACTCATCAATGACTCATCATGGAGATGACTCATCATGGGGTTGATTCATCATGGGGATGACTCACCATAGGGATGACTCACCATGAGGGTGACTCACCATGGGGTTGACTCATAATAGGGATGACTCACCATGGGGTTGACTCACCACGGAGATGGTACTCTTGGGAATGATTCAGGGTTCTAAGGACACAGAATTAGGAGTGATACTATTTATGAAGCTAAGGTCCCTATCTTTCTTCTTTCATAACTCTGACTTGGCCCTCTAAATTCTGAAGTTTCACAGAAACACTCCTTTCAAGTGCAAGGTACAGCTGACACCTCTTAGATGGCCATCTTTCACAAAATCATCCATATTGAGTTTTTAGATATGAAGTAATAATATGTGACAATAATATATGAATAATATATGTATTAAAATCTATGAATGATTTTAATGTGTATTTCTCCAAAACCACATGAAAAACAGTTTACATTTGTATTGTTTTTCCATACAATATATTCTTCTAATCATACTCTTTCCATTCCTCCCCACTCCTCCCAGATCCTTCCTACCCATACCCAACTTCACATTCCTTCAAAACAATTCATTCTGAAACAACATTTACCTCCTTAAGCTGGTTTTATTGCTAAAAAATATTTATGAGTTTATGAAATATAAATTCTTATCTTGACAATTTATACACTAATATAGGAAGCAAAGCCAGAAGGCTTGGGTTTGCTGAGTTTGGAAAATTGGCTTTAAATTCTAAAAAAAAAAAAAAAAAATCAATAAACAGAAGCCTTGGTGCCTTTTTGCTAATGAGCTGTGTATTTTGATTTCCTTCATGGAACAACTGTAAATTTCTCAAATGCCTGTGAAGTAGAACCTACTTGAGTTTGAACTTAAAATTATTTTGGTAATTTTAAAGTCTGTGTAGGAAAGGATATGAATACAAAATGATTACTGCAGTGAAACAGTCACATGGGAACATCATTTTGAAGCAAATATTTTTAAAGTATAAATATTTTCAGAGAGCAGTTACATTTCAACTTCCTAATGCTTCAGGCAATTATGTAAGCAACTCTATTTCTATTTTAGGTAATTTCTACATGTTTCTAACTACAGATTTCTCAATAAACAAAGACAGGTTTTGTAGTTGTAAACTCGAGCCTATATTTAAGCCATCAATTTGTACTTACCACACTGTCACTAATAGGCAGCTAGCTACTCGAATATTCATAATTACAGAAAAAGAAATCAGTACTCTTCATTCTTCAGAAATTTAATTTAAAACATAAAGGTAAATTGGGTTTGCACTCTGCACTGCCTGCTTGGTAACGGGGACAGATTAGACGGATGGAGGTTTGTAATGATCTGTATTGAGAGGCATTGGATTTGCTAACGATCTTATTGCCACACACCCTTACAAATAAATCTCTATGCTAGGAGCAGCAGTGAAGGCCTGAGGGAGAAGAGTGAAGGAGGCTAGGACATTGAATCCCACCTTTGTGCTCAGTCTCAAAAAGCTAAAGAAACGGGTACATGGATGGACATGTGTGTCCTGTGTCCGTATCCTGGTTTGCACAGGAACAACAACAGGCTGAGGAAGTGGGTTACTGCAGGTCACCTCACAGCATTTAAACCTTCACATATAGGAGCTACTAAGGGGCTCATTTCAACTACTTAGCTTGCAAACACTGGTTGGAATATATACTCATGAAGATTCAGGTTCTGTTTCAAGTAAGAATCAAGATTTTCAAATGCTTTAAAGTCGTTTTCTTCTTAATAGACAGTAAGGTAATAAATGTGTATTGAAAAACACGGTTGATGGCATGATGTTAACCTGGTCTAAGAGATCATGGAGATATACCAGACAGTCTTATGTAGAGACAAGAGGGAAGAAGGCAAAACAAGGCCTGGGAAGTGTACCTTATGGCCACCAGATGTTTTTTAATTCAATTTAACCAAAGTATAAACTTGTGTTAAATAAGAACAATAGCCCAGCAGGCAGTTTTCAGTAGACTGTAGAAAAATAGAAAGAAACTAGATTCCTCAGTTTACCCCTGAAATCTTCTCCAGGCTAATTCCCCATCTTTAGTTACTTAGGTGGCAAAGAGGTACAAGGCAAAGGTAGGAGCTGAGTTTGATAGGGGAAGCTGTTCAGAGTCTGAAGAGTTGAAAGTGAGTATGACATGCTCTGGGCACCACTGGGAGTGGTAACTCTCCACTACCTTTTGAGGCTCAGTTCCCACAAACTTAAAATGTAGCCAGGTAGAGGAGGCGCACATTTCTCAGTTGGCTGCTCAGGAGTAGAAGGTAGGATGCCAAGGACCCATCTGGCTAAGGCTATCGCTTTCTGGACGATACAAGGATGGAGAGTGACAAGGTACAATGTAGTCACAAAGGTATGCTTATATTGATGAGCCAGCCAATGTATTACTATTATGAAGCAGAGAGTCAGGTTGGGGAATACCAAGGGATTAAAAGATTCTCTATTTTTGAAATCAAAGGATTAACATTTACAATAAAGTTGCGCCTTTGATGGAGTGATGATAGCAGAAGAGATGAGATGGACAAGTGGAAAGTTTAAAAATGACATCTTGGGAGTCACATATTTATAACTGACGAGAGAGTAAGGGTACAATTGTAAGACTGTCCACCCAAGGTAGGGGAAGGAGGTGAGGCCAAAGAACTGAAAAATGAGCACACGGGTTGGGCTGTCAGAGAAAGAGTGGTAGAAGGATAGGGTTGGCCAGATGTAGAAATCTACAGTGAAAGTAAGGGATAAACAAAGAACATGGGGGTAGGGAGGTGGGGATGGCATGATGGGGTAAAATACAAAATATCAACCTTTAATTCAGAAAAAGTTTCCTACTTACCAGTGTTCTCACTACACAACATTAGTCTGTTTTAGAACTTTACAATAGTACTTTACATTATGTCCTATTTAGGTGCAAGTTGCTTTGACAAATCGCCAAGATGTAATGACATGAGAATAGGAAGCTTTCTCATTTGGATCACTACAAGGTCACTGGACTTAGAACGACTGACAGGCTCATTTTAGCCATTAATGAACTAGTATGCAAATAAATAACTAAATCAAACTATTTATTAGGCATTTGCCATACGGAACTAGTAATGAAAACATCCAAGATTTAGAATGTATTCGAATACACAATTTAGAGAGTTGTATGTAGATGTTATCCAACTATCATTTGACAGAGAAGCTGAACCCTAGAAACAGACACCACCAGCAAACGTGAGCAGCTCCCTAAGCATGATTCAAAATGCTTTAGGTGTTCAAAAGGAGAACAGGTTCATTTCCCACACTTTGGCTCAAGTGTCACCCCTTTAAGGATGCTTTTCCCAACAGACTACAGAGGTCACACTTCAGGAACACCTTCAACTCTGATTACAGAGGCAGCTAAACAAGTAGATTTCAAAATGTGTCTCTCTTCTCTCTTCCTGTGTCTCATGCTCCATGAGAAAAGAAAAACGGCATCTTTCCCAGAACCTACTCAGATAACTTGTCAGACCCATCTTTCCACTGGACAAATGTTTGGTGATAGAGCAGTGTGTAAGAATGTGTCATATAAAGGATTACGATTTCTTTAAGACTTGTTGACAAAACAACCATGTAATCTGGTATCTTGTATTATGGGATGTTTTTGCCACCAACAACTCCATTGTGGTTTAGAATCCAACTCTTTTGGTTTCATAGATGAAGTGGACTGTTGTAGCTGGCTCTTATTTATATAGTTGTTTCTCTGGGAAAAAATTAGGAGGAAAAATACATTTGATTCATGTTTTCTACTTCCCCTTAAAGCAAACAGATTTCGTTCTTAGAATTAATCTATCTGTGATTCCTTTTCCAATGCTCTCCGGGGGTGACTTTTTTAGGTTTATTTTTACTCTGTTTTTCTGAGAGCAAAGGACTATAAATCTTGCAGACAATTGCTCTTGCTTTAGTTATCATGCTCCTGGGCAAGGAAAGATGGCACAGTGGGACATATTAACGAGGCAGCAAGAATAAAGTGGTTTTCTGCTAAGTGTCCCATGCAGTGTGAGCAGTTTCCCGCCTGTCTATGAATCAGTACTCCAGATATTACAGGCACACTCTGCCTTCTAACAAGCGCTACTGCAGTATTTGGTGCAGTTGCAGGGCTTTCTGGAGTTGGCTATCCAGACATTCCTGAGATCAAGTAAAATATTGATTGTTTTTCATTAAATTCTCCTCATTAAAAGACATTTCTAAAGTTGAGAACGTTCTTCCCATTACTTACACACAGTTAGTAAAATATATTTGGGTGACTCCTTTTGAGAGAGCTTGGCAGTACTCCAGCTTCATACATGTTGACTGCAAAATTCATTCTGACAAGAGAGACTTACAGGATATTTTTACATTTGCAATTTCATACATACAACGATACTCATTATACCAGTTTGAAAAAAAAAAAGTCTGAACACAGTGTAAATGTCTTTTTATATGAGAAGAATATAGTAAAATACCGTCCATCCATTCATCTATCCATTACCCTCCCATCCATCCATCCATCCATCCATCCATTTGTCCATCCATCAGGACTATGATACAGGTCTCAGGACTGTGATAAAACTAAATGTATGATTTACCCATAGACTATAAGCAAATAAGTTACAAGATGGTGCATGTAATGTCCCATCTGTGTAGACCATGTGTGTGCCTGTTGTATGGTGGTATAAGGACACTTTAAAAAGCCTGGCGTGTACGTATCAAATGGGCATCAGCAGTCATTTCTAGCACAGAGCTGCTGTTTTCTGAAAATGGAACCTAAGAATTCCATGCTGTGGTTGAGGCTTTGTACTATAGTCAGCAACATAGTTCATGTGTAGTCATTATGTCACATGTCAGTCACATGACTAATGAGACCCTTTCCAGGCTTTGCTACTCTTTGTCAGCAGAGGCAATGGCCCATGAAGAGTGGTTGTACATATGGATGTCATACATGTCATATGTATTTATTAGACATGTCATACACATAGAAGCCTGTTTAGAGGAAGAATTTTTCAAGTGCTATTCATCTTGAAATGAATTGCTACTTTCACAGGCGGTGTTCAGGAGACTATGTCAGGATGGTATGCTTTTCTGGGGCTCCTATTTTTTCTTTTGGTGGTGTGCTTTCAGTGCCCAGAGTGAGCAATGTATGTAAAGCTGACACGCAAAATAGCCTGATGAGGTCACATACAATGCCAAGTTAGAGAGATGCACAGAAAACATGACCTTGCAGCCTTTATTAGCTCTGATTGGACTGCAGAGACTAGAAATAATTACTAGGACTACTGATGATGAACAAGAGCACCTTAAAATAACTTACATTTTGGAATCGTCACAATTCATCACCTGTAGGCTGTATCTATAATTTGTGATATGTACAGTGTTTTGTATTTTATATGTATTTTCATCATTCAGTAAAGGTAAGATATTTTGAGATGCTGTACTTCTATATTTGTTTTTGAACTGTTACCTATGTAGTTCAGACAGGCTTCAAAATTTCCACGTAAGTCAAGTGTCCCAAAAAGTTACCATCTTCCTGTCAAGGCAGTCAAGGGGTAGAATTTCAGACAGGAACCAACATTCTTTTGTTTTTATTCCTGGTGATGTGCATGTGGTGATTTATGGAACCACAGAATCACACAGAGGACTGGAAGCCGGGTAGCATCATTCTGTTTCAGTTAGGGTGGTGAGACCACAGATTTCATTCCCAAATAATTACAGTTTAATAATTTTTAAATTTAAATACTTAGATATTTTTCAAATTCAATGCTAACTCAGTAAAACTTTGGATTATAAATATAAATACATTTTTATAATGCTCTGAGTTGGCTTAAATTTAGTATGTGGACCCGTGTGCTTGAACTCAATGGATTTGAACAATGCAGGCGAATCTGGTAGTGATGGACAGACTCTGCATCTGGAATGTTCTCTTTGACACCATCCACTGGGCAGTAAGGACGATTGCCAACACCATACTCTTACTGCTAAGACTGTGAGTGTCTGTAATAAGCAAGGCTCCAGAGATGCTGCCAAGAGGAGTTACCTCCTCCCGGGAAGCGGTCGGTCTGGGAGTATGCTTTCCTGTGGATCTTTCCTTTTATGTCACTGGAAACCAAACATAGCAAAGAACAAAGCTGATGTTCTAGCTCTGAAAACTTGAGGATGCTGTTAGCTGACATGAGGCCATGCCAAAGGAGAAAGCCTGAGACTTGTATAAGGCTGCGTGAGAACCAGCGATTACTGTTTTCTTTTTATTATGGGCATGTGTGCATGTGCATAAGTGTGTGTACATGAGTGTGTGTATGCATGTGTGCATGACAGAGTTAGAGAGATAGATAATAGATAGTAGATAGATTATAGATAGATGATACATAGATGATAGATAGATAGATAGATAGATAGATAGATAGATAGATAGAGATAAGTTGCCATTTACTCATAGTTTTACTCTCCAGTTCATCAGTGTTATGTAGATTCACCGTGTTGTATAACTCACATTCTCACATTACTACGTAGTCCACCTCAGACAGAAACCATGCCCATGGTATAATGACTCTCCATTTACCCCTGATCCCTGGGAACATCAAATTAACTTTCTGTCTATAACTTCTTTCAGCTGACTTCACTGACACCACTTAAAACTTATTTAGCATTTAGCTCATGTGCTATGTGTCTTCCATGAATTTGTTCGCTTACTCCGTCTACATAAGGATTCTGTTACCAAGTCCTTTACACAGAGGAGGAAGCAGAGATACAGAAGTATGGAGCTGCTTGCCCAGGATCACATGGCCTGTGACTGGAGGAGCTGAGAGCCAACGCCAGCATTCTGACTTCAAGGCTCCCAGGTGACAGGCATTGCTACTCTGCCTGCTTGTCAGAAACTCTGGGCACAACTGTAATTAAAGTTTATGTCACACTTCGAAGTCCACCAAGGTTTAAAATGGATAAAACTTGGGAGCACAAAAATATTCCCTTGGGGCATCTAAATCCAAACAGCAGGATGGTGCGTCTACCCTTTGTAATCTTTTTAAACAGAAAAGGGCACTAATTTGACCCGGATGTTTCCTTTCCAGAATGCCTAATTTAAATTCCCCTAACAGAAAACCTTCGAAATCTACTCTGATCCTGGAAAATCCTATGTTTCTGCATACCGAGCAGGACAGCCTTTCCTACCAGTGTGGGACTTCATAAGGGTATTCTGGTTCATGGCTGGGCATGTGCCTAGAACCCCAAGACTCTGTGTGAGAACCAGCAAGAGTTCAGCAAGCCCCCAGAACCCAGGGTCCTGAAAAGCAGTCTAGTCTCCATAAAAGTACGTTGTTCAGTCACATAGGCCATTACAGCCCCTCCCAAAGTGCACAGGTAGAGGGCGTGACTACAGGCCTCAGGACTTAGGGATTTACATACTAATGAAGGCCAGAGGGCAGAGCAAATTAAGCATGCCTCCACAGATCTTCCCCAGATCCTCCCCCTTTATCCCTCCCTATATAACTCAGGACTGCCCTGAGTTTTATGGGGAGTACTTCCAGATTCATCCACCATCTGCCATGACAATAAACCCTTTTGGAACCAAGGACTTCCTTGTGTCATTTGGGCCTGCTGCTGCCAAAGCCTCCAGGCCGCTGGAACCTTAGACCTCTCGTATGTGAGACTCACTGTGGTGTGGAAGCCTCCCAGGCCTCCTCCACCGCTGCGGCCCTCATTTTTTCCCCACATACCAGCATTGTCTTCCATCTGTTACTGAAGTGATTGGTTCTGGTTTTACACTCACTTCACTCAATAGTCCCCCGATCTGAGACAATACCCCCACCTCACTTTATTTACACTCTTTTCTTTAAGTCAAATCAATGCCTGCTTGACTCCTAGACTAGAGTCTATAATCTACTCTCAGCGTCATGAGTATGGATTTCTCTTTTTTTGTACAAACATAGGGAGGCAGATTTCTCAGATCGTGAGGATAGCTATTTTTGCGGGTCATTAATTGTGTGTTAAGTTGCTTCTATCTCTTCTGCCAGCTAAGGACACCTGCTTCTTGCCACCAGTGATTTTTTTTTTTTCTTATTAGAGCCAACATCCCTGGAAGGGTGGACACCCTGCACTTTAGGTCTCTCTGAGTGTCTCACACAAGTTTTCTAATGTAGCTCAGGTTTGTCTCCCAAGATCTAAGGGATACATGCTACGTCATGCTAAAGGTATTAAGTGTTCACCTTCTTCAAAAGAAAGTCTGAAAATAGTCTGCTTATGCAATTCATGATAGTTATTATCAAATTAGACCCCTACTTTTCTTTTTTTAGCTATAAAATGTATTGCATAAATTACTAGACTGATTCCCTTGTAGCAATTTATTAGGCTCCATAAATGTTTAAGATACTGTCTTCTACTTCATGACTAAGAAATATACAATATAACACACAGGGGCGCAGCATCAGAGGATGCACTTGTTGGGAGGGAAGGAAGAATGCTTCGTGCACAAATCAAGAAGAGGTTCTCAGATAAATATGAGAGACCTGGACACAACAGTGAGAGTACCAAGGCCAGGTGTAAACATTCAGGGCTAGCATGTGCCTGCTGTGTGACCTTGGCTCGTGATTTAATCCTGCTACTAAGCATTGTGTGTGTTTTTCAAAAGTGATCCTGAAAATAATTAGACATATTTAAGAAAGCGGTTGATGTGATTAAAATGAGTTAATGACTACAAGCTAATTAAACCGCACTTGGAGTAGGCTGGGTTTTCATTAATGACCAACTGATGTATCAGGGATTTTATAAGCATGCTTCTAAAGGAAAAGTGCGTATTAGGGAGACAGATAGGTTTTGTAACAGAGCAAGGGTCTTAGTTTGGGAAAGTGGAGGTGGGGTGAAGGGGGTCATGCTTCTGTTCTCATCTATAGAGACCTGGGAAGTAAAGAGACTATGGAGTGGATAGATATTAGGTAACCAACTGGCTGACAGGTAATCAATGACAGACGGATAACACCGAGTGAGGTAGCAAGTTTAAAGGTTTAAAGAGATGCAAAGAACACATAAAATTTCAGGAATGACAGGAACAATCTAGGAAGACAAAAAGGCTGTGAAGTGGCAGATATGCCAGCCAGCAGGCATTGATCTTGTGTAGGGACAGGTCTTTGGGGCAGAAGCAAATACATTTTGAAGCAGAGGGACAAGTTAATAACAAAACATATTGTAAATTTTAGGGCCATGTGAGACCTGGTGAACACACTCCTGGGGCTCGATCAACACTGCCAGGTCAGACAACAACTGAAAATCTGGCTTTAGTTAACACGAAGTCAACCTGTTGACTGTCCCCATGGAATGGGAACCTGTGATCTCTGTCTTTTCTGCCTGGCTCCTTTGCACAGGTTTCCTCTTCCTGCTGTGGTCCCTCTGGTTGACAATTTTCTTCTTCTAACACAAGCATAGAAATTGTTCAAGGTTACACAATTACGTTAGAGCTTAACAGAAAACCTGCTTTTCACTCCATGACAAGAAGTCACCAAATCATGTTTAGAAAGCCTGGCTTCTGTATCATTGTTTGTTTTTGTTTGTTTGTTTGTTTGTTTGCTTTTCCTCTCCACTGCTTTGTTCCTCTTTAGTCTTTTCCTCGTCCTCAACAGTTTGGTTAAAATTTTATTGTAACTATGTAGACTGGTGCTGCTTCAACAGAGTGAAGGAAATGGAGGGACATGGGTGGTCTTTTGGGCTTAGACACAGGTCTGTAAAGAAAGGAAGACAGGGTCTGGTTTGGCAGCACAAGCTTTAGCACTTGGGAGACAGGCAGGAGAATTATCAGCCCATCTAGCCAGGGCTACAAAGTTAATTCTGTATTTAAAAAAAAAAAACAGCAAAAAAGAGCCTCCCTCCAAAAAAAAAATATATCACCAACAACAAAAGCAGAAAGAAAAGAGACAAGGCAGAGAGCATGCTGGGAGGAAGCTCAGAATTCGCGAGTGACATGAACCCCCTGGGACATGATAATCAGCTTTGGAGAAACCATGACATAGGCCGATGCCCTTTGAAGACTCCAGGGCCATAAAGGCTTCATAAAGCCAATGGCGTCTGGAAATAAATGGGACAGTCAAGTATAATCTTGAACAATTTCCACATTTGGTTTATGAGAGGAAGAAAGAAATGTCAACCAGAGGGACCACAGCAGGAACAGGACACTGGGGCAAATGAGCCAGGCAGAAAAGACAGAGGTCACAGGTTCCCGTTCCATGGAGACAGTCAATAGGTCAGTTTCATGGAGGTAGAGTGGACACCAGAGGCTAGGAAAGATGGAGGAGTCAGGTAACAGCTGCCAAAACGCAGCTGTATGGGAGGACTAAATGTCAGTGTTCCACAGCACTGGCAGGTACCTACAGTCTACTAGGAGAGTTTCAAGTCTTTCAACTGTAAAATTAAGAAATGTTTGAGGAGATGAATATCCTAACTACCCTGATGAGAACATTACATGTTATCTGCATGGTAAAATTATTTCCTGAACACCATGAATATGCAAAAAAAAAGAATGCTCCTGTGGACGCTCCTCCATAGCAAGGACACACAAGCCTTGAGTATATGCATATCTGCACTGAACTCCTGGATGTTCAGTTTGATAACTATGTGACCTTGAGCAGCAATTCACTGACTTTAGCTTTTGCTTCCAAAAATAAAAAGGAATGGAAAGACCTAATACCCAAGATAGTTTATTACATGAGATAGTTGGTTAACAACATAAAATACTGTAAAAAGAAAAAAAAATGGCCAAGAAATATGAACACAGCTAATATTTATTAAGACGTCATGTGTGAAGAGTTGAGAACCCTGAAGAGGATAGGAACTCCAGAAAAAGACCAACAGAGCCAACTAACCTGAACCCGTGGGAGCTCTCAGAGACTGAGCCACCAACCAAAGACCATCCTCGGGCCAGACCTAGGCCCCCTGGCACATAGGTAGCATATGTTTAGCTCAGTCTTCATTGGATCCCCCAACAACTGGAGCGAAGCTGTTGCCTGTGGAATATATTTCCCTAACTGGGCTGCCTTGTTTAGACTCAGTGGGATAGGATGTGGCTAGCCCTGCAGAGACTTCATGTGCCAGGATGGGGGGAGACCTTAAAAAACCTTAAAAAAAAAGAAGTCATATGTGATTTGTAAGAGTAAATCGAAGGAAGGGTACAGTCTAAAACCAACAACCGGAGCAAGGACAGGGCACGGAGGGATCTTTCTTCATCCTATTCTCCTTTACAGGAGTGTAAATCTCATGAAGTTGTGATTAATTCTATGGATATTCATTACATATAAAAATCTAAATCTTCCTTACCATACCATACGCTAACAGCTCCGATATCAGCTAACAGCAGCTATTCGTTCTGTTAATTAGGCAGTTGGTGTTAGCGCTCACTCAGTGTAGTGTTCTGGGTAAGCACAAGCTGTAAATCAGGTTTAGGTTTTATGGAGAGTCCTGTTTTTCAGTCACTGAGTGAAGGCTTTAACGTTTCATAATACACACTGTAGTCTTGGTCCTTGTCCACGAAGGATGGGTCACAGGCACCTGGGTTTTAAGTTTCTAGCTTTACTACTAATGATTACAACTATAATAATGATGACAACGATGATGATGATGCATATTTACTGCTTTTACAAGGTCCATTCATTGATCTTCAAGCCAAAATCCCAGTTATAATAAATCATTTTACTTGTGTTGAATTAAATAGATTAAAAAGTAACGACCAGTAAAAATATAAGTGGCTGTTCACCAAAAAGGAGAAGAGCTAGGTTGTTTGTAAGACTGGAGTTGAGTCTTTTAAAATCTGAAGAAAAAAATTTCTTAAGTGAGAGAGCATTTTGCATAAGAGCTACCAAGCAAAAGAACCTTCTTAGGCAGGGACAAACCAGAGTCTGAGCCGACCAGGACCCCAGAGTTCCTTCACTTACTGTGATTGGCCCACAAGGGGAACTTCATTCTTCCTCAGTCTTCTACTAATGTTTAGATGTGGATAGCGAGAAAACTGGCTATGGAAACCTCTTGCGCTCTCTCTACACATCTAATCAGCTATGAGCTTGCCTCCTGGGCTCCAGCTGCAGGAAGCCATCTGGAAGTTCCCTGTCAATGATGCTTGCTGCTCAGAACTCTTTGACAGCCCTGCCCCCGCTTCCCTTGGAGTTATCAGGCCAGACACAATGTGTGGTTGACAGTCACTTCAAAGGTATTGGGTATTGCTTTGGAGCCACCTGTCCTCTCCCTGTCTTTTGGATAAAATGCTCCCCTGTGCAGTCAGACAGTCAGAGTACAAAGCTTCAAAGAAAGAAACCGTATTTGCTTCTTGCATCTTTACAAACTTCCGGTCATGTTGTGTATGTGTGGGAGCAAGAAACTGGCACATGCACACATTCCACAATGGCGCTAGCCGCCATTTCGAGGGCGTTTTCCCATCTTATGGTGCAGCAGGAGCACCTTGGACACAATTCCTACTTTCCTACTCCACTGGTCTTACAAAGACCAAAGTACTAGTTAGTGTACTAGTTAGCTCCCCTACCTGCAAATAACTGCTTTCGTCAGTCATTACAGGGATTAGAGGTAAGGTCGCAGTTAACAATGAACACTTACCATTGCCTTAACTGTAACTAAGACATTCATTTCTCAATTTAGAAAGGAAAATTATTATTACTATTCCTTTAAAAAGCAAGGAAATTAAGACCTTTAACAAGTTAAGTAATTCGCCCCAGTCTACATACACAGTTGGCAGTGGGAGGGTTTGTACATGGACAGGACAGCCACCTCCACCCACTGAGGCCTCTGGGTGGTGTGCTCACAGGGGAACTTTGCAGCAGTAAATACTATGAAGGAATGAGACATTAAGAATCCTAGGACCTCACAAGAAACAAACAGCATCCAGTCATCCACGCTCAGCTGGACCAACCCAGCTGCCCCACTCCTCTCCACATGTGGTTCTTGTGATCAGGTCACTTGATGTTTGGAACGGGATCTTTCCTTCCTGTTAAACCACCTTTGATCCTGTGACTCCTAGAACCACACACTGTCACAGCTCTTCACATATTTAAGGATAACTTTGACACTCCATGTGTCCATTTTCTCATTTTTCTCACCCAATAAGCAAACAGCAAGGGTTGGTGCAGCAGCTGGGCCTCTGTTTCCTCTAAAACTTTCATCTCCAAGAAAATATTTCCCCATCACCTTTCCCACCTGCCAACAGCCACTCAGAAACTTTCACCCCAGAGCTGGAGGACCAGTGCCAAGAAAATAGTATTTTCCAGACATAACTGGGCAGATGTATACATGAACTCACAGAGACAGTAGCAGCATCCACAGGGCCTGTAGAAGCTGGAATCAGATAAAATCCCAGCATGAGAAGGGGAGGTGAGCACAAAGTTCCCTAAGCCAAGAACCTATGTGCAAGTGGTGGGCTCACAGGAGTGCGTAACTTTTCTTCTGTGGAGCCTTACTGAGTATATCACCACACTCCACGATCGGCAATACACAGAAGTTGGCCAACACAAATCAGACTTCCTGTTATTTCCTTAGTTTATTTGGGAGGATTGGTTTAGTGGTTAAGAGACAAGGAACATGAAAACAAGTGGTAGGAATGTAGTGGAAGATTTGAGAAGACTTGGCGGAAGGAAAATATGGAATCAAGTGTATATTGTGAAATTCTCAAAGAATAAATAAAACACTTCAAACAAATCAGCATTTTTAAAAAATAAAAGTGAAAATATTTTGATATTCCCAGAGAGCTCCACTTGGCCTATTTTCTTGAAAACCTGTTCTGTACCAGCTAGAAATGTTTTCTCCCTTGCTTTAGCCTGGTGGAGTGTCCTCGTTTCTAGTGCTAATTAGGCAGGCCTTCCAGTAAGAGTATAAAAAATGTCCCCATCATGCCTTTTATCTATTACACATGACTGATACTGGGAAAGAGTGAGCAGGGTTTTTTTCCCAATTAATCTGAAGGACTTGGAAGAATGAGGTTGACCTTCGACACTGACAACTACTTTTTAGGGTTATTTTGAAACAGTTTTGTTATGTAGTCCTGGGTCAATTGGTACTTGTGAAGTAGCTCAGTGTAGTCTCAAACTCACAGTTATCCTCTGCCTCAGCTTCTCAAATACTGGGATTACAGACATGCCTAATCTAATTACTTTAAAGGAAACAGAATAGCATTTACATTTTCATAAAGATTAAGTTTGAGAGATTTCCATTTGAACTAATTTTTTGAAATGCTGGAAATTCCTGAGTCAAATATTAAACTACTAAACAAGAGTTAAAACTATTCCAAAGCCATGAATGAAAAAAAAAGTAAATACAATTTCTTTGACAGCATTCCTGGGCATCCAGATAACTCAAGGGTTTTCCCAAACCTCAATAATCATATCAAATACCACCAAACCAGTACTTGTCAAATCTTAACTATCATGCTGCCTTGGCTGTTTCCTTTCATCTCTAGAATAAGGTGGAAGGTACTATTGTTCTGCACAAATTAAGGCATGGAAAAATGAAATAGCATGAAAAAAAATCACAGGGCTGGTGGATGAGAGTCAGGACTTGAACTGATGTTTCTCCGGCTTTGACTTTCATGTTCTTGAACCCTGGGTTAAATACAGCGAGGAAGATCACACTTCCACATAACACTCAGGCCTTCGTACCTAACTTAAAAGAGTCCAAGGACTGCTACATAAAGAATGTGTATATTTAAGTATCCAAGTTAATGCATACAAGTGCTACAGGTGGAAGGTTTTGGTGAGATGGTTTCTGTTGCCATTCGTTACTCCAGCACTGGGGAAGGCAGGACAGAACCCAGGTCTTCATATAGGAAACACAAATCAAATGACTACTGCACCACACTGCCCCTATTTTTTTTTATAATCTTATGGAATTTGGGGGTAATACAATTCTACCATGTGTAATTTTGTTAAGTAAATGCAAAAAAAAGGTAAAAAAGTATGTGTTTGCAGATTTTCTCCTGTTTTTAAATATGTTTTTAGCCTTCCCATGTAAAGTGA
The DNA here is from genome assembly GCF_004785775.1 of Grammomys surdaster. NCBI lineage: Eukaryota > Metazoa > Chordata > Mammalia > Rodentia > Muridae > Grammomys > Grammomys surdaster. The sequence goes on along the minus strand of NW_021620648.1, from coordinate 2,815,024 downwards.
CACAATACAAGCTTCTGCAAGATTCACCTTAAAAAGGTAAAAGGTCTTATAAAATTATAAGATTAAAAATATCTGGAATTTATGATGAAAATGTGAAAATTAAGCCTTATTACTGATTGATTAACACCAACAATGCTTGCTATACATATTTCTATCGGGATATAATTATATACTAAAAAAGATTTTTACTATCTACTTAGTACTAGAGCTATAATTGCTAATACATATTAATATAAAAATGTATAACTTAAAGTCAATCAGCTCTAATCCATTTGAAGTTATTTTGAAGTAAATTGACACTCATGCCTTTGCTTCATTTCTGCTGTTTGAAACTATGTATATTAAAAAGCTAACACACCATAAACTTATGTTTATTTAACCACTCACTAAAAATAACTCAAATTTCATCACGAGTTTTGATGCACGTTTGATTCCATTTTACACATAGGAATAAGGGAGCCATTTATCACCAAAATACATGGTATCCTCTTTGATATTTCATCTTGCATTTTTTTAAATTTGCCACTGATACCTACTCTTTTCCAGTTATAAACATTTTAATTTCATCTAAGAAAGCAGTTGCTTGTAGGAGACTGTCAGATCTTTTAGTGTCATGTACTAAATCACTATGAAAGATTTACTTTTCCTGTAAGACAGCTTTGCATATTAATCATATCACTAGACACATGTTTGCTGAGGTTTAGCCATGGGCAATAAATACAGAATGGCAATGGCGGAGCTGTTAAATCTTGGCGCACACATTTCTAACATATTGTATTGAGCTATGCAAGGAATAATCACCCTCCTAAATCCAAGTCAAACATCTCAGAGAATATTTGGATGCTTAATTAAAAACGAAGTTATGTTCTTCATGTGGGTGATTTTGTACAGTGGCTAAAAAGTCCATGAAAAATTAATTTAGCTCAATAAAGAATGCACGCACAACTCCCTTTCGAAGTTAGTAAATCGCTTCCACCATCTCTGCTAAGACACAATGCAGAAACAGATTAAATAAAAGGAGGAAGAAAGTTCTAGGGGAACCTCTAGGAATTTCTCAAGTGAAATCACAATAGCTTGTAAATGCCCTGCTCACTAAGATGATTTTTGAGCAAAGGTGGAAATTCTTTACTCCAGCCCATGCTCAGTACAGTTGGACTGACATGCCAACGACCTTCACAGGCATCCAGCTCCATCAGGCTAAAGCTCCGCCATGTCTGCACTTGGAAGGCACCACTCTCTGGATGCCTTCCTTAACCCTGAGAGATGGAAAATCCCCTGCAATCCTCATTGTTAAAGCTAATAGGATTAACACGCAGTTGAAGGTGTGAGCACAGCAGAAACAGAGATCTGATGAAAGATTGTTGGACACTAAATTCTGGAACAGGTAACATGGTGTAAAAAAAAAAAGCGAAAGATGAAGAAATAACAGGAATTTTCACCTAAGACGTTTAAGGACAGGCAGGTGATCCTAAAGACCTCTTTAAACTAAAATGCAAAATGGTCTGTCAAGAAAGTTAGTATACCATTTCCTTCATTATTGAATTGGTAATTGATTTACACCTTTATATACAGAATAGCTACCAAGATGTGGACCATATACTATAGTCAAGGATATCAATGTGAACAGGAGATACCCTGTGACTGTGGAGTTTAGTATCTACAAATTAAAATAAAGTGACAGAGAGACAGAGAGAGAGAGTCAACTCCTCGAGGATCTTATTGATTATAAAATAAGGAAATATGCTCTTTATCATAAGAGTGCAATAAAATATTGCATCACGAGGTCAAAATTCAATATAGTGGTGATATGATGTGCCTTGTGTTCTGATGCTCAGTAGAGACTGGAGGATAGCCCTCACCTTCTACAACACCAGCCATGACGGGAAGGAACCGAGCCTGGTCCAATTAGGAATAATATGTTGGGTTTAGGGTCTTTGAAGTTAAGTTTCCAAAGATACCGGGAGGCACTGCTTAGAAAGAAAGAATCTGGGATGAGAAGCATCTTCGTTGCAGCTGATAATTGACTTTAGGGATATAAAAAATTAAATCAGTCAGATCCTGAGTTTTAAAAACTCCAATGTAGATTATAACTACCTCAGGAGAAAACTGTGAAGATTGAGGTCAGGTATAGAGGGCACAGACAATAGGCAGTCAAGGTCACAGGTAAACCATAGGGCTAGCTTCCAGCCTCTGTCTGTACTCAAAGTCCGTGGTTGCTACACAAAGCTACTTAGAGACACCCTGAAACTGTCTGCACATAGACTCAAAGTTCAGGAATAATTGAAGAAAGCTAAATATTCTGGCAGATATTTCTATTTCAGTATTGAGTATGTCATTGCTAAATTAGTATAATGCCATTACAGATTTTGCCACCTCATCATGTGACTTTTAAATAGATGGATGATATGCTGGACTGGACCTGGCCCTTATTCATCAAAGTTCTAGACTTTTCTTCACATCAGGGAAAGGGTCTAAAAAAGGCTGATAGTCAGACTTTTATCCTGAACCAGCACAGAGTATTATTCCTGGGAAATCTGATCAGAAAAACACTGACGTACAGAAATTTACAGTGCGCCTTTGTACATCTAGAAATAGTGGTGGAGAAATAAGTATCAGCGGATAAAGATTCTGGAGAACCGCTGAATCAGTGGTGTCTGATTTTGATCCAGCAAATTCTGTGATAATTGAATGCTCAAAAGCCGGATGTTTAGAAGGTTAGCCAGTTTGATTCATATACAAAATATATTTGTGGGATTCAGATGTAGGAGATGATGTCTTTAAAAGAATCCTACATATAAAAGTGTCACTATTTCACATCAGGGATCTGAGTCAATTATTCACTGAAGACTAAAAACTATGCCTTATAGGCCCATCTGAAACAGGTGACATAGGAAGGCAAGAACTTGGTTAGTACAGCCTGCATACTCCAGCACTTCCCAAGTAGAGCGGGTCATTGTCTGCCTCACGTGCTGATTGGACAGTATTTTTTTTTAACTAAAGCACATGACTCTGTAAGTGCAAGAGAGGCACAGCACACAGCACAGCTCCTGTAGGGAGACTTGTGAGAAGGGACATAATATGTAACTGCAATCACCAGTGGTATGTTTCTCTTGGGACTTAAGGCAGCTCCTGAAGTAATCTGCCATGACCCTACCGTGCTTTTCTTCTGACAGAACCTGTTATTGTGGTGTCATAAACTGCATGCATTACAAGGCCCCCTTCAATTCCTAGAGGTCAGGCCTCTATCCCCGCCTTCCCAAGATTAGAATCGCCACAGCCCTTCTATACTTAGAAAAGGGAGGAGATGTCAGGGGCAGCCCTGCTTATACACTGAAGGCCTAAAATCAGCCATAGGCCTGTCATACATGTATATTAACACCAAGTCTTGGGTCTCTGTGGAAAAAAATTGAAACAGATGGCTATAAGCTATTGTAAACAGGCAGCCTTTATGGAAATTTACCAGCCTGAGAAGTCATAGACCTTGTAAATAGGTAGCCTTGGCAGACAATATCAACTTAGATAAGGACAAGTGAATCATAGGCAGAGTCATAGTGACCTGTCCCCTGAACCTTCACCCAGCCGATACCCTGTTCTGAAAGATATCTGTATTTCCCCTGAACACCCACACTCCAGTGTCATCCCCTTCCCCACGTCCTGCCTTTTTGTGTTTATGATCCCTGTGTGAATAAGTAAAAATTACAATTTGAAAAAATAAATTAATTAATTACAATTAAAAAAAATAAATAAACTGCATGCATACCACATAGTCTTTAACAGTTTTTGGAGTTTTATCACTAGTATGTCTCAGAAACAATAAATTCAGCAAGTATTTGAATGAATAACTCGTGGATAAATGGTTTGAACATTTTCTAATAAAGAACAATGAAGGAAACTGGGCTGTATTTTAATATTTCAAGCATAAGTGCAGACTGTGGTGTATCCTAAGGTCGAACACGGCCATTCCCCTCAACTCTTTGCTTAAATATAGCCATCATTTCCAGTAAAAATGGGTTCTGAATGAGCAATAAAAATTACTAAGTCTTGAAATCGTAGACAATCCCACACAACTTTCTGGCAAAGCTCGATATGTATCTCGTTATACTAGCTGCAAAACCTCCTCAGAGTGACTTTACACCACTAGCCAGTGACCACGCATCACTGAAGTTTCTCCCCCAACCCTCTCCTCTAGCATTTCCTTACTAACAGTACCACGGTTTGAAAGCCCACTTGAAACCTAAAGTGATATTTTCCTCCTGAGTTACTGTATGTGCCAGGGTAAAAAGATATTTGTGGGTGAAGTGACAGTCCTACCTGTCTCACAGCTGGGTCCGGTGAAGCCTTGTGGGCAGGCACACACATTGGCAGCAATGCAGGCACCTCCATTTCTACAGCCATCCTTGCAGAAAGCTACAATAATCCAGACACATGAATAGATCAGACACACGGTTGTCACTGAGTTGTAAGTAAACCTCTCTGTAATCTCTATGCCCAGCTTTGCTTTGCTCCCTTCCAGATGTGATAACTAAGAATGAAGGACACTGTGATTTCATTATGAGACAGTAGTTTGTGCACAGGAGAGAATGTTTCCAAACTCAGTATGAGTTTTTAATAGTAGGGAAATGGCTTGCCTGAAACATATCAAAACACAGTAACCTCATGCTGTATGAAATGCATTGCAGTTTGTATTACATTCCTTTGTAAAATCACACTTGAAAATAAACATTTAAAAGTGGTAACCATTTTAGGTGAAGCAATTCACTAGAAAGTGAGAGGAGGAGATAGAAATGATGGACTCCTGAGGCCGGGCCGACGACACACTGGGTAAAGTGCTCCAACAGGAGAGAAGTTTCTCATCCTTACGAACGTTCTGAGCTGGCCCCGCTAACTCACACTCACCAACTGCAAGAACCATTCACTCCAGTGGCCTACTGGGAGAATAGCAGTTGCCTGCTAAGGAGAAGTCAGACAGGGCAGAGACCCTGTGAAGCCTGATCTACTAAACACTGAGTTTAGGGCAAGCTTTCCCTTGAGAAGGAAGGGGCTGAGGTGGGAACCTCTGGAAACATGGTTTCTTGGGGTAGGCTATCTCTGACACAGGTGAGGAGAAGAGGCACAACAGCAGCGAAGGAAACAAAACCAGGGTGGGTGAGCCCACACTTCTGAGAGCTCCTCTCTCCACCTCAGTTTGCCGCTGCCTCATGGCTGTCCTGACCAGGTCTGTGGGCAAGTAGCTCATGGCAGACACTGGCCCAAAGGTTCAACTAGAGATTTGAAGGTGTAAGCATCATCTGAGTAGCTGGTTGTGCTTTCTGAAGGTAGAAATTCCTTTTGGTTCTGATGTGAACCAAAGCCATGCAGGCTGTGTTGATTTTAAGCCTTAAGTTCGTCTCTATCTTATGCACAAAGATAGGGAGAAAAGAGGCAAAGAACAACAGACAAACAAAACCAAAACAAAATAGAGCCATGACCCAGGAGGGAATTTTAGATGCATTTGGAGCTTAATCATCATAAATAACAAAATAGCAACAAATGTCTTCGACAGAGCATTTCCAGACTTCCCTTAACTCACTCTCAAGCCTGTTGACAGCAGCACAGAACTTAGGGCCCAGTTACACTTTCATGTCTAACTCCTGTCCCATCCTCAATAGGAAGCTGAATGTTGTAATTCAGAAAACGTGTAGTTCTAACTTCCAGAGGGATTTTAAACTTTCTTACAAGTGTTCTTCCATCCGTGTGCGAGTGTGAATCTGTTGGCATCTGTGTATAGTTTCCTGAGTTACTTATACTTCATGACCTGGTTTTCATATCAGACAGAAATCAGTACCAAACAGAGATAAGAGAAAGAAACACTGAGGTCAACAAAGCCAAACCAGATATTTAGAAGGAAATTGTACGAGTTTAGTTATGTTATTGGCTTATTTTTTCCAGGCAAATGCTTGTGAGATTTGGATGCTGAAATGAGTAGAACTTCTTATGATGATCTACATGAAAATCCACCACATTTTGAAAACCAGTGCAACAGACAGTGCACTACAGCCCAGGCCTTGTGACCCACACTGCTCTGACTCTGGTCTTCTCACAGACATCTGAGCACAGTAAGTCTCCTCTACTGAATGCCAAGGCAGAGGATACCATATATTTGAAAGGTAAACAGCTTTGAAACCTGAAATGTCTACATTATACAAATTAACTGACACTAAGTAATATGAACTCTATCCTATATAGGATTTTGTAGTTTCACGTGTCCCATGTGAAGAAGGGCGTAAGGTCCCCTGAGGAAGAAGACTTGGAGGGAAAGAGAGTTAATAAAGGACAAATACACAGCTGGAATGTCCACCTATGACAAATAAAATGGAGGCGGACATTTAAGGAAATTGTCACCTGGCACTGACAAACCAGCAAAAACACAAGAAACTACAACACACACAGAACCGGTGTGCACAGGTAATATTAATCTCACGGTGACAAAAATTGAGATGGGGTGGTATTTCAGGGTGGATTAACATAGAGTTACACGTGAGTAGCTCTCACATCCAGAAAAATCGCTATCACGAAATATTCATGTTTGGACCCCCAAACAAAATGAAACTGGTGAACGTGATAAATAGAAAAATCCAAAGAAGCTGAAGAGTGCTTTAGAACAAGAATCAGAGTTTGCAAATTAGAGAGAGAGGAAATTGGGGTGAAGAGGCTTGTGATTTTCAAAGATAGAGTAGCTTGTGATATAAATGCCCAGGGTGTGGCTCTGGATGGAGAGAGAGAGAGAGAGAGAGAGAGAGAGGGAGAGAGAGAGAGAGAGAACTAAATGCTGTGGCTCAGGTCACAGAAGAGAAGTGTAGGACAACCTGGCTACTCAGCTGCTGACACGGCCGAGGAGGGCACCAGGAGCTGATGGGAGGGTGAGGAGCCATGTACCAGTGCTCTGAAGCACTCATGCAATGCCCTGTCTGTGACGTACAGAGGAGAGATCCAAAGCGATGGGAGAGAAGAGACAGGTCCTGTGTGTGATGCAGAGGAGTTGCCACAACATCTCCATACCTTTGCACGTGGTTCCGTTCCCAGTGTAGCCAGGCTTGCAGACACAGTTGTGTCCTCCAACAGTGTTAAAGCACAGAGCGTTTTCGTCACAATTGTGTTGGTTTGTGAGGCACTCGTCATGTTCTGAAATGAAGAATACAGTTTTGATACTCAAGGCGTTTTCACAGATATCTCACTTTAAACACATTAGCATCTTGGTTATTACAGAGCAGTTCTTCCCAATATAGATGTAGTTAAGTTATGAATTAAAGACGGCCCTGGATGGTGTCAAATTTTGAAGTATTCTTGTGCTACTACAGAATTACACATATAGTCCATGTTTTTTAACTAGTTGGTCCAAAAGCATCTGAAAAAACAAAGGCCGACCATCGGCAGGATAGAACAGAAGTTCTTAGAAATAGATACCAAAGTAACCTCTATGATTGACATTTAGGAAGTGATCCTTGTACAAATACGTCTGCCACCTAACTGTCCTCATAATATGTGATTGGCACGGGGCAGGATAGGAAGTTCTTTTTCTCTATCTACAGGATAGCAGGGCTGAAGTTCTGGGAGTTGGATGCCAGCAGCTCACATCTGCAGCCACACTTGCCAGCATAAAGATTCTTATGCAGTGCTGTGGGGAGATCTTACCTTCAATGCTCTCCTTCCACAGATAAAGCATCCTGTGTCTATTTGATAAGACAGATTTGCTTTCCTAATGCATGCATCTAATGTGTGCAAATGCACATGTGATACACAGCCAACATGATGTTCCCTTCAAATCAGGCATGGCTTGGTTCCTTTTCAAAGCCCTCAATCACTTGGTCCCTCTAGTACCCTTATGAGAGTGGCACACCAGATCACAATACGTAGGAGGAGGCAACTGTGGCTCAAGTAATCACATAGCTTGCCCTGGTTCCAAGAGTATTAGGTAACTTCAGATGTTCAGCATCCACCCAAGATACAGAAGTTAATCACGAATATAAGGTGAGGGGAAAATATCTAACATCAAAATCACGTAGGGCAGGAAATAAATTACTGAAGGACATGAACACAGATTAATTTAGGGCCCAAACTCCTTATTATCTGGGTTTCCTTCACATCACTGAACTTTTCATTTTAGAACTCTATCTCCAGAGCATCTTAACATTAATGTAGCTGTAACTTCAACTATTCTGTACTTGACATGTATGGTTGAGACTACACCATGTGAATTAAGACAACTCTTAATGGAATGTCTCATGTTTTATTTTTTTAAATATGCATTAACCTTCCACTATGATCTCATGTCTCATAATATAAGGCAGCCCAATTATGATCATTTTAACCCTAGCCCTGTAATGAAACTTTTTGAAACTATTCCCAATAATCCATTAGAGGAACACAAAATTATCAATGCCAGTGCCTTAGAGTTGCATCGGTGGATAGGTTATTTGTAAGTTCCTAGCAAAATTACTCAAATACTAAAATCTAACTCCCTAATAGTCTCTTATATCAGGTCATCTCATAACTGTATGAGTCCTTGCTCATTGTTTGTAGTGAAGGAAGAGTGCATAGTTACACAGACTCTTTGCACTTAGGCATCCATAAAACGTCAGAGGGGCCAGACTAGGCAGTCTGCCTTCCTTTGAATTCTTCTGACTGAAACAAAAGGAATCTATGTTCTAAAGCTTGTGCCTGCTGTCAGCTTTCTTCCCAGAACAGTTGGAAGCATTGCAGGTAATCTATGAACCTGTATAGATAGGTACAACTGTCTACCCTTTAAAGAAGCTGTGGATGGGTTAAGGACCACCCCTTTCCATCTTGTCTTCTTCGTTAGCTCATGCTCACTGGGTAGCGGGCAAATGAAACATGACTTGTTTAGCACCCAGAACTTAGTGTTCTACAACTCTTAAGTAATCACCCAATAAAACGACCTGGCTTACTCTCTTCTCACTTACTCAGGGTTCCTGAAAGGAGGGTGTGTTCTCTTGAGCAACAGAAAGGCAGAGACAGTGTCTATATATACCTTTCAACACAACTGGCACGGCCTACAGTCCCCTTCTCCTCATGTTCTCCTGGAAAATACTAGCCATCCTTAGAGACCAGGCTAAAGTGAGATGATACTTTCATGTCTCCTGCATGCAAAGTCAGGCTTCCTCTTGGCCTTAGAACTGAATATCAAGCTCTGCTGTTCTCTCTTACTATACTGGGCTGCTTTGCCATCTCAGCCAACCTCAGCTCCACACAGGCACTGTAAGTATTTAGACAATAATGCTTTCCCTTAGATTTCCCTTCATTATTTAATCGAGAATGTTTCTTGAGATATACAAGTAGATAGATAAACCATATGTATATGTAGTGTATATGTATATAGACATATATACACATTCAATCCACATATTTTATATATAGAATCCAGAGTCTTAAACGAATAGCTGGCAAAGTCATGTTTCATGGGTTAAAAGTTCTTTTGTGTTCTTTCGTGGTATACAGTGTAACCTGATATCATACCAATTATGTAACACAATAAATAAAACTTCTCCACAGACAGTGGGAGTCCTTCTAATGTAGATGTCACATAAAACAACAATACACTTGTATTCATCACTAACTCCTAACTTTGGTAGGTTTATATATTACAAATTCGGGTTTTTCTCAAGATAAAGATAATTATAAATTGTGGGCAACTTCAAAAAGCTTGTAGTTTAATTGGGAGGGAAGGCAGAAAGCATGGCACATGGCTGCCATCGTAAGATGTACCAAGGCCAAGGAGGAATGACACAGATGATCATAAAGTAAGGGATCAGGGGGAGTTCTTTCTCCCTGGCCAAGTAGAGGTCAAAGTCTGAGCTCATGGAGAATTGAATATTTGACACAAACTTTATATATATATGTGTGTGTGTGTGTGTGTGTGTGTGTGTGTGTGTGTAAAAGCACAGATGATAAATTACAGTGGCATCTATGAACATTGATCCTTTTGCTTTTGTAACATTGATGCTCTTTCAGATTTGAATGAAACAGTTATTCTTCACAGCTACAGTATGACTCATTGCTTACTACAAGTCACATAATTTGTAAATAACTTAATTCTCACATTAGATAGAATTTATGTATCATTAATTTAATTTACCCGAGATTATAGGGTTAGAAGCTATCAGAATTGTGAAGCATAATATCTGGCTCAAAAAACCATAAAATTGCTTGGTCATATATTTCATGTACATATATCTTCAAATCTTTATTAGATAGTTTCCTTTATATTTCTGTGATTTTTTTTAAAAAGAATAATGTAATTTTATTAAAACAATGTTATAAAGAACTTGCAAATTAAATGCACGTGCACACACACACAAACACACACACACATACACACACACACACAGTGCACTTAATCAGAACCAAAGCTTCTCATTAATCTCACTAATCTTCTATCTGGGTAGACTAGCCATCTTGAAGCTATGGAGTTTGACACTGGTTTTTACACTTGCACTATCAAATCAAGTCTTATAAATTCATCCACCATTCAAAACTCTAAAGTCCATGGGAGAGTCAGGACTAGAAATATAATTGATTTATATTCTCTTTTATGACTCAAGTGTACATTACCTGCATCCATGATTTTGCTTGCTTATATATAAAGCTTACACAGCACATAAAGTTTAATGTTTCTCATTGTGTGTGTGTGTGTGTGTATGTATGTATGTATGCGTGTAGTTTTCCATTGCTTTACAATAAGAAGTTATCATTTTATTATTGCATTTTCCACCATACTTTTAACACTGTCTGGTAAAAGCTTTATCAGAATTATAGGGCTTCCCAGTATTAAAGTAACTTTCCATGTACATTGACAGACTCAATTTTATAAAGCCAAGAGACCCTTTAAAAAGAAAAGTGTGGCACATAAAATGATCACTTATTTTTGAGGCAAGGTAGTCAGTTCATAGAAGCTAATGGAAAAGTATAGAATTGTCTTAAGGAATTTATGATAAAAGTGTCTGTAAGTTTAGACAACTGGTTTACCTCAACAAGGACTGGCTGCCTATTAGATTTCCTCTTATGTTTCTGCAAATCACATTGCATGCCTTAAGAAAACAACAGAATCTGCAGAAAGCCTCTTCTGCCTAACACTGTTCCACCTGCCAAACACCTGCCAAAACAAACATGTAGTTCCCTGTGCTGAGTGATGAAGACCCTCAAAATAACAGAACTATGAATCTGCAGGACTGACAACAATTATCAAATAGCCAGAAGCAACACACTATTTCTATCCTAGCAACTCAGATCTTTGAACTTGCACACAGCTTCTTAGTATCAGCATAAGATAATCGCCCTACTGTTGATCTCTTCCAGAAGGTTGGAGTCTGGGTTTGAACAACATTCAATGCTACAACATAATGATTTTTAGATGTCTCTGGGTGTCTAGGGGAACAACTGGGATTCCTTCATTCTGTTCTCAGCCTCCCTCCTTACTTTTGTACAGGTATTTAGCAAATATGCTCCCTACCAACAGAAGAACATATCCCCATGATTGGAATCTGTGTCTCCTACTATCACTAATACTGTAGGACATCACTATAGTACGTTAGATGATTTCAAACATGTATGGTGAACTGTGCTGCATTATGACCATACCTAAAGATGAAAGGCGAAAATTTTCTAGCTATTTTCATGAGCAGTATCAGGGGAACCATAGGTTCAGTAGTGCATGTTCTGAGTCTCAAACAGACTTGGTTTCAGATATTGGGTCTCAGAAAGACAGGAAGACGACTTTTCTAGATTAAAATGGAGGAATCGCAACTTCTGGAGGAGACATTAAAAAGAACAAAACAAGCAAACAATAACAAAACAAAAAAGAATAAATGCAAAGACTCTTACACATGACACTTAGTAAATACTTCTTATCTGTCTGTTACCTGCTGGGATTTTTTCCTTCACTAGGTCATGTCCTGGCTTTTCTATTTCAATCTATTGGGGGAAAACCTAAATAGTTTGTGGAATATACTCTCCTTATAGACTTTTTAGAACCCAAATACATTTTGTATATTTTCCAGGATGCTTCTATCTTAATGGTGGCAAGGGAAAACCACTGGCTGTCAGAGTGATGAAAAATTACTCACTTTGTTTCTTAGGATTGCTTATTTCATTCCCTCTATATTGCAGAAAAAAGTAGGAATCATATCATTTCCACAGAAATATATTTTTAATGTAGCTGAAGTAACTGCAGGAAACCCATCTCCAAAGCTTGTTGAGTACCCACTCATATTCTTGTTCATTATTGAATTTCCTGGCCACTGACCATCCTGGCTCAATGGTGACTTCCTGCTGTTCTTCCAGGAGTTTGTTCAGACTGCCTCCTCTGGCACACTTTCTTTGTTCTTGTCTACATTTGCACCGGTGTGCTCACCTCCTTAACTAACCCTCATTTAACCAAGAGTCCAAAGGAAAGCATCTCAGATGTCCTCCTCCCCCTGAGTGATTCCACAAAGAAATTAAAACTAGTTTAATGAGGATATTTCTTCTATTTCATGAATCAGTGTTGTCTAACACATTGTGAGGCAACTGATGTCTTGTAACTGCCAGAAAAATAATCTGGAACTGTTCTCTGAACACATTCTGTGGTTTCTTCTTTTTAATTTTTCCTTACTCCTTTATTACTTTTTTATTTTATTTTTCATTTGATAAAAATAGATTTTTTCCATATTATATACTCTTATTGTGGCTCTGTCTCCCCTAACTCCTCAGAGATCTGTTCACTTCCTCTTCTATCTGAATGTACACCTTTTCAATTTCTTGAAAGAAAAGAGAATCTGAATAATTAATAATAATAATAAAACAAAAAGTCCAAAACAGGATAGGACAAAACAAAAACAAGAGAAAGAGCCAAAGACAAAACACATATAGAGAAGCACAAATATAAACACATATAGAGCCGGAGACATACATGTTTATACACATGGGAAGTCCATAATCATACATATCCAAAACCACAAAACTAGAAGCCATGTATATTCTGTTTTCTTTTTAAGGAAAATTAAGAGACAGAATTAAGAAGTAGAAGAAGTATAAAGGCAAGAACCTTGCTGGGTTTGGCAGTACCCACCCACGATCCCAATACTCCAGAGACTAAGGCAGGAGGATAGTGAAGTCCCACTCACAATCCCAATACTCCAGAGACAAAGGCAGGAGGATAGTGAAGTCAAAGCCAAGGTGGGCTACTGAGCAAGACCCTGTTTTAAAAGCAAAACAAAAATATTTCACTAATTAGTTTCAAATTTTTAGGCTCGAGTAGTGGCTTATGCTTGTAACCCCACCACTCAGTACAGTGAGACAGGAAGATTACAAGTTCAAGGCCAGAAAGTAGAAGACCAAGTACAATGTCAGACTGAAGTGATTCTAGCAAGAGTGCTGGTGAGTGGAATAAACACCCTCCTCTCAAAAGATCAACCAGGCAAACAATGACAACCACTACCCTCAGAAAGCAATCTAGGGGTGTAGAAGGGGTAGTAAGCCTGAACTTACATGAAGCTTACCAGCCTCCTGCACTGCTTTGAAAATATGATATGTTTCTTCCCGTTGTAATAGTTATAGGTAGTATTAGAAGACACAATCAATGAACCATGCCAAGGAGTATGTCAGAACAAAATTCAACGTGAAAGGGAACTTTTGAAATATAAAAAGTGCAACACTCTGACTTGGACTCTCAGAAGAATGCCAGGCTGACGTCAAAAACCATATTTTGATTATTAATCTTACAATAATAAAAACTGAACAAAATAAGTTGTACAATTCATATTTTAAAAGGATGCTTCTCTGATCCGAAAACAAACAAAAAACCCTATCATTTTCTTCACTGGGGATTTCACTTCATTGAGAGCTCCACTGCATAGTTCCTCTTTCCAAACACAGTTTTCCTGAGCCTCCACCACAGCGAGACCCAAACTCGATACCACCTTCCATCCCAAAGGACAGCTTTCGTTATTTGTCAGTGCACTCGAACAAACACAAGTAGAAAAGCATTGTTGGCAGGCTTTCATTTCATGCTTCTGTGCACACTGAGTTATGGGATTTAATTTTTCTGACTTTTTCTACTAATATCTTAATACCCACTATTTCTATTTGGAACCATGTCGATGTTGTGATATCATTGGTTTTAATGTCAGGGTTTCTCAGGCTGTAATAACAGGTATAGTAGTTACAAGAAGAATAGGAAAATCCCTGCCTTTATGATATTTGTAGCTTCTGTTGCCCCAGATGCAATACACACAGGTATAACCTGTTAAATGTGTACACATACACATGATGTATCTGCACATATATATGCATATGTATGCATATATATTATATATACACATATTATATATGTATGTGTACATATTATTTGTTTTGTATACAAATATATGTATATATACACATATATTATATTATAGACATATAATACATGCAGACATGCACACACAGATATATGTACATATATTGTGTGTAAATATGTATAATTTTCAGACACTAGAGATAGAGTTGGTGGCTAGCTTACGCTACTGCTTTGTTCTGATGTTGGGTTTTAAGACTCAGTCTAGGAATATGATACTTTTTCTGTTGTCTTGAAAGCCACCTGTCTAAGATTCGGGGAGTATTTTCTTTTTTGATAATATAAAATGACTGAAGTGCCTCTTCGTTTCCCTTTTGCAATTTGAAATGCCTTTTCTTCTAAACCTCACTCAGAACCACTCACATTTAGTTAACGAGGTTCTTTCCAATGCTGTAACTCTCGCCTCGCTTTTCCTCACAGAGGGGATTCTTGTCCTCAAGAACCACTGGAAGTTTTATGGAGCAGCCCAAGGAGTGTGCACTATCCTGCTGAAGTCGCGAGCATTCTCCCTGAATAGTGTGTTGTGCAGCAGCGAGCTGGGTCTCCAAACCTCCTTCTGCCTGTCGTTCTTTCTTGAGCCCTTGGCCTCGGGAAACACAGCCAGATGGTTGCTTAGATATTAATAGAAATCTGACTGTAATCTCAGAAGAGGTGTAGCCTGAGGTACCTGCAAATGAGGAGGACACTATTTCCTCACATTTACCTGTCTGCTTCATAACTCCAAGGTTCCCTGACACCTTCTCTGATTCATTTTTTGATTACTTGCCTATGATATGAATGACACCTGAGAAACTTGTAGACAGGACCTGTTCTTGGATGTTTTCATTGCAACCAGCAGAGTTCTGCTCTTTGTAGATCTTGTTTGATGCTATTTAGACATGTTTTTCATACCTTCCCCAAAATGATAGACTCCATTCATTTATTCATTATCTCCTTATGGGAAAGCTGGAGGAGAGGGGAGGCAGAAGAGCTAAATGAAAAAGATCTGTCTTCGTAAAAGAACTGCCATCTCGAATAGATTTCTGGGGTACACATGGCCGGCTTCACTGCAGCTTGCCCTGGCTTGCCTAGACTCTTAATGCTCAGTCCCCACTCTCAACCCCAAGAAAAACCGTAAATTAAATAAGAAGGATTATGCTGAAAGTAAAACATCTATTCTAAAATCTCTGGATCTGATGAAACCATAATAGCAGACAGAATTCTCTGAAAAAAAAAGAAAAGAAAAGATGCCATCCCTCAGCTCCGCATCACACGCGTGGTACTGGGAAGTGAACTGCTGTCCTCTAAGATTTACTTTTAGATTAACAGGGTTCTCCTTGAAATCCCCATGCTCTTTGTCATCATGCCCTGTCATTCATAACTGGGCCCCTCTGCCTAACCTGGGCCAGAATGCTTCTACTCTATCACAGCACAGAGCACCCTGGACTACAGTTGTTCTTTACCTGTCAGTGTTTGCTTAGAGGTTATGAGCTCTTTGATAATAAGGCAGATGATGAAGAATGGCTAAGGGAGAGTTAGCCATGGCAAGTGGTTAACAGCCAATTCTCCAGTGACGTCCATACATCTGAGTAAATGTAGCTTCCTGGGTGACTCGGAGTTCCATAGATTAAGCACATTAGCATTGTCAACCCTTCTAGAGGTGCCCGGTTGACTCTGGAGTGCTCTGTAAAGTGTCTACCTGAGACTCATTGTCCCATCCATGTTTATTAAGTGAATACTTTCACCAGTGGAAAAAAATGAGTCAGTTTGGCCTGATATTCTGATGTCAGAAAGCTCCACCTGGGTTCTTAGAAGCTCCTGGTTTGAGACCTGAAGACCAACAGACAAAGGCTTTTCCTCAATCTAATTGGATTTATACCTAGATCCTCTTATCTCATTCTCCACAGATCTTCCTTAGGAAAATATTAAAGTATTTGTTATTGTGTGATTGGTCAAGAACAAAACAAAACCAAAAACTATATAACGAGATCTCAAAAGCCTCCCCAAACTGGATCAAAACCATCAATCCTGTCAACCTAATGAATTCAGCAATCTCTTTTCCTTCATCTTGATTCTTGCCCATTCGACATTACAGATTTTATCTTACCTAAGATAACATGAAATCCAAAACTTAACTGGGAGAAATCCAAAAGGCATTAGAAGAATCTCAACTGTAATCATGAGTCTTCCCTAACATCCCTAGAATGTGATTATACATACCAACCTATTTGAATATATTTTATGAATATGCAAATGTACCCACTGTGTTCTTATATCATATGGCAGGCAGAACGATCAAAACAAAAGGACCTCATGTCACCTTCCCCACTGTCTTCCTTGGCTTCTCTTCACACTTGGAATAAAATCCAGAGTCTTTGCTTTGACTACGTATGCTCTCTGTACAGCCATCGCCTGCCTGCCTCCTCCACTTGGACTGGGTTTCTGTGTTCCTTTTAATGGGCATCTTGCCATCCGGTCCTTTCCAGAGGATTTAATCCACACATTTTCACATATTTTCACAGCTCACTTGTGCACTGATTTCAGGGATCTGCTCCTAGGTTATGTCCGTGGATAAGATATTCCATGTATAAAAATATTTGGTTGTATATTTGCATCTATCTTCTACATTAGAATAAAAATTCCATTAAGGTAGAAACCCTAATTTCCTTTTGCTATTTATCCAGCACCTACAAGAATGTATCCAGGGTGGGTAGGGAATTCAAGAAAGCAAATTGGATCCTACATGTTGCGTCTCTTACCATTTGTTTTTTGCTGACCACATGAAGAATCTGGAGTTTATGAGCGTTTAGTGACATATCCAAGGTCACAGCTAATGAGCAGCAAAACTGAACTTTAATTAAAGTCTTCCAGATTTCACAACAGCTTTTGATGATAAAGAAAACAGTAGAGCCGAGGGGTACCCATACTGCAATCAGCTTTACACAAACTGGCCGTTTCTGTTTTCTAGACAAATCTCTCTGTAATGGGTTTTGATTCTGGTTTATTTTTGTTTTCCTTCCACTCATGGAGAGCAAGCCCTGGTGTGATTCTACAAATCCCCACATGTGAAAGCTAACAGGATGTGACAGCTGGTCTGTCCCCTGCTCATCACACTCAGTGGTCTGTAACGGGGTAAATGACACAATTACCTGGTGTAATTACTGCTGTTGACAACGTAGTGTCCCCCGGGAATGCTTTATAAAATTCAAAACTGCTTTCCTTGTCAATCCAATCAAAACCTCTGCCTACATACTTTGAGCAGTACTTTGCTGGATAAATATTTAAACTCGGGACGTAAATCTAAATGAGCATTGGTGGCTGAGTCTAACCCACGAGCTGTGCATGTTCTCTGCCTGACCCTGATTTCCTGCCTGGGAGTGGGAACCGTTTCTAGGAAAGCTTTGCTTTCGACCCACAATCATTTCTCCCTAGTGAAGATTCAGAGGAAACCTCACAGCAAGGCAAGCACACACACAAGCCAAGAGACCTGAGGACACGAAACTTCACTAATGTCTCATGTCTTTAGGGGATGACTGCACATCAGATTTGTTGCTTATTTGATTTAAACTACAATTCTTGAGAACACAGACACGAACAATGGTAATAACCAACTGCTCTGAGGTTGGCTTCCTGCCAAAATCTTCCACAAGTCATAAGTAGGCTGTCTTAAATTCATACATATACATACATACATACGTACATACATACATACATACATACATACGCAGGGATGCTTGTGGCTATAACTCCTTTCCCTGGTCTTACAAAACAGTACATCTGCCAATTGCCATCCCAGACCAGAGTGAGCAGACTAAACAGCCTAATTAAGCACAGTGTGAGGAGCGTCCCACTCATGAGGAGGTTGAGCGAGCTCTCCCGAGGCTCACTCCAGAACACACCTTTCTCCCCTTTCCACAACCACGATAGAAACAGAAGTGGATTAGTAGCTGGTTGATTTAGCCTTTACAGATAAGATTCCTGCTTTAATGGTGCAATAAATTCCTGGAAACCACACTGGAAGGCTGATTACCCTTAAATGGAACTAATCGGCTCTTCATTGGGTTCACGTGTTCTCACACAGCTTGGTATCAGCAGTAATGGATACGCGGGTGGGTGAGGCCGTCAACAGTCAAGGCCATGTTTTCACCATCACTGCGGAGCACTGACACACAAGAACACAAAAGAGGGCTGATGTCTAACTTAGCACGCCTTGACTGGACACAGGGCCCTTTACCTGGAAGAGCTGAATCCATCTTGACTTTTAATTTCAAATGTGTTCTTATTGACAAAATTAGACCAAATCAGTGCAACCCAAACACCAGGATGGAGGTATGACGTGAGTAGTAAGGTGTTCTTGGGTGCATCTTAAGATTTTGCACATTAAAGGGTACAGGATGCAGTCAGTGTTAGAGTAGTGTTTTAGGACTGGGGATTGGAGCACTTTTAGAAGAAGCAGCAAATGTCCTCTGCAGACTGTTAGACCTGGCTGTTTGCCTCTGTTTACTCCAGATTTACAATATTCCCACTACTCAATAGAGGACAGCAGAGCACTTAGCCACAACCACCCACCCACAACAAAGCACATCAAAATGTGTCCTCTGCATTTCCCACTGATGTCACTAAATCTCTTTATCTAATCACATCCCCACTGGCTTCCACATGTCTATCCTGGCCTTGATATCCAGTCTCCATTAGTGATTAGCATTGGAGTGGTGGTACACGGGCTCACATGGTAGGATTCCAGAGCGTCCCTCTAAACACGGTGCAGGCCTCTCGCTTTGTTTATAGCACCCGTTTAGCACAGGACAGTATTCACCCATCTCTGTGTTTCCTAATCTGCTACCTGCCTTCCTTCTGTTCCTGGTGGCAAGTTCAACAAAGCATGGGTGTCTGTAGGCTCAGATTTTTTTAAAGCCTACTTTTAATATGGGTTTTCAAATGCTGTGACCCCCCCATCCCCGATTCTAGCACATCATCCAAAGGCAGAAGAGGAAAGATGGTAAACTGGTGTCTGACTAGCCTTGTGTCTAGTCCCCAATAAATCTGAATTAGATGAATGTGTCCTGAGACTGAAAGGCCTTCCCCAGGCATGTGCTTTTTACATGCTTCATCACTCCGAGTTTGAAATTCTATAGGTCTGGAGACTAGTGAAGGCGCACTTGAGGGGAAAGAATAATAGCTTTTCTGTTCAGGATAGAGGAATTATAATATCAGGCTTTTATTTAAATGTAATTACATTTCAAGAGACATGATATTATATAAAGTGTACCTAAATTTGGATACAAAGGAATCCAATAATATAATTTCATTCTGCTATATTAATTTTAACCATGAGTGAGAACTATTTCAATAGAAATGGTCTAAGTAGTCACTTTGAAAGGGAAACATGAAGGGTGTAATTTCAGCTTCAGCATTTTAACAGAGTCCACTATAAAGGAAAAATAGCAGGTTAGAAGAATCTAACGATTTAAAAGGGGCATTTGGAAACTGTCTTGGGAGAATTTCAAAATCTTAAATTTATTGTGAACATGCTCTTTATTGATGTGATTATCCGCTAGACAGAATTATTACAAAACAGATTGATTTTGGAGGTTTAAAATTAAATAAAGACAGTCTTTAGGAACAGGATACAAAGTTGTGCTGTCTCCACGGTAATAAATCAGCAGCAAGAGCAGCTCAGCAATGTCAGCGGGAAGTCACTTGGGAATGCATGGACTGCTACATGTGGGCAACAAGGGGCCTCTTGCTATGGACTCCTCATTTCAGGGGTGCAGGCTCATGCTATCAAAGAAGGTGCTAATGATGTAGCGTCAACGAATGGACAGGCACCAGATGAAGGTCCCAGGTGGCAGGCCATATCTCTGAGTTCAAACTCATGCATTTAGCAATCACAGCAGCCACCAAACTTGCAGGGTTTCCTATTCCAATTTAGGTAAAGTAGAGTAAGAAGTTCAATAAAGACTTGCAGAGCAATTCAGATTCCCCCAATAGGTTACAGTTTCCTTACATGTAATTTAATAACACTTTTCAGTGACTTGACCAAATCAAGTTTTTACATTCACATGCGTAATGTTCTGTGGAAACAATTTTTTTTTTTCACACAGTACCAGCATGTCTTCTGGGAGGGTTGCCTTGCCTTTGTGTCTACTGCCCTGGTAAATCTGCTTTTTCCCTATACTCATAACTACTACTATACAATTTGTTACCCTGAGAAATTCTGACATCTCAAAGGTTGCCAGCAGAAAAGATCCTAAAATAAACCTTTAATTGAGCACATTGCCTATTCATAAATGACACAGAGCCAATTGCTTCTGTTATGTAACATCCTGAACTACTTCCAACAAGACAGTTTTGACAAGTCTTTCTGGGATTTAGTGTTCTAGAAGGAGAATAGTGGACTTGAGGGTATTTTTACGGGTTTTCTTTAGCGTATATGTAATGCACGTTCCCATTTGTCTACAGATGAGTTGTGGAAGCAGTCCACCCATTGAAAGGTTTATTCTTGGCTGATTTTACAATGGAATGTTTTTGGTACATATAGAAAGTTAAGAATACAAAGTCTGCAAAAATAATAGGAGTTGTTTTCAAGATGCAAAATGTATAGAAAATATTTCAGAACTTTTCAAGCAGTTTACAAAAGCTAAGGCACCGTTAGAATGGTGAAGTAAATATTCTTATCCTGCCATTCATCTTTCACCTTTCCGGTTCGCCCAGCTGCTCTGTATCAGACACGACAGTGGGCATTGCTTACAAACCAATTAAAGCAGAGATGTGTTTCCTGCACATTTAGCGTAAATAAATGTAAGGAGACAAACTAAAATTAAACAAAAAGATATATAAATTAAAGTAAATATTGTGAGAGAAAAACTATGCTCGTCTTAGAGGATGATGTGAACAGCAGGATGAGACTGGATGACCCCAGAGAGGACTGGATCTAAGGGAGGGGTTCCTCTTGGCCCAGAGGAAAACAAGTAACAAAGCTGCTGCAGGCCTAGGAGAGGACTGTCCAAAGGCCCTGGTACAGTTTGAATAGAAAATGTTCCCAGGAGCTTCATACTCAAAATATGGTGCTGATTGGGGAGGGGGCTTAGAATCTTCTGGAGTTGGGTTCTACCTGAAGTAAGTGGATGGCTAGGGGTTAGGGCTTGAGGGTTTCAGCGCCCCACCCAATCCTTGGTCCAGAACATATGAGCAGGGCATCACAAAGTCTCTGCTGCGAGGTTCTCTCTCCCCAGTTTTATGGGCTTTATCATTTTAAACCAAAAGGGCCAGATATAGCCCTCTTGGCCACTAGAAAAGTAGCTAAAACAATCTTGTTTCCAAAGAGCTACAAATATCTGAAAATGAGGAAAATCAAAATGTCTCCAGTGACACACACAAACCAAATGCCTAAAACTAGATTTTAAGAACACTGGGTCTCAAACTAGCCTTAAAAGTTCAGGATGAAATTGTTATTACAATAAAATGTAACTTCAAGAGAAAACCACTCACAGAACTATGAGACATATCTACGGATGACCCACCCCTCTCTGTATTAGTTGTGTCTGGTTAATTTTCAAAGTCCCTCCAGCTGTGTCTCTCTGCCCATCGCTCCAGCATCTCCCTCTGTGACCTTCAGGTTACAGTGTGGACTGGAATTTCAAAGACCCTTGCTTCCTCAAAAGCCTTTGACAGGTTCTCTCATCCACTGAACTCGCTCCTCCCATCCCACTGCCTCTACAGTGGCTCTTTCATCCTCCCCTAAACATTCTTCCTCTATAAATTCATGAGACCCCCCCAAACCCCACATACACACTTAATTCACAAACTACCCATTTAATACTTCCTGAAGTCATCCCTCCTGCCTGAATGTCTTTCTCAACCAGTGAAGCTCGGTGATTGGCAAACTTGTTCTTGTCCCTCCAGATGTACACATTCGTTGCTTCCTGTATATTCAATAGTTACCCTCTTGAATCTTTCTGTTAATTCACCACAAAGTCCACTCATAAGCATTGCTACATCATGAGCACCACTCGAGGCTAAATGAGCCTTCTGGAATTTAAAGACAGAAAAGTCTATGTAGCAAGGTTTACTGTAGAAACATTTTCTTTGGTTAACTTTGCTAATGAAAGAAATATGAAAAACATGTCTTTGTTAGAGGTAATAATTACAGAATACAGATAGTCAAATATTTATCAGGTAAAACTTGAAGAGAAAAGGCTGAAACTTGTAGGGAAACCAAGAAATAAATGAGGAGACGTAAGGTTGGCAGTACCGCGGGATTGTTTCCACGTGTCGCCCACGTTGAGTCGAGCATGAGACGTGTCCTCCAAGTGAAATACACTTCTGACATCAACTACAGTTAGTGGTTTGTTGATGATGTTTCCTGACATGACTCAGTGCCTTAAAGGCTTACCAAATGGGTTTCAGGACTTTTCAAACAGCCACTGGCATTACCTGAACATGGTTTGAATGTATGAGACATTATGCATCTGGTACTGTGTGAAGTCCTTCACTGGGTCTCTGATTACTGCCCAACAAGTGCACAAGGCAGATGCTCTTTTCCTATCTGTGAAACATGGCACTAATGCCAAAGGGTGATCGCTGGCCTTTTGTTGCTCAGTAATTAAATAACAGAGCTGAGATTGGAACCCCAAGCTGTTCCTGCCAGGAACTGTGTCTCCCTGAACCTCTGAAAGCTTTCGGGGCTTAATTTTTCTCTAGCTTTGATAACCAATCACCCAAGCAACTGAAAGATGGTAAAACTCAGCACACAGGTGATTAGTTTCTGTGTTCTACACCGTTCTGCCAGGCTGACACTGCCTTGCTTCGGGTGCTATGTTGGGAATGTGGTAGCATAGCAACACAGATGATTAGAAGAAAGGAACTCCTGGACTGTACTTTTCAAACAATATGTTTCCTAGACTGTCCATAGAGAAATAGCTGAGATGGGATATGTTATTCTAACACATTATAAAACAGCGCCCCTCCCCCAGCATGGAACAATATAGCATGAACATTTTCTTTGCACTGACACCGTCATTTCTAAATGTTTCTTCTCAAGAATACAAGAATACATTTTAAATGACCACAGGTTACATAATTTTCCTCCTTGCCTTCCCTTCCTTTAATTCCTTCCAGTTACCCCATTCTCAAATTGATAGCCTCTTTTTCAATTACTATTACTGTCACACACACACACACACACACACACACACACATACAAAATGATGAGTCTTGAGTCTGCTTTTTATGTCGATGGTTTGTTTATGGGTTCAGGGCTGACCAGGGTGTATTGGATCATCAAAAAGGAGGCCCATCCCTGAGAGGCTAACTCTCCCTCTCCCAGCTGTCATTAGGAGGAAAAAGAGAGACCAAGGTTAATTGTAAAGCCTTAAGGAAGCAAGTTATTTTATATTTATTAAAGATTATACATATGTATACATGTATACATTATACATGTGTATAAATATGGAATATACATGTAATATTATTTAATACAATACTATATCTATATATCTATATAACTATCTCTCTCTCTATATATGTATATGTATATATATGAAAATTATGTCACCTAAGTTGACAATGTATTCCATAAGAAATACAGACTAGCAAATATTCCAATGCCAAACATAGTAAGTCTCCTTTCCAATGATTAGCCAGAGAGCCACAGTGGCTCCTAGTTATTTCTCAAAGGCTGAAGGTAAGTAAACAAACGCTGAAGACAGAACACACTTAGGCCACAGGACTCAGAGTATTACAGCTTCATCTAACCTGAAAGCCTCCTTTCTTTGGTTGAAGAATATGGAGAGGAAGAGGAGAATGAGAGGAGGAACTAGGCGATGAGGGGTGGGGGGCATGGAGGCGGATGTTCCCGTGTCTCTGCCAGTCAAAGATAGTTGGTATTTCTAGGTTGGGTATTGGATTACACTTCTGATTGTATGGGCATCTTGTTATTGAGCATTACCAAACTTATAAAGCCTTTGATTAACATTTTTTTAAAAAGTTACTAATAAAAAAAAAAGGATGAGGAGGGAGGGTGATGGAATACATGTGACAGGAAATCAGATGAGGAAACTAGCTGGAGAAAGAAAGGGAGCGGGCAGAGGGAAACAAATCAGAACTCTAATGACACATGTGTGAGGGTGCTGTAATAAAACCCAGTACTTTGTATGTTAACTTAAAATACTAATAAACAAAAAAAAGCAAGAAAAAAAGAAGATACCATGCAAGATGCCAAGGGAGGGAAGCTGTTAATAGTCCTTCCCAGCTGCAAAACCTATAAACTGCAACAAGGACCAGAATGATGCACAATCATAAAGTTGTGACCAGTCGAACTAACATTTTGTTGGCCACCAACAAGTATCAGATGAGACTTATGGCCCAGTCAACAGAAAAAAAAATCATGCCTGGAACTAGGAGCCTAGCCAGATTCTGAGGACTAGTGAGGTCATGGATCTTAGCAAAGAATCTATGGCCAACATGTTGATGACATAATTTCTCATTATGTTCTAGAAATTATCTTCATACCCACAGATTCATGTAGCTACCACTCTTTATGAAAGAAATTTCTCTGTACAGTAAATGGAGACCACCACAATAAACCACAACCATATACAATACAGAGATCAACGGGTCACAGGGTGCCTAGCCCCAATAAACACATCCACATCACAGCTCCTGGCTCAGGGAACATCACAGAAGGAAATGGACCACTGAGAAGTTCAGAGGGTACAGGAGTTTGCCATCGAGCCAGATGACCTGACTTGTATCCATGTTGTCTACAAGGTAGACAGAAAAACAGAATTTCTGCAAGTTTGGGCCAACATACACACACACACACACACGCAAACACACACTTACTTACTTCTTAAGTAAAAGTTACTTTTAAGCTTTTAAGTTTAAATAATAGTTTATATCTAAAGATGATGGCTTTTAACTATACTTCAGTATGAACATAAATGAGTGGTATTTTGTTGTGGGAGATGCTAAGAGCACAAAGCATAAACATACAACGCAGAGCTCACAGAATCGTGCACCAGGTCATGAATCTCTATCATTGGTTTATTTGTTAAAGTGTAATATTTTTCCATTTGTAGGCCCATGATCTCAATGTCCATGCTTAAGAAACTGAGGCAGGACTGTGTGAGTCTGAGGTTAGTCTTTCCTGCATGCCAAAATTCTGGGTCAAAATTGTAACTATATTTCAAGGAGTAAGTATTAAGATTAACTGTGAAACTCGATCATATTTGGCTCACAACAAAATGGTTAAGATGGCAGGATGGGTTATGGTTTCCATGGTGCTGTCTGGCACTTGACACAAGCCAGTCTTACCTGATGACAGAAGCTTAAACATAGGATCGAAAGGCTCAGTGAGCTCTAATGCTTTCCAAAACCCAACCAAACAAACAAACACCATCAACAACAAAAGGAAGTAAAATAAGGTCTAATGGAGACGAAACAGAAGCCAGGACATGAGATGTGCTATAAGTAAGGTGATAGAACAAAGACACAAAGGCTTGGTGTCCTGATCATGATCTTGAGTGTTTCAACTGTCAGGTCATGGGCCAGCTTCTTGACTGGGAGTTATGCTGTTCTTCTTTTGTGCAATGAGTATGTCACTTTCCTTGCCCAGTTCACAGGTATTTGCGAGCGAGGGAAGACCCCACAATAAGGAGACCACTGCACATCCTTACCACATGCATTCAGAGCCTCTACGGAGGCCTTTGGCGGATAGAATGGGCTGCTTTCCTTTCCCAGAGGAAAGGCCTCCTACATGATTCTTACTCTGACAATTATTTTATCCATTATAGTGAGGATTTTTAAAACACATACAATTAATTAGTATGCAACAGAAAAAAAATACCAAGAGCCCAAAGAAACGAAAATGGGTAAGATTTAAATAATCAGTTCTCAAAAGAATAGAAGAGTGATATACATATGACTAAAGAATGCCCAGAGGCCGATTAAACAATAGTGAAAAACAGTTACATTTGTGAAAATTGAGCTTGCAGGAGGGAACATAGAAGAGCTGCTGCTTAATGCATAAAAATCTCACTGACACAAAATTAAAGTCCCAGAGCTTTGGTTCTCAGCCTTCCTAATGCTGGGACCCTTCAATACAATCCAGTCCCTCACGGGGTGACTCCCAACCATAAAGTTACTTCATAACTGTAATTCTGCTACTCTTAATGAATCATAATGTAAATATTTTCAGAGATAAAGGTTTGCCAAAGAGACTGTGAGCCACAGGTCAAGAAGCACTGTTCTCGAGTCTACTGCATTCTGGGCATCAACAGATTAGCACCACGTGTCTCACTGCACATGTATCATCTGTCAAGAGAAGACCTCACGTTCTATTCTTTCTGCAGTTACAAAAGACGTTGATGGAACCAGAGTGAATTTGTTGCTAATCTATTTGTCTATCTAAGACATACTTCTCTCAGACTCACAGGTGAGTGGAAAATACTTTTACTCCATACAAGAAGTCAGAGAATGAACCTTCTTGATATACTTCTAGTGAGAATGTAAATTGATCCAAATTTACTGTCCAAGAGGAATTAAGGTATGTGGGAACTAGGCCTCATATTTCTAACAGACATGAGGTGTTAAGAAAAATTCTTAGGATTACATATCATATACGACATAGAAGAGTAAAATTTTGAAAGAACTTCAACTGGCGACCATACGTGACTGGCTAACTGATGTCAGGTACTCTATTTTGGGAAATGGTAGGATAACATGTAAATGTACACCTTGAAACAGCACTGAAATAATGAGTGTTCCTGGCAAGACTAAACATGGTGCACTTCCTGTCTCACAGAGCTATGTCTAGTAGAACCGATAGGAAGATTTTGATTTCCTTCTTTGAGACTTTCACTTTTACTGCACTGCGTGTATAGAGACCAGACATATCTACATCAGAAAGAAGTATATGTATTAAGAAAATGTAGTGCAATGGAAGACACAATATAAACTTCCATATTAAAGTCGTATTTCTAAATTACCAATGTCAGGCTTTTCAGTTTTATATGTTTGCTGTTCTTCGTGTTTCAGTAGGGTTTATGTTGACAAATATCTCAATCCATTCTTCTTGCGTGGCTCTATTATATTCATAATACAAAGATTTTATGTAACAGAAATGAGCTTTCTGTGCTTCTGCAGATACTTAAAATGCTTTACAAGCAATTAGAACACAGGGGAGAGTTTCTAACAGAAGCGACAGCAATCAATTTGCTGGGTAAAAATCTAATGTAACCAGGGGAGGTCTGAAAGGAGCCAGAATGAACTGGTATGCGAAAGCAGACCTGTGGAAGTGTCCTGCACTCACATTTGCTTCTGATACGGAAGGATGGCTCATCATCTGTGTCTCTGAAGGCAGAAGCTAGGGAGGGAGAGACAACCTCACCTCAGGTATCTTCTGAGAGGATTTGCAAGGAAGTATTCTTGTCACTATGTTGCAGTAAAAGAAAACAAAATAACAGCTAGAGTTGGCTAGGTTTTGTAAAGTAGAAAACCTTTTGAGTTTGTAAGCGAAGGACTGGAGAGACTGACAGAGAGGAGCTCACTGTGGCAAGTGGGTTTAACTTCGTAAACTATATTTGAGATGAAGTCCGGGCAACATCTCTAAAATGAAAACGCCAGCACACCAGTGTCGGGAAACCCTGATCTCTTCACATAAAATAAGACAAGTACTGGGACAACAGAGGAAACCTCTGCATTTAATAGAATCCCAGTTTTTCAAGGAAGAAAGGAGAGGCAGAGACTAAATGCATTGCTCTTAATTCATTTTCCTCTCTCTTTAAAAATCCTGAAATCCTGTTCTTTCATGCTTTCGGTGGGGTGATATTCCCTGATTAATGGAACTGAATGCCTGCTATTAATCCTTCATTTACGGCTCCTCAAGAACCATCCTGGGACTCCAGCAACTGGTAATTACTGCAGCAGAACCAATGCATAGTCACACCCCTGCCCTTGTACATCATAGAGCCGATGCAGCGAGATGGGCAACAAGTAAGGGAGGCTCAAGGCAGGCTTGGGGTGTGTTTACTTTTAAAGGAAGCAGCCAGGAAAAGACCCAGAACCACAGTGAATGGCTAGAGCACACAGGGAGGCTGGCATTTAAGACCAATCCCAAAGGATGAGAGTCAAGTGTGCAGGGGAGAAATGTGCTCCATGGAAAAGCCATCGAATATAGACGATTCCTGAGACAGGAGAGGATGGAAGCACTGAAACAACCCCTGAGAAATAAAATACCAGGTGAAAGGCAAAACAGGAGAGGCAAAGGTGGGGGGGGGGCGTGCAGGACCATAGTGGGGAGTCACTGAAAGGGCGTGACCAGGGCATACTTGGTCTGGGATGGTTTGTGACATTTTTGCTTCTGTAGAATGGGTTGGCCATGGTGAGACGAGATGTGAGAACCCAGCAGATCAAGGAGAGCAGAGTAATGGCCTCTTAGCCTTGTAAAT
Source organism: Grammomys surdaster (assembly GCF_004785775.1). Classification (NCBI taxonomy): domain Eukaryota; kingdom Metazoa; phylum Chordata; class Mammalia; order Rodentia; family Muridae; genus Grammomys; species Grammomys surdaster. The sequence goes on along the minus strand of NW_021620648.1, from coordinate 2,786,227 downwards.
TGGATAGAGACAAAGAAGCCGGCCTGGATTTGAGATTTTTTTATTTTAAACTCTAAAAGCAAGGGTGTCTACATGGACTGTGTGTGTGGAATGTGTGAGGGCCAGTGGCTGATCTCTCGGCCCACAGCCACACTAGGTGTGGGGCATGAGGCAAGCGTGGGTAAGACTGGGAGAGAGACATTTCTTATTCTCAATCCCAGTCTGCTTCATGGGTACAGCAATCTGCTCCACAGCTCAGGAGAACTCCATGGTTACCTGGCTAACCACCATTATCTTGAAGCTACTGTGAGAGGCATTTTAAATACCTGCTGCTCTGAATCCTGCAAAGATGGCAGTAATGTTTCCAGGCAAGATAAAACTCAGTGAGGTTAGGAACTGGCTAAGTTTCCTAGCTGGCAACTGAGAGGGCTACTCATGCACTACTGAACTCCAACCATGTGAGTGAGTTAATACATCCCACTCTTCCTCCCTCATGCTCTCTACATCCGTCCTTTATAACTTCACATAGGCAAATGACAAGAGCATCTTGCTTAAAACTTTGTCTGACAATTATTTCATTTTTTTATGTCAATAAACAGGGGTATACCATGGGCCAGTTCTACTTTTGAAATTACTTCTGTGGCTTCTGTGTATGGGACAGACTGGCCCTATTCACAGAAGGGTACCACATTAGATGAATGACAATCAATTACATCCTAGCTCCCATTGTGAGCTATAAGTCTCCAAGAGTCCAGTGTTGAGCATATACCTTTAAGTCAGCATTTTAAAAGTACTTTTATATGATTGTGCCTCCTGCTACTATAGCTTACATATACATTGACTTATCTAGACTTTGAACAGAATATGAAGTAATGATTGATGTTTTAACTTCTGTTCCCTAGAAGAAGAAATGAAGTCCACCAACTTTCTGAGGGTAACACCATTAGCTATTCTGGCTGCACAGCCATAATTCAAAGCCAGTTGATAAATGACTAATTTGAGATGTTACATAAATTCCTTTGGCTTTCCTTCCTCCATCTCTTAACCCGGAACAACACTAGTGTTAATGGGGATGCTGACAGGTTTAACTGATAAAGTACAGTGAAGGGTTCAACACTGTTAGCCCTTATTATTAGTTAGCACGGTGACTCAGGTAAATGTGCACCATGCCTAGAACACGAAAATGGAATAGCACCTGGTCACCCCAGACATCTAGAATCAGAAGCCAACAGCAACCAAGAGAGTAGAGGAAATGTGAAAGGCTGGGGAGGGAGCCTGTGACGAAAACCCAGGAGGGAGGAGCCCTGATGTGTAACCCAACAGAAAGGAACCTGGGGATGCAGAGACACAGAGCTGTCAGGGTCCACCTTCACTCCAGCTACAGTTCCCTTTCTGGGGAAGGCTGAAAGAAGACAGCAGCCAATGTTCACTGTCCTCCATTGAGTAAGGGTCCTCTACTTACATCATCGAGAATTTAGCCATGTTATTCATTATCTCAGGACTACTTCTCACCTACTAGATGGGGACATTTGTTACATGAAGGTAAATAATGGTATAGCCCATGTGTTCAAATAACATAAGGTAACAAGGAAAAAGCAGATGTGCAAACAACAGGTCAGAAGGTTGTGATTTACAGGACTCAGACGCTGCAGAGAAGCAGCTGACATCTGGACTGCTGTGTGAAGTTGTGTATCACTTGGTGGGCAATGGTGAAGTCACTGAGGTTCTTACAGAAGGATCTGAATCCAATGCAAGGGGAGGCAGAGTTGGTGAAAGAGCTAAGATCATGTGAAGAGGCAAAAAGCTACAGACAGTGAGACAGCAGAACTTGTCTGGATGAGATTGTTTGAATAAGTGTGGAGTGCAGAGTGTGGAGTGTACCATTTGAAAGGATTAGAAGGACTAGGAGGTGTGGTCTTGTTGGAGGAAGCATGTCATTGTTGGTGGGCTTTGAAATCTCAAAAACCCATGGCAGGCCCAGAGTCAGTCAGTCAGTCAGTCAGTCAGTCAGTCAGTCTCTCTATCTCTTTCTGTCTCTCCTCTCTCCTCTCTTCTCTCTTCTCTCTTCTCTCTTCTCTCTTCTCTCTTCTCTCCCTCCCTCCCTCCCTCCCTCTCTCCCTCCCTCCCTCCCTTCCTCCCTCCCTCTTCCCCCCTCCCCGTATGCCTATCTGTCTGTCTACACAGGAGGATGTAGCTCTCAGCTACTGCTCCAGCATCTGCCTGCCTGCAACATGCTCCCTGCCATGATGATAATGAACTACCTCTAAAGCTGAAAGTAATCCCCCATAAATGTTGCCTTTCATAAAAGTTTCTTTGGTCATAGTGTTTCTTCACCACAACGGAACACTGATTAGACACTGGATAAGAACAATAGAGGCTTGACTGAGTTATGGCCATCAGAACAACAAAATTTATGTCAGTATAATGCTTTGAACACAGTAGTTAACCTTCTAATGAACACTTCACCAACATATCTACCCACCCATTCTCTCCCTCCATTCTCCTTCCTTCTATTTCTCTTTCTTTTTCTTTTGTTGTTGTTTTGGTTGTTTTAGACAGAGTGTCAGTGAGTAACCCTGGCTGGCCTGGAATTTGCTATGTAGACCAGGATAGCTTCAAATTTAGAGATCCACCTGCTTCTGCCTCCCCAGTGTTGGGATTAAAGGTATGTGCCACCAAGCTGGCCCTTTCTAAGTTCTTAACACACATTTTAAAACTGCCTTTGTTATAAAGCAAGATAGTTTAGGGCTCACCAGCTTTGAGGTGAATATGCTCAGAATAAGCTACTGAGATTTAAGTGGGAGTCTGACCCAGTGAAGAGGAGATGGATTCAAAATGGAAGCAGAGATACCAGACTTTGGTCCTGGCTTTTATTATATTAGTGACCCAATGGAGGAACCCATGCTTTTAGCAAAGGTAGTTTTAAAGTGTCTGCTAGAGAGAGGGCCAGATGGGTGGTGCACATCTTTAATCACTTGGGAGGCAGAGGCAGATGGATTTCATCTAACAGTCAGAGTTCTAGGTCAGATATCAACCCTGGGGATGCAACATGTCAAGCCACATGACCTCCTTTCCCACAAAAAGGGGGTAAGGATGGTGTGGGTATCAACATGACCATTTGGGGAAGGCAGAAATTCAGCATTTCAGCCTACCTTCAAGATATTCATGAGTTTTTGGATTAACTGAGAAGAAAGAATATGAAGAAGTAAGCAGTGTTGACCAAATTGGTCCATTAAGCTTGATCTCAGTTTGGCTTCTGTAAGAAGGGCCAAAGGACAAATCCCCTCTCTACCACCTGGTCCTGAAGGACACCCCCTCCCTAAGATCTGACCCCCTTTCTAACACCTGGTTCTACAGAGATGCTGAGTCCTGCTGCAGGATGATCCTTCATAGTTAGCCTGTCTGCAAGATTTGCCATTCCTAGAATCTAAGGCACTGCAGGTCTCTGACGATGAGCAGAGATGTGCAAGGTACCTTTGTATGTATGATCTAAACACCATAAAAGCTACGGAAGACACCTCAGCCGTGCTTGTCTTGGCACCTTCAGCCTTGGGACCAAATGCTGCACAGACATGTGGGACTCTTTACCCCTAATGAGAGAGACATACCACCCATTTTAATGCATGCAAAGAAGCTGAGTGTCCCAAAGAGAACACATTTGTGTAGATAGGTGCATGTGCACATATCTGAGGTTGTGTATCAGGCTAAAATTTAACCATGGATATTCGTCCTCCAGGAGCAAAGTGCTTTAATTTGAGACAGGTTCTCAGGTTAGGATGAACTGATTAAGCAGCTAATCTGGTTGGTCTGCAAGACTAATCCTGCCATCTTCCTGTCTCTGTATTCCGGTTACTGGAATGATAGGCATGCATTAGCACTGTGACCTGCTATTTACTGGATGCTGGGGGTTGAAACCATCTTTGGTTGCTCATGGCAAACACTTTACTGACTGAACTCTCCCTCCAGCCCCATGATGTAATTTTTAAGAAAAAAAAATTAAAACAGATCTCCTGGAGTAACTAGTGTCTAGCAGGTTTTTCTGAAGTTTATTTCAGCATTATGTTAGGATTTGGCAGAGATGTAGCTTATTTAAAAGCCAGCTTTTGACACTGTTTTTGTTCTTGGGTCTCCATGCTTTTAGGTGAGCACATCCCTAATTATCTATGAATCACAAGTTATATAGTATAGCCTGTCTGATTCGTGTGTTAGGAGGGTCAGGTGAGCCATCGAGGCAGCCTGGAGATAGCAATTCTGGCCTTATATAGTCATTGGTTTTCTTCCTGGAAGCAGTGAGTCACAGCACCTAGGAATGTGGTGAAGGACTTCTGGGTGCGCTGTCTCTGCATCTGCTCTGATCAAGTGCAGCAATGCAGGCCCAGAACTAACAGAGAACAGTTTGAAAATCTGGCTGGAAACCCAAGTTTTACAATGAAATCTTTTGATGGGCTGAATCATTAAAATGCCCCAAAGCCAACTAAATCTCCACTGGAAGCCAACTGTGGCCCACAGGCCCCTCATTTGTGACTCAGATGAAGCTCTGCTGACACAGATCCTTCCTGAATTAAAAGTTTTCCCTCAAACCCTACATTCAGAAGTCAGTGCACACTCCCCATAACACCCCACATCCTGGAACTCAATGTTACTACACTGTCTCTCTCTAAGTCACTCCTGTTAAAGAATCCCCTGTTAAAAGAGGCAGATAAGAAATGTTCTCTTGTCGTCTTTTAATCTCCTGTGATCGAGGTAAGCTCATGATCTATTTCTACGTTATTTGTGTTACAAGAAGCTGAATCGAACTGTGAGAAATAGTGAGCTCCTTAGCTTCTAGAGCAAAATAACAAGAAAGACAAAGGCCACCTAATCATGAAAGCAAGGAGTCTGAACATAAATACAAATAGAGCTTTCCCCCTTTAATAGATGATGCAACTCTCCCTGCAATAATTAGAGTGAAGTGGGAACTGAGTGCCCCTGTAATATACAGTTGCGGACAATTCAACAGTATTAGCTAATAACAGTGTACCAGTTTTTATTCCCAATTTTATTCTATTCCCATTATAGCAATTAAAAGTCAACAACTTAAAAATAGCACGGGCTTCGACCGTTCTGTATGTTAGGGATTCCACACAAGCTGCCTTGGTTGAAATTACTATGCACAGGGCTGTGCTCCTGAGGCCTGGAGCAGAGTCTGTTTCCGGCTTTCTCCAGCTTCTGAGGCAGTGTGTGCTCATGCCCTGCTTCATCTTCACAGATGGTTGTGCTACATCTCCCTCACAGTCTCCGAATTCACAACTCTCTCTGACCACAGCAGGGAAAAAAAAAACCTTCTCTTTTAATGACTCATAATGATAGGGGACCCGCTCAGACAGTCCAGGATGATTCTCTATGTTATGGTCCTTAACCTTACTCACATCTGAAAGGTCCCCTTTGCGATGGCAAATCACAGATTCTCGGGGCTGCAGATGAAGGTGATGTACATAACCAGGGGCCACCACTGGCTACCTCTGGAGTCCTTGTGTTCAGTTCTCATGTTAATCACTTAGCATGATTCGTCTCATATACTTAAAAACAGCATACGATAAGTGTTATGTTCCATTTTAAAGGTGGAAATATTGAAGTAAACTGCCCAAGAGCGTATCCAATTCAGCACAGAACAAGGATTCAAAATTAAGAGGCTTAACTAAGATATCAGGAATGAGCTAAAATGCCACGAAATGCCCATGGGGAGACGTGGGCCAGAAAGAGCATGTCATTTGATTTGGCTAAATTAGCAAAATGGTGTGGACCTTGTAATCATGTTCTGTCTACTTTCTGTTGCTGCTATTTTTGTCTTCTTCATATATAATGGATGGATGGATGGATGGATGGATGGATGGATGGATGAAAGGAAGAAAGGATGGATGGATGGATGGATGGATGGATGGATGAAAGGAAGAAAGGATGGATGGATGGATGGATGGATGGATGGATGAAAGGAAGAAAGGATGGATGGATGGATGGATGAAAGGAAGAAAGGATGGATGGATGGATGGCAGGATGGAAGGAAGGATGAATAGAAGGCTGGATGGATGCATGCATGGATGGACATTTACAAATGAATCTTTTTTAAAAACATGCCTCAGTTATTTGATCAATGCAACTGTATTCTGAAAACTTGGAAAATGAGTTTCATTAGTCCATACTGAAAATCTGTTGTTGTAGAGCTCCAGGAATGGTAAGTGTTCCGTCTTTGTGAGAGTGACATCCCTCTCCCTTTAAAAGAAGCCTGCACTGGCTGTGGAAGTGCGGTCAATTAAATAAACAAGTTTTCATGGAAAAACGAGAGCACATGGTGGAGACAAAGCAGCAGCGCTTCAGCACGGACTTCCTGGGGACTGCAGTGATGTGCGAGTGTTGTGGAAACCGTAAAACATGCCTTTGCTTTCCTACAAGACGGCTTTACCTCTTGCAATTCCTTTCTTATTAAAGTTACTGTTACCAAGCAACCTTGCATCCCCGCCCTTCCTACTTCTGAAAATGTTTTCTCTTACTTCTTCCTGTCTTAAAATGACCATTCATTATTTTTTTGTTTAAAAAAATAACTAATTTTTTCTTTCTAATATATTTTTATTTTTTTCATAGAATATCTTTTGACCATAGTCTTACCCTTTTCCCAAGCTCCTCACAGATCTGCCTCCCACCTTCCTCCTCACAGAGCTGCCTCCCACCTTCCTCCTCACAGAGCTGCCTCCCACCTTCCTGCCCACCCAACTTCACTTTCTCTCTCCTCTATTTCTGTCTTTCAAAAACAAAACATGAAAATCGAAATTTGACAAAAAAAAAATCCTCAAACAAAACACATAGCAAGGACAAGCAAACAATAAAAAAACATGGAGTCTGTTTGTGTTGACCAATTCCTCTTAGGCATGGGCCTTGCCCCTGAGTGTGGATGATACACCCAGAGTCACTCAACTGAGTAAAACTAATTTTCCCTGTCTCAGCAGATATCCATACAAACAGCGTCTTGTAAAGACCTAACCTGGACCCTTGGGGCTCTCAGAGACTGAACCACCAACCAAAGAACAAACACGGGCTGGACCTGGCCTCCTGTACATGTGCAGCAGATGTGTAGCTCGGTCTCCATGTGCGTCTCAAACAACTGGAGCAGGGCCTATCCCACAAGCTGCGGCCTGTCTGTGGGATGTGTTCTTCTCGCTGGGCTGCCTTGTTTTGGCTCAGTGGGAGGGTATATATCTAGTCTCACAGAGGCTTGATGTTTCAGGTGGGGGATACCCAGGAGGGCCCCTATCTGCTCAAAGGAGAAGGGGATGGGGAAGAGGGAAGGATTGTGAAAGGGGGTGACCAGGAGGGGGGCAGTAAGTTAACATCAATGACGATGATGATGATAAATCAGAAAAGGCATAAATGTCAAAAAATTCTTTGATATCACTTTGTCAGTATGTCTACCCAGGTCTCCACCAGACCATCATGGCCTCCCCCTGGGCTCTTGCAGTGCCCTTTCCTGGTTCCTCGCTATGCTTCCCTGTTGGAGACTGGTTGTGATGCTTTGGTTCGATCGGAAATCTGCATGTCTAAATGCTAAAGGATCACCATGACTTGGTGGAGAGAGATGGATGGATGTAGGAACTGCTGGAGATAAAGCCAACCAGCCATGTGAGATTTCGGGTAGGTGAGCGCTGGCCACTTCCCTGACTGGGCCTAGGATAGCAGACAGAGGATTAGAAGTGCCCAGTCACTGAGTTAGAGAGGGCATTTCAAAAATAAACTAGTGTGTGTGTGCGTGTGTGTGTGTGTGTGTGTGTGTGTTTCATTCTTGGTTCCAAAGAGCTGCTAAGTGGGTGGCTGGGAGTGTGTGACCTGCCAGGAACATAAAGCAGAGTAGCTACAAGCTCACCGCTGCACTTCCTTACAATGTTGACTTTAACTGTATTTATTAGATAGGATGAGAACCCCGGACTGCCCGTTGTCATAGTTCTGGTGAGGAAAGAAACGCGCAGCAGGAGTTCTTCATTTGCTACCCAGTTCTTAACAGATGATGCAGGCTCCAGCTCTCGTCTTATTCAGCTTGGGGCTGCTTCCTTATACCTAGCACAAGGGAGGGGCGCCTTTTCCATACGGTCAATGTCTGTAGTGGTCATCCTCTACTACCGCCTGACTAGACTGGCATTTATACCTTTGTGAAACCCCTCTCCCCGTAGTGTGGGCTAGACTACATGATTTGCTTCTAATGGCAACAGACTATGGGAGAGCCAACAGATGCCGGCAGATTACAAAGACAGTGACTTCTTGTTAGCAGGCTCATTCCTGCCATGGCTTTGATGGATGGAGATGCCAACTATATACATATGTGAGGGTCTACGCCATGCTGGAAGGAGCTAAGGACAATCTATCACCAGCCACCAGTGGAGAGCTGTATCAGCCAACAACAGAATAGGTGATGTTGGAGTGAACACTTGCTTCCCCAGCTCTTGCCAGCACCCTGACTGCAGCCTGAGCGACCTGGAAACTGACCACTTGGTTATGCAGTACGCGGGTCCTCAGTACACCGAGTAGGGAAATGCGGTACTTGTTGCTTAAGTTTCTATGTGAAGGGCTCTTTGTTATACAGCAGTAGATAACTAGCCCAGTGGTATTACATTTAATAAAATAACATTAGGAAACCTCTTCAGGAGGGGCAGAGAGCAAGAATTAATCCCTGAGATAAGTGGCAGAGGTGGCCAGTGAAAGCCATTCCTCTTCCAGACCATGAGGGTGGCCTCACTGCAACACAGACAAAATAAATAAATAAATAAATAAATAAATAAATAAATAAATAATTATTTTCATATGAGAGGAAACACTCATCTCTGGATCCGCAATCTATAATGTATCATAGCTGTGACCCCAGTGAGATGCCCTGGGCTGGGGAAAGAGACAGGACAGCAAGATCGGGCGATGCCATCCTCCTTAGGATCAGAGCAGCAACTGAACTGGGAGATGAACTCTGCCAAGGAGTGATCAGAAATACGAGAGAGCATTCGAAGGGCCGAGTGCCATTGGTCAGCAATCAGGAAGGGAAGCAGGGCATCTGTGGAGCCTGAGCAGTCCTGTCCTCCGAAGGCATCTGTTGCTAGGATGCAGCTATTGTCACATTGCTGGTATGGGTAACCTTTATGGTCCACTACGTGAATTTTCAATTCTAAACCTTTCACATAGAAAAAAAAAATCCTGAAACATAAATCAAACGATCCATCCGCCTGGAACAGGAGCAAGTTAGGGTTTAGTAAGTAACCATGTCAAAGTGGGTGGGGCTTCCTAAGGAGGCCACTCCTGCTATCTGTACCCTCAGGACACAGGTGGGCTGGCTTTCAGAGAGCCAGGCTGGTGTGGCTGCATAGCTCTAGAACTCTCTGAAGATCAAACTGTAGCCAGCTAGGCTGGAGGTCAGGGCTGGATAACACAGCTGTGCCAGGATGGGCACAGAGGCTCTGACACGCCTGAGAACTATGATGTCTGAGCAGTCAAGTTTCCTCTGCCCACTGAGAGATTCTGAACAGACTTCACTTGAGGTTTTTATAGTCCTGTCTAAGACTTTAAACCGATTCTTTCCTGAGCTGAGTGCTAACGATATGCATGCACACATGTGTTTGAGAAAGCAGGTAAGCATGTAGCCTTGGTCTCTTGTGCTGCTGTGCGGACACATTGTTCACGGTTCCCTGAACATCAACCCTTACTGGTGACTATGGTACAAGAGTATTCAGGTATGTAAAAGCCAGAGGAAGACATATGGCTTCTTCTATCACTTGGTGCCTTTTCCCTTGAGAAGGCGTCTCTCGCTGAACCAGAAGCTGGGCTTTTCACTGAGGCTGTCCAGCCAATGGGCTTCAGAGTCTACATGTGTCTGTACTCTGAAGCTGGATTACACGCCAAGCTTTTAATGTGGGCTTTAAGGATTCAGATGTAGGTCCTCAGCTTTGCACGGTAATCGCTCTTTCCCACTGAGCTGTATCTCTAGCCTCAGGTGATGGTTTAGAGAAGTAACTTCTCATCATTAATTCTTTTAATCCTGGGGCATAGAAGTTTAATTTGCTTTTGTAACCTTTGTGTTTATATTTTTAACTTATGTAATCATAACCACAAAGTATAATTAAATACAGCAAGCTACAGGAGGCAAGTGAGACATCCTTTTGCTTCCAGGGATATATTTGGGCAATTTCAAACCTAAATTTGCCTGAGTTTTAGGTCTTATGTAAAGGTTTGACATATATTGTAACTGTATTATAGTTTGCAATGTCAAGAAAAGAAGACATGAAATAATTAGTTGCAAAAAAAAGTGTTTCAATAGCATGGTAGCTCAAAGCCATTTTATAGGATTGCATGGCAATAGGTTTGTTGAGATTCCTTAGAAAAGGAAGCCATATGAAAGAAACCAGGTTCATCAAAGCTGTCCTCTGGAGTCCTAAGCAAGTCCACTGACTCTCTGGTGGTCTATTTCTCTACTCTGGGCAGGTGTGCGTCCCAGCCGGGTCCCAGATGCCTCCCTTCATCTCGCCTCGGTCTGACACTGGATCCCTACAACAATGGGAACATGCCTAGCTGAGGAAACACAATGGGTTCTTCTAAGGAAGAAGTGTCACTCCCAGAGAAGATGTTCTTCCTTTACACCAGAGTTTCATTAACTTTTTCTTTAAGGCCTCATTCACAGGTACCAACTAAGCACAACTGAATAAGTAATGATAGTGGCCAACTTTCCAAAGAAGCTGTCTGCTTTATGGAATTAATGACACGATTTAAATGCAACCACTGAAAAGCATAGAGACAGAAGGATCTCAGAGAAATAAAACATTTCTTCGAGAAGATAGCTTGTCTAACAAGAATAGCTCCAATCATAAGGTATCTAATGATTGTTAAAGATTTCTCCTGAGCTGGGCATTTTATATCTAGTACAGCTTCATTTAGGGCATTTTGTGAAAGGTGACACACCTATTTCTACTTCCTGTAGTTGTTCTCACGAGGGACTTCTTGTGGACTCTGACCTCTATGTCACTGCTCCAGAATTCTCAATCCCTTTATAATTTATATGCTAGCAGTTACCTTGATACACATGATGAATTATGTATCTTGCTTAGTACATGCAGTTTTGTTGACTCTATCAAGGGCTATTTTAAATAGCTAACGATAAAATTATTTTCCATTCATACAAAGATTATGAGCACTGACTTAAATTATATTTTAAATTAATTTATTTTTGGAAAAAGGCAGAAAAGCAATGTTGCTGGCACTTTTCAAAATTGTGTGTGTGTGTGTGTGTGTGTGTGTCTGTGTCTGTGTCTGTGTCTGTGTCTGTGTCTGTGTCTGTGTCTGTGTGTGTCTGTGTAACCCTGGCTATCCTAAAACTCACTCTGTAAACCAGGCTGGCCTTGAACTCAGAGATCCACCTGTCTCTACCTCCCAAGTGCTAGGATTAAAGGCATGTGTCAACACTGACTGACTCAAAATAATATTTTATGTGCCTTATACAAATTACTTTCTCTAGCAGTTGATAGAGAAGGTTAAAAAATAGACATGCTGGCTGCTTGAAGAAATGACATGCATGGCTCAGTCCTGGCTCATGTCTTTGTCTCTGTCTCCCAGAAGGAAGTCTTTGTCTATATCAATAAGAACATCCAAGATGCTAGAAAGACTACCATGACAAAGCAAGCACACACATACAATTCACAGACATACATACAAGCAAAACAAAACAAAAAACAAACAAACAAAAAAACAAGGCATTAGGTTGCAGAAAGAAGAGCAAAGAAACTTGTGAGGTGGGACGTGGTGAAGAGGGGTCCTTTCTGTCACCAAATGGAATGAGGGGGTTCCCGCGGAAATCAAGGAGTTAGGAGGCATCACTGCACAGAGACTGGAGAGGGTATGGAGGTGAGCAGGGAAGAAATAAGGATCTTACAGTTTGATCGGGAATACTGGCATAGGATTTCTCAAATTGGTCGTTACCCCGGCCCTTAGTGCTAATAGAAAGCTGCCTTCCAGAGAACACACCATTTGAGAAGTAATGAGGGAAAGCATGAACTCGAAAGAGTCCCAGGGAGATAAATCATTTTCTCAAAAGGACAGCTAGCATGAAATGGATCCCATGTTGAGCTGGTCACTGGGTAGCCTTTCAGTTTCGGTTCCATTTCTGTCCCTGCATTTCCTTTAGACATTAAGAATGCTGGGTCAAAAATTTTGAAGATGGGTGAGTGGTCCCCTGCCTCAACTGGGGGCCATGTCTATCTAGTGGAGGTGGTCTCTTCAGGTCACATCTCCCCACTCTTGAGCAGTTCAGCTAATGTCATCCCCATTGAGTCCTGGAGCCTCTCACATCCCAGGTCTCTGGGACTTTCTAGAGGATCCCCCCACCCCATACTGCTACACATTTCAATCCATTGTCCTGCCCTTCTATGCTTCCCTCCTATATCCCCCCATCCTTGCTCATGCCCCCCTTTTCCACTCCCATCTTCCACCCAAGTTTATCTCTCCCTCTGCCTCCCATGATTATTCTGTTCTCCCGTCGAAGTGGGTTTGAAGCGTCCACACTAGCATGTATGACAAACCCTGACACTACAACAAATGTCATGTTGCGCTTGCAGACAAGAGCCTGGCATGACTGTCCTCTGAGAGGCTCTACCAGCAGCTGACTGAGACAGATGCAGATACTTACAGCCAACCGTTGGATTGAGTTTGGGGACCAATATGGAAGAGTTAGGGAAAGGACTGAAGGAGCTGAAGGGGATTGCTATCCCATAAGAAGAATAACAGTGTCAACTAACCCGGACCCCTCAGAGCTCCCAGAGAGTAAGCTATCAACCAAAGAGCATACATGGGCTGGTCTGTGGCCCCAGGCACATGTGTAGCAGAGGACTGCCTTGTCTGGTTTCAGTGGGAAAGGTTGTGCTTAATCCTGTGGAAACTTAATGCCCCAGGAAAGAGGAATGCTGGGGGGGCTGTGAAGTGAGGGTGATTTGGCAGGTGAGGAACGCCCTCTCAGAGGCAGAGGGAGGGGGAATAAAGTGAAGAACTCTGAGAGGGGGACCAGAAATGAGGGCAACTGTTGGAATACAAATAAATAAAACAATTTAATAATAATAATAAAGGAAACACCCCAGAGCCCTATCTCAAGGTACCCACAACACCCCATTGGCCCCCTGTAGTTGTCACAACCTGTTAGGTCACTTCTGTGGGCAGCTATGTCCTACAGGAACAGCTCACCTCCTAAGTGAGGTAAGACTTTGCTAAGCCTTTCATCAGCTCATCCTTCCCTTCCTCCTGTTCACACTCCAAGGAACTGTATGGTATTAGGAGTGTTATAGGCAACAATCACAAAATAAACCCTTTCTTATTGTAACAATCAGTCACAGATATGGGAAGAATCTCTGAGGTACAGGTCTCTCCACCCAGGTGTCTATCTTTTGATAATACAAAATTCTTGGTTTTATCTTTACTATTCCAATGTTTGACTTTTGATCTATCTATTACATGCGCCTTGTGCCAGGAAGATGTGCCAAGTAGGATTCATGATTTATCTAATTTGGTTTATGCCCATGTAAGTGAACAAAGAAAGCCATTTGTCCAGAGCAGTAACCAAGAAAAAAATCAATGCATAGAAATTGTTATTATTAGAAAGAACCTAAAGAATGAACTTTCAGTGTTTTGAGTCATTTCGTGCAAAGCCTGTTTCTTTTGCCCTACCCTTCTCCTCCTTTTCTGTTCTCCCCTTCTCCTTCTTTCTCTCTTCTCCTTCCCTTTTTCTCCTCCTCCTGCTTTTCCCTTGTCTCTCCCCTCCTGCCTCCTCCCCTCTCCCTGCATACCTTAGAACCAGTTTCTCTTCTATAGCAGATGTGGAGGGAGATAAGTTATGACCCATTACTTAGGAATATGATAGAATCTTCTTGGAAATAAATTTTCTTAATGAGCTTATGAAAGTTTGATCTGCTGAGGCATTTATGAAAATGGTTCACTGAGTCATCACAGTGGCTGTATGACCACATTGGAGGCCAAGAGAAGAGTTCTACTAACGAATGACTTAGGATTATGACCATGTGTGTGATGGGGGCTGAGAGATTTCTCTTGAAGTTGAAGCTAATGAGCTAAAAAGAGCCTATAAGAAAATTTAATTATTAAATGGTACAACTTGAATAGTGCATGTCTACATAAAATAGGAACCTTTCCCCTTTATTTATTTTTAAGCAACTAACAATTAGGCAAATGGTGGCTCTAATCACAAGTAAAGGATCCACAGACATATCTCTAGTTTCGTGTCGCCTCTCACAATGCAGCAAATGGAAAAAGGTTTATGCTTCTTCATTTGATAAAGTCGGGAGCTTAGAATAGATTGTCTTCAAGAATACTTCTGCTCCTTCAGCCTTAACAGCCTAGGGGAAACCTAATTCAAAGTACTTGAATGTTTCACATGTACACTCTACCGAACCATGGGAGGTAGTTACTTCTAGCATGCAAGTCTCCACACTAGCACTGTAAGGGTCTCAGAGCACAGAGAGCTTCCTGTATCCATTATACCTGGATGCTAAAGTCATATGTATTGCTTTTGAAGTCTTCTTTAAATGTCTGTGATGGATTTTCAGTTGAGACAGGCAGCTCTAAGAGTCTTCTGGGTATAGTTAAAAGTGTCAGTTGTGTTAGGCAGAGGACTCTTCAATAGGAAGGGAGAGAGGGACACAGACATAAAGGATATTCACAACAGCAGTCATCAAAAAAAAAAGTGAAGAAGAAAAAACTTTGCCATTCAGCCACAAATGGGGGATGGGGAGGTAGAGATGGCTCTACAGTACCACAGACACTCACTCTCTGTTACCTCAGTTGCAAAAGGATGAGTTCACCTCTCAACTGAGAACCAATAAACTGAAACTTTTGTCAGAGAAGCTGAGACCTCTTTAGACCTTACAGTGTCTCCTAAAGAAGAATATGCAAGATAGATTTAGGTACAAGGCAAGCCCACAGAGGAGGTTCATCTTTGAGCCTACTGCATATAAGCTCCCAAGTGGAGGGGTGCTGTAAGGAACTGGCTGAACAACAATTTGAAGATACTTGTGGGGCTCTTGATAAAAACTAAAATCTACTCATATTCCCCCAGAAATGTGGCTTTTGGGTACAGCCATAAGCTCTTAAACTATCTGGTCGATCCAGATAGAGGAGACAGGTATTTATGGGCCAGAGAAGTTTCTCCTTCATAAAGAAAGTGGAGGAAATGGGTTAGCTGGAAAGGCCAATGCCTCATTAAGGAAATATGTTCCTGTCTTCTGCCAGACGTTTAAAGCCTTGGCTCTTCTCTAATCAGCACAAAAGCTTCAACCCGAGCAGCTTTTCTGAAAATGACCTTAGCTTTCCTCTGCATCCTGCTGAAGAGACACTTTGTCCATTTCATGAGATATTCTGGAACCATGAGGGGAAATTCTCCCTCACCAGGCAGAAACAAAGTGGTTGGTGAGGCTTCATTTGGAAATAACGTACAATGAGAGACAGAAAGGCAATGCAGGAGGAAATACTCCACAATGCAGGTAAAGCTGACCACTAGATTCACTGTGGCTAGATATGCAGCCAACACAGGATGCAGAACAGAAATGAACCCCAGTAAACATGCCCTTGGGGAAACATTGGCACAGGCCTCTTACTCAAAACCTGTGACACTCATGATTATAGAAAAGCAGAGAACGACTGGAAGCTGCAAAGCTTGAGTATCTGGGGGCATGCCATCAGCTGCCACAGGAACGACTACAATTTTTACTTTTAAGAAGCACAATTTCAGCTTAACCATTAACATGAAACTTATATCCACTGATATTATCATTAATATAGTAAGCTGTGGGTTCTAGTCTCCATTATTTACAGAAACTTACATTATTTTATTTTTACATTCAAAACCATCTCTATTGCCCTCTTTCAAGACACTCTGCCACTCACTTTGCTTAAAAGTTTGATCAAGGAAAAGGGGAACTGTTCCCATGATTTATAAATGTTTACACTAAACTAACAGAAAAGTAGGAATTTGTAAACCCCTTGGTACCTCTATTAAATGCCTTTCTATCTGCAGGATGTATTTAGTTATGCCCCACAGAAAGAGATGTGCTTTTTCATCACTGTCACTACATTTTATGTCAGCAACCTAATTTAAAGGATAAGAGTCACTTTGCTCTGGTAGGTAGAATGTCATTTGTGCATAGTAGGGTCACTGCAGTAATAACTCTGGCTGGACAATTTTACAAACACATAAATGACACCTTAGCCAGAAGTGCTACAGAATGTCTTTCCTAACATAAATTCATATTTGTTTTATGGCCAGAGAGTATGGTAGACTTTTCTCCCCTGGAAAGTCTATAGAGTGCGTGTAACATCATTTTATCTGATGAAGAAATATAAAATTGGGGGGGGGAGAAAAGAAAATGACAAAATGGTAGGTATTGTCCAATTTTAGATATTTTGTTATTTTTTAAGTAGCATCCAATTAAAAGGTAGAATCCAAAGGGAGGTCTTGTTTCCTGCTCACTTTCCCCCCAGTCCTGTGGTGGTGAAGCTAATCTTGTCCTGATGGTTTTCATACACGTGTATAAAAAACCATGGACCAATATCAGATATTACAAGCACCCGGGACATCCCTAAACAGGACTTGGCATGCTACTGAGGGGAACAGCAGTTTAGAAAACATACAGAGGGGACACATCAGTGTGGGCTGAACTGCACATAAGCAAGATGCTCTTTAGTATTCTTGCCTCTTAGAGACTGAAGAAGCCCTTTCTGAAAAAAAACAGCACAATGTTTATGTAAGTGTTCTTCCATTACATAAAGTATCATTTAGGGGCCGTCTTCTGGAGAAGCCTTAGTAATTCACACAAGATTAGTGAAGGAGAAACATTTAAGTATATACTTAGCATAATCTTCACTTTGCTTTTCAGCTTTCCTTTCTCTTCCTAACAAGAGAAATAAAAGTTCTCCTGACCAAGGTGCCTTGGACTGTGTCCCCTGAGTAATAGTCATGACTATCTTACTTAGGGCAGCCATGGTAATCATAGCAGCCATGGTAACCACAAGAGACCTTCAAGATTAGTCTACTGAGGCTCCCCTCTAGGAGGGGATAGGGAGGGCCTCTCACTTCAGCTTTCAGACACTTCCTTCCACCTTCCCCAGATAGCTCTCAGGAAGTGCTAGAGTACATACTCCTGTATTTACCCCTCACTTATGCTGCTGTAAATAAGCCCAGTAAACGTGTGTGTGCATGTGTGTGTGTGTGCGCACATGTGTGTATGTGTGTGTGCGTGTGTGTCCACTCCAGTAAAAGTTCAAGGTAACACAGGAATGTGACAGAACTAAGAATGGATTTGGGAGGGAGAGTTGTATTATTACTGCTGTGGGGAATGAGAAATATAAATGAAGCCAAGCTGTCTGATGCGAGAGTGTCTGTGGCTGCCCTCCTTCGTGTAGTGTAGAATGGTGCTCCTTCTTACTGCATTTAGTAGTCATTGTGTCCCTAATACTAGTGGTAAGACATGCAACTGAAGCTGAGCTGTCCTTCTAGTGTGAAAAATCTGTGGGAGAAAGAAATCCCTATGGGGCTATCTTCTTCTATGTCTTATGAGGTCATATGGTCCCTTGATGAAAGTAATTTGCCAAAGGCACGTGAGAGCATCCTGAGAACCATGATAAAGCAGATAGCATGCTGCAGTCTGGAAGGAGTACGTGTGGAACAGGGCTGTAAAGGGGTTGCAGAAGTTGTTGAACGGTCCCTACTTAGGATGTAAAGATATGCAGTTGAGGCTCGGCTGTCTGTCCAGAAAGAACTTTCCCAAATATAAAATTGCAATCAGAAAAAAATAAAATAATACATGAAAATACTATCCCCCATGCTGGCCTCTAAATCAGCATAAAGAGACAGCAGTCTGTGGAAGGCTAAGATTATGTGGTTTGGTGACTCCTGATACCAGCTGCGGTTTTTGTTTGTTTGTTTGTTTGTTTGTTTGTTTTATAAAATGGATGGCAGTAGGTCTTCAGAGATGCTGCCAGCCCTCTGTAAAACAGCCATTACTAATGCCCCCTTCAAATGCCAAACACCACCTAACAAAAACCCCCAACACCAAACATAAGAAGTTATATTTTAAGCTGTTGGTCAGGCTTGTTCAAGAGATTCCCATAGCATCTGGGTTATTACTATTGCCCTAGGTAGACCTCAGAAGTGGATGGCAAGTCCCTACTTTTGAAAACACCTTTCATTTTAAACATGGTGTGTAGGAGGAGCTAAGGTGGGAGGAGTAAGGAGCGAAAAAGGAGTAGTAAGGAGGAGAGGAGGAGAAGGAAGAGGAAGAGCGAGGAGAAGAAATGAGAGAGAGGGGAACATGGAGGCGGATGTTCACGTGTCTCTCACAGTCAAAGGTAGTTGGTATATCTAGGTTGGGTATTGTGTTACACCTCTGATTGTATGGGTACCTTGTTACTAATCATTACAAAATATGTAAGCCTTTGGATAATCAAAGCATTAGAGTCTCATTTGTACCAATCCCGCGTGGTTGGTGGGATGGTCTGGGTAATGCCTAGCCTTGTGAAGACAGAATGGAAGATTGGCAGAACCATCTCCCATGATGGCATCTCGTGGGTGGCAGGGTTGGTGTTTCTGGCCGGCCAGTTCTAGCTGTGGCCACAGAACATGGCAGCTGAGCTAGGCAGAGCCGCCGCAGCTTAGATAGTCGGCTTGGCCTGCAGCCGTTTTAAATAATTACAGCAACAGCAGTGCCCAGAGGCCCCTGAGCTGTAACTGGCCTGCATGACTCTGAGCATGACCTTTCATGGTATCAGAAGGCACAATGCAAGCTTCCAGGGGAGGGACACAAGCAACAGTCTTACTCAGCTATGATGCCTGTGATTCACTACAACAACCACAGTGAAATTCTCCAGAACATCATAAGGTAAGGCAAAGATGACCCACAAAATTTGGATGAGAAAACCTCTCAACACCTTGCTGTTAAGGTTAAAATAAAAACTAAAGAGCAAAGAAAGATACTTGAGTGGTGGAAAAAATGTTCCCATAAACCACAAAACTCAACATCAAGGGTGTGCTACCTGTTGGCCAGGGAGCCCTGAGACTCCCCAACCACTACAGACCATCTCCATGGCTGTTGGTTGACTCCAATAACTAAATAGTAAGACCATATTACTGAAAACACTGTGTACTTTGAATATGGGCCATGGGGATACCAAGGTGGACTGAGCTGGAAGCTTCTTCCTTGCTGGCTAGCTCATGTAGTGCCAGGAGTTTCTATGTGGACGACTGGGACAGACCTGTTACCAGGGGACCTACTTCACTGCAGAGCTCTGTGCTTTCCTATCAGCATAACAGAAATGGGGAACCATCTGGTGTTATAAGAGCATTATTGTCAAGAGTGTAAACAACTATTTTCCACTTGGGTTTGAGGTCTGACCAAATTCTCACAGGAGGGAATTCACATTGGGCAGGGGAAATCCAATGACAAGCCAATGTCTAGCAAGATCACAGGCCAGAGTAGGGAAGGTACTACTGTGTTGTTGTTAATGCTTGCTTAATGCATATGATGTGCTTATCAAATTGCTTCCTAAATATTTGTGTTCATGTCTTTAAGACTATTGCTGATGTCAGCCTTGGTCAGAGACACTCTCTTCAATGAATGGTGGTTAGCATATATACTTTTATAATATCAAATTCCAGAAGAATAAGCGATTTTTGTTGTAGCACAGTGTATAAAGGCCCACAAGTAGAAGAAAATAACCACATATCCATATCATCCTATTCAAGACTCAGTGACCATTATGGAAGAAAGGGTAGAAAGACTTTAAGAAGTAAAGAAGGAGTGTCTGGGAGTGCTGCATTTCAAGAACAACATCCATTGCTATCTTACCAGGAATAACTGGGTGTGTGAAGCTAGGGACCCTAAAGACTAGATGGATTGAGGCCTCCTTATAGAAGCTGTCGGGGAAAGGTCATTAGACCCAGACCTGAATATCCAGGTACTCTCACGCACCTCCATTCCAGCTGTACATAATTCTATTCCAGATGCAGATTATATACAGCCACTCTCAGGAGGTTCCAGAGTGTTGGGGCATGAAATTTTAACTGAGGGTGTGTCTCTTCTATGCAGCCATGGGGACCATCCATGCTACAGTGAGACTTCTCAGTGATATAGCTGTTTTGAGATCACCTGCACACCTGTAAATAATCTTTCAATCATGCTTTTATAGGCCAAATAAACTCACAGGTTGCCTAAGCAAGACTTGGGTAAGACTGTAACTTTAGTCTGCAGTTAACACCCCTATGAGTCTGAGTAAACATTTGTTCATGTCTCCGCAAGTAAAGTTCATGCAATATCAAGTACTCTATTCTTCAGAGCAGATTCACAATTAAATGCTAGAGCAAGATGCAATAATTTCCATTTTAATTTTTTTATGCTGAAACATTTATGACACACTTCTCAGAAATTTAAGAAGAAAACTTTGAAAACCTAACAAGACAAGAAGTCCCAATAATGAATAGGCACCGCTTACCTGTGCATGAGTAATCGTCAATCCTGATGTACCCAGTTTTGCAGATGCACATGAAAGAACCAGGCGTGTTCACACACATGGTGTTCTCACGACAGTAATGACGCCCTTCTGCACACTCATCAATGTCTACAAAGGAAAAGGGGGGCAGAGGTCAATGGTGGCCAATATTGGAGAATTTTCCTATGATTTTCCTTGCTACTAATTGAACTGCATTTTAAAAGAGCATTCAAAAATATTCCCTTTAATAAGAGTGTTGGATGTGCAAGACAGAAAGCATGTGCGCTTTTATAAACAATTCCTTGCCACAGTTTCAAATAGGCCTGCTAGTTTCAACTTGCATCATTATGAATAGCTTTTAAAATCTTCATTCATCTACTCGTGTTTGATAAAATGAATCAGAAGTTACAGATCAGGTTGCCTTAGTATCCTGAAATCTTCAGTCACTGAGGCGACTGTTATCTTTGATTCACTGGCTATTCAGTACACCTTGGGGAGAACTCACAAGAGGTAATGTGTTCAACTGTACACAGAACTTGAAGGATTTCATTTGAAAGTAAGAATCCAAGAGCATCAGAAAATAGAACAATAAGTACCCTATTAGGTATCTGAATGCAGACAGGATTACAATGTGAAGAACAGATGAGGAATTATGAAATAGTAAAATATGATATGGAAGCTTATACATGTGTTAATTTTCACCTCGAGTTATAAAGGCTTATAGATGTTAAGACAAGATACACAAGGATTTTAATTGTGAAGAATGTGAATTTTATCAATAAATCTTCATTTTACCAATACTTCTTTACATGGAATCGAAAGCACTTACTAAATACTTGTTACTGAGAGCCTATATTCTGAACTGAGGAGACAGCACACTCAGAAAAGTACCTGATGTATAAACACGGGGAATCCAGATCAAATCCCAGCATGTCAAATCCCAGAGTACTGGCATATAATTGTAATCCCTAAGGCTAGGAAAGTGGAATAAGTCAAGCACAGAAGGCCAAGTACCATATAGTATGGACTGTAGGAAGGTTAATCTCACAGAGGTTGAAGAGTATAATGGAGCTACCACACAGAGACTGGGAGAAATAGGGAAATGATGATGAATATTAATGTCACAGTTAGATAGAAGAAGTAACTTCTGTTGGATTGCTTCACCTTAGAGAGACTACAGACAAAAATAATGAACATTTCAAAAATATAGAAAATATCAAAAAAATTACCATAAGGAAATAACTGTTTGAAAACATAAATATATCAACCCGATTTAAATTTTATACAATGTATTTATGTATTAAAATGTTACTTGATATCTCATTGACATACATAATTCTTTTGCATTATTGTATCAGGTAATGTTTAGAAGTAAGAAATACAAGCACTAGATGAGCCTCTCTGCACAGCCAGATCTTGAACATCTATCACCAGGGTTTGGCTGTATGAATCCATCTGATTCTCACACACACACATCAAGTCCTCCACCCAGTGTCTCGGCTTAGCCTGTCCACTCCTGCCTGCATCTGCCCACTCCTGCCTGCATCTGCCCACTCCTGCCTGCATCTGTCCACTCCTGCCTGCATCTGTCCACTCCTGCCTGCACTGGCCCAAGCTCTAGGCTTCGTCCAGGATCCCCGTTCATTCCCACAATCCACAGGCGCTTTTCATCGCACACTGAACTCCACTCAGCCAACCCTGCACATCCTTCTCCTGGGTCTTACTGGATGCGTCGGCCTAGTTTTTTACTACATAAATCCTCCCCGAGCACTCTCTGTATGGATACATATATTTTTTGACAGACTCCAGGATTGCACCCAGATGCAAACGCTGCATGCCAGCCCAGCTCGTGTCCACCCAATTCCATTCCACCTAAGCCATAGCCAACCCGTAGGCCTCGTTTGGCCCACTCATCCTGTATCCTAACCCGGCTTGTTCTGTATATACCAGACACAAAACTAGCAAAAGAAGACAATGTGCCTAGATTTCATTTTCAAAAGTATAAAAGGAAAGAAAGAGAGAGGGAGGGAGGAAGGGAGGGAGGGAGGGAGGGAGGGAGGGAGGGAGGGAGGGAGAAAGAAAGAAAGGCAGGCTATCAAGACAGTAACTCTACACAAAAATCCGTGAGACCTTTAGAAATATGTTAAGCAATTAGAATGACCCGATGAACTACAGGATATAGACTTTAAAAGAGCAATTAAAATATTTAACTAACGATTCAAGAATTGTAAAGAAGGCACAAAGACACAGCTGAGGAAACTTAAAGAGACTGGCTGAGTGAGTGGCACCCAAGACAACACAAGCAGAAGGCTGAAGGACATGAGGACGGCAATTCTGAAGGGGAAAGTGGAATCCAATAAAGACAGGAACGTTGAAGAGTACTCAAGCTGAAACAAAAATTAAACTAAAATACTCAATAACTCAACGAGAAAACTCAAGCGAACACTTTACAAGCCAAACAAAGCAAGCAGAAGATGGAACATCAGGACCTGGAGATAAAGTAAAGGATCTAGTCAAAATAAGCAAAGAATGTGAAGTTTTTATTAAAAACACAGGAAAGGAACATACAGGAAATGTGGGACAGCATTAAAAGATGAAACTTTAAAATTATGTAAATAGATGAAGGAGAATACCAGACCAACAACATAGATCATATATTAAACAAGCTCATAGTCAAAAACTTCTTAAAACTATGAAAAGACATGTTCATATGATATAAGATGTACACATCAAAGAGCTAAGTCCAGAATAGAAACTGCCTATGTAACATTCATTGTTAGAACACTAAGCATACAGAACAAATGAAAGAGTGTTGAAAACTGCAAAGGAAAAAAAAAAAAAACACAGTCATATAAGAAAAAAAAACCATCAGAATAATAGCTATTTTTCAGTTGCAACTTTGAAAGCCAGAAAATTCAGGAACAGCCTGGCGGTGGTGGCGCACACCTTTAATCCCAGCACTTGGGAGTCAGAGGCAGGCGGATTTCTGAGTTCGAGGCCAGCCTGGTCTACAGAGTGAGTTCCAGGACAGCCAGGGCTACAAAGAGAAACCCTGTCTCAAAAAAGCAAAAAAAAAAAAAAAAAAAAGAAAAGAAAAAAGAAAACTCAGGAACAACGAATGCTAACTTCCAAAAGTCCATGGCAACCATATGAGATTATACCCAGCAAAACTATTTGTCATAAAGGAGAAACTTTCTAAGATATGAACTGTCTAATCATATTTTATCCAAAAAGATATAATCTAAAGAAAATACAGGAAGTAATATTTCATGCTATTAAGAAGAATGAACATAGCCAGGAGACTGTCAAATAATAGCAATGCTACAATCACTAAAACACAAAGTACCACTGAGAATAGAACAACAGCAAAAGTCAATAACATGACAGCTGCGATCGCGAACGTTCAATAATAACTTTAAATATGAACAGCTTCAATTCTTAAACCAAAAGACACAGACTTGCTGAATGGGTCAAGGAACAAAATCCGTATTATCTGTTGCCTACAAGAAATGCATCTTATCATTACAGAGGGTAATCACCTTAGAGTGAAAGGATGGACAAACATATTCCAACCAAACGGGGCCAACAAACAAGGAGGTGTTACTACCCTAATATATTAGAAAATAGACTTCAAACTAAAACTTACTAGAACATACAAAGGAGGACATTACATCCTAATCAAATGAAACAATTAATCAGGAAGATGTTTCTATCCTAAATGTATATGTGCAAATTCTGGTGTACCCAATTTCAATAAAAGTGAACTATGGGACTCAAAGTTACACATTAACATCAACCAATTATTAGCAGTTGACTTCAATACCTCACTTTTTTTCCAAGAGACAACTCAAAGGTCATCTGCACAAATATACCAAAAAAATGAAGATAATGCCACACATTAATAAACATATTGACAGAGTGTTTCATCAAGACACCAAAGAATATCTATTCTCTTCACCAACAGATGGGAGCTTCCCCAAACAGATCACATCCTGGGACACAAAACAAATCTTAACAGATTCAGAAAGATTAAACTAACTATGCCCATCCCATCTGACCCCAGTGCAACTTCAACTTTACAGCAGACAAATTTCTAGTAAATATACGTACTTGTGGAGATTAAATAACTCATTACTGAATGATTATTGGGCCAAAGAAGGAATCAAAAGAGAAATTAAAAAAATTCCTAGAACTGAACAAAAATTAAAACTACATTCTAAGTATCCGTCTTCATATCCATAGATGAGTATAGTTCTCACCCCTCATCAAAGAAGCTTTTCTTCAAACTACAGTTACAATTACAGGAAACCACAACCAATCACAATGCAGGGAATAAAAGGTCTTGCGATGCCCAGTCCCAGATGGCACATCTACAGTACAAATCCTGCACCTAAGACTCAAGGATTTTGGAAAAGAGGGGACTGAAAGATTTCAGTAGCCAAAGGAACAAGATGTTTGCTGTGAAGTTTTATTGCTTAGAAATGCCCATGGATGCTACACCCATTAACTTGCATCAACATGGCTGCCCAAACAAGATCTGAACACAGTGGTACCAATGGACATGCTAACATGGAAAAAAAAAAAAAAAGCTCCTGAGGCCTCAATCCTAGACAAAGAATTACAAGCAATTAATGCCGAGAGCAGGGGAAATAATCTTCCTTGGGGAAGATGCCCCAAGAAGCTTATTTATTTATAATCTTCCAATTAATTATTCAATACAAAGTGGCCATCCCTGAGATTCTATACATTCAAGTCCCATTATACAGGCTCAGCACATAACAACACCAAAACAAACAAAATGTACAAATGTAGCTAAAGTCCTCAAGCATCGGCCTGTGGATGAACTCCATGGTGGATATGAAGAAGTCTGTGTGCACAATGGTGAGAGTAAATTTGCAGAATGGAGGAGCTAACAAAGAAGAGTGAAACTGTGAAAAACACTCTGGTCATCACTGGGAGGAGTTACTCTGCACGTGCCATGGCCCCTCCTCAAACAAGTGCAGCCCTTGGAGGAGATGGGGCAGCAACTTCAGTGGCGAGAGCCAAGCCGTACAGGCCACGGCTGGAATAGGGTCCTATATAGCTCTCTACAGAGACAGCATCCTATGGAAAAAGCCTGTTTCCCAACAACCTGCTACCAAGCTTGACAAATCAGTGTGAAACATCCTGAGGACACTTAAAGCATTATGAACTTTGATTATACCGAAATCTTGTGGGACAAAGTGAGCAAATCAGACTGTGAATCGAGATTAATTTTGTTAATGTACTCCTGGAACACCACACATGATAGAAAATGTCAGTCACAAACGTAAATAGGTGTGATCTGTGCAAGGGTAAGATGACCTGAATACAGTCATTTTTCCACGGTTCCTCCGGGGACTCCAACCCAGAGCGATGTGAGATCCTGACCTGCCCCATTTCCATTTGTGGACTCTTCCGTTTTAAGCAATCAAATGGCTAAATAAAACTCAAGCAAATGTCGATGTGGGACCATAAAGTAGAACCAAGGAGCTTATTTAATTGGAGCATTTAGGAACCTCAGTGTAAATGTTATGGAGAGGTTGAGTCTGCATTCAAAAGCTAGCAGAAGGTCAGCTTGGGCAGTCCTGAGAGAAAAGGAGGCAAAAGATCAGACTCCCTTCAGCACTGTGGACAGAGTGTGCTTTGCACCCTGATTTCAGAGGGAGCCCCACAAGGCTGTGTTTATGTACTAACACTGCATTGATGTGGACAGACTCTTGCAGACACACAATGGCATTTGAAAAGCAGTCTGGCGCCGGGCGGTGGTGATGCACGCCTTTAATCCCAGCACTTGAGAGGCAGAGGCAGGCGGATTTCTGAGTTCGAGGCCAGCCTGGTCTACAGAGTGAGTTCCAGGACAGCCCGGGCTATACAGAGAAACACTGTCTCGAAAAAACAAAAACAAAAAAAAAAACAAAAAAAAGAAAAGAAAAAAAAGGAAAGAAAAGCAGTCTGGCAGAAAACAAGCGCAAATTTGGTTCTCAGGATATTTTAGCTTTAAGAACCAAGTTAAATGAGCCAAGTCCTCAGATTCAATCTTATTGTGTATAAACTGATCAAACGTCTCCTAGTAAGAAATTTCAATTGGTTTTTTTTTTTTGGTCATGTTTTGGTCCTCTCAAGTACAGAACTATGATCACAACTTGTACTAAACAAGAAGAACTGTAGTGAGAATGGGCAGCCAAATGGAAATATTCAAACAGGAGCTAGACATACCAGGGTCCAAAAAAAAAAAAAAAGTGCATCCATTGCTCAACAGTGTAGTCCTTAATGCCTCTTCCAAAACCGAATACCCAGAAAGTTAGCACCTAGACTCTGGAGGCTGGGATGACAGCCCAGCCACTGAAGTGCTCACCTTGGAAGAATGGGGCACCAATTCCCAGAGCCCCTGTCAAAAACAAGTAAACAAACAAGCTAGGTATGATTGGCAAATGCATGTAATCCCAGCACCAGTGAGGCAGAGAAAGGGGGATCCCTAGGGCTCACTGCCAGCCATCTCAGGGTAAACAGTTGAGTCCCCAGCCAGTGAGAGACCCCCATCTCAAACAAACAAGCCAGGAAGGAAGGTAGTTCCTGAGGAGTAATATCCCAGGTTAATCTCTGCCCTCTGCACACACCTGAATAGGCACCTCCACAAGAGTGCTTGCAGGCACACATACACACACACACACACACACACACACACACACAACCTGACATACATAGGCTTGCAAACCAAGAGAGCAGGATCATGCCATTATTAGCTCTCTCAGTCAGGTGTCTCTTGCTTGATGCTAGCACTTTGCTAGCAGAATTCTAGAGAGCACGATCTCTGAATGTCCTGGTTCCTTGACAGCGTGTTCTATGTTCAGATAGGTTCCAGGTGTAGCTTACTATAGACCTCTTCCTCTTCACTATGCATACCGGCAAGCTTCAAGCTCTCTGATAGCTGTCTATCTTTAATACTCATTTTTATTCACTGAGCATCAGATGGACATGCACTGGGCTCCAGATACTGCATTGGGTGACAAAGACAAGCTTACCTGAAGAAATTTAACCATAAATAAATGCCAGTGCTGTGAGTCTGGCTTAGTACACAACAGAGACTTGGGCAGCCTTCACTGAATGGAGAGCAATAGGCTCCATTAATGGAAGTACAGTGTTTGTACTGAGCACCTGTTAATGTACCTAGGAATGTATACTTGGCAATAGAGATGACTTTATATTTTATATAAACTTGAGAAAACCAGAATTTATTTATGTGAATAATGGCACCAGGTCCTATACCTACAATATCATTTTTAAAAGAAATCCTATGAGGGGAGGCAGTCAAAGAAAACTTAATGATGGGCCCACACTTGAGGTGGGTTTTGAGATGACCGTGGCTTCAAGTGAAGGGTTTCTGTGGTGTTGTAAGGGCTGCCATGGAAGTGCTGTCTGTCTGTCTTCCTAACGTTGAGCTAGATACTGTAGCATGCAAGCCTGCGGCCGATAGCAGAAAAACCAACTTATTTATTTTATGAATTTTTTTCTTAACAGTTTAATGCAAGTCTTAGTTTTAGATGGTTGCAAAATTTAAGGTACTTCCCCTAGCCTGGATTCTCTGGCGTTAAGAGTATCTATTGCTGTGTGATGATGCATCTCATGTCTATTTTCAGTGGAATATAAGATTTGAGGACACTGAGCTTGGCCAGGACTTTGGCTGGCCCCAGCTGTATATCCGTTGGATGAGTTAATACATCTTTTTCAAGGCTTTTCCCCTTAGAGGTCAAAGGGGAAGCATCCTCATTTGTCTTGGTCTGACCTGAAGCTCAACTTGGCAGTGATCCCACACTGTTCCAGGGACAGGTCCAGACAGTCCCCTGGATGTGGCTTTCTGTAGAGGGGGCAGGCGCACCCTTCTGTCCTCCTTGCATGTGGATTGACTCTCAGTTGAGTGGGGAGCCTGGAAGGGTATCCACTGCCAACACAACTGGCAGCTCATCTCCAAGTCCTTAATTCTGTCATCACAAGCTGATTTCCAAGTCAATGCCCATTGTTTAGGGTTTCAGTTCTAACAAAGGGAGAGTGACCCAGATGGTTGTGGTGGTTTCTGCTTCTCTGCAGTTTTGTAAGACAGGGAGTATGTTCCATTAAACTAAAAGGTAGAAGAAAACAATGTTTCTGGTATTCGAACACTTTCTCTTGGGCCTGGGAACCTTAAGCTGATCTATTTTAGAAACAAGGAATTTAGAACCCCCCTTTCCCTATTTGCAAGCTGATATAAAATCTGTAATAATTCAGAAACACAGAGTTTTAGAGGTGAGATGAACTTGATAAATTATATAACTCAACCGGAATAATTATGCTCAAAGAGACAGGCAAGGGAAACTAAAGACAAAATGGTTAGTAGGGCTCAGACCTGAAAACTCTTGTGGGCCATACTGAAGTACTGCACCTTATCCCATGTGAAAAGGGAAAGCTTAAAGGAGACGGTAATTGAATCCTGTCTGTGGCTTTGGAAACCCCCACCAGCACAACTTTCAGGCACAGTTAATGAGTGAGAGGCACAGAAAGAGTATTTCTAGATTAAGGTCCAAAATGAATGTTCTTTCTGGCCTCTGGACTTGTTTCTGAACTAAACCCGGAGGCAGTGAGCACTTAAGTCCTCCATCCCCCACCCACCTTTTCCCAGCCCCTACCTTTCTACCTTCTATCTTGAATGCCAGGAGCACTGCTCTTTTTCTAAATTATGCTGCATTTCTAAAGTGACAGTATTTATCTCGACTTTATCTTGCAGAAGCATTGTGTGAGCATTTTAGGGAACACAAAGGGCTTCTTGCTCAGCCAATACAATGTTGAGCCCCTGCAGTTCAGTTCTGAGATGCCGCATATGCAAGAAAAATACAGACCAGCATAGGATATTGTTAAGCCTCTGTTCAACATCTGTGAAACACCCACTGGGCAAAACTGGCAGAGAGATCATCAACGTAATTCACAAACTGGAAACAGACTAAGTTCTAAGAAACTTGAATCTGGGATGAGATTTGAGAGTAATATTTGGAGAGATAAGAGTATTTTTAAAAATATAACATTTGCAAGTCTAAGTAGGCTTCTTGGTAGAAAAGAAACCCAGAACAGAGGACCATTTACAGATAAGTTGCCTTGAAGGGAGATAACAGCATCATACACTGTGGCAACACTGAGGCTATTTACCAAGATAATTCTTCTATATTAGGATCGCACCCACCAAAGTGCACATTAAAACATATTCCTGCAACATACAGGAGTTCCTTAGTCACTGCAAAACGCTGCTCACCAATTAGTTTTGTTCATTTTCACCTCTCGCCACTCATTATAAATTTCATGGTATACTTCACAAGAATAGAAACTCTAGCATTGTGTTAGCTTTCTTGTTATCTTTAATTGAACATTTTATTCTTGGGATTGAGATGAGAGTGGTAGATAAAATTTAGAGGACAGCGTAAAAATTAAAGGACAGCATAAGAATTATAAAACAATATTTAAGGAGAAAGTTGAAAGGAAGAATATTGAGAAGTTGGGTTCACTGTCATAAATGTTTTATCTATTGAGATTTCACCACTTCCATCTATATCCAACAAGGACGCCATTATCAAGAACTCTGAGTAAGATAAGGTATCAGTATTTGAAGGATACGATTGGGTTTTTCTGATTAAAAAAAGACACATATAATAAATAAATCACAGTGCTGTTTGGTAAACAAAGCACAACTTCCAAACCTAGTCTTGAATCGAAGGAGAATGTGGCGTCCACACAGAGGTCTAATGGAGAAGTGCAACTGTCTAGATCAAAGGCCGACGAAGAGAGTGCTTGCAGTAGGAGAACTACACACACTGCTGGAAAGTCGGAGAGGCTGATGGGTATTCATGGTGATTCACAGAATAAGTGGGGAGCGGTGGGTAAAAGTTCTGTAAAATCTATGAAAGTCTAATAGTCTATGCTATCCTTTAGTTGTAGATTATTTACAGACATGTCACTAATGACACGAACACATCCCATATATATGCTAGGATGTTTAAAAGGTCTAACGCGTGGCACATGAAGGTAAATCCGACTCCCGGACACTCGGTTCTTCCACTTCTAAGGCAAAGCACAATCACTGATATCAATTTCTTATGCAGCCTTCCAAGTGTTGCCAGTGCTTACATGTGTGTGTGTGTGTGTGTGTGTGTGTGTGTAGACGCACGTGCATATGTATGTGTGTGAGTTGTCAATTGCTTTTCAAGATCTTTTAGCCATAGGGTATAGAGTAGATCAAAAAACAGTAAAACTTGAAGTTAGGAGAAGGTCCGCTTAGTGGGTTCAGTTCCTGTTTTCACTGCCCATAAAGTCGTGGCAACTTGGCAGAATAAGAAAAAAAAAAACTAGATGAGAAATTGTTTGTGCTCAGGTATTGACCCTGTAAATTAGTCAGAGAAGCTCTCATGGATGAAGCCCTCTTTCTTCAGCTTCTAACTGAGGGGGTTTAGACTGGGAGGAACTGGAGAGATGATGACAGAGATCATGGCTTTAGAGTGCTGGATCTGAGGTCCAGGCAGAAGTGTCCAGTGAGACACATGTGCTCTCATCTCACTCAGCAGGGAGAACCTAACTAGAGCTCAGACTTTGAAAGTCACATGCTATACTGAAGGAATGAAAGATGCGTCTCAGGAAACATCACCTAGGAAGAAGGCATGCATGGGGAGGAGAAGCTCCTGGGAACTCTGAGGAACATGACCTCATAAAGAGAAAGGAAAGACTGATGAGGATCATAAAGAGAAAGGAAAGACTGATGAGGATCAGGCAGAGTCAGCGGCAAAACCAGAAGGCTGCAGGCAAAGGCGAGCCCTAGCTTCAGCCAGCGCCATCACTAAACACAGTCTATATCTACAAATGCCTTTCTCCCAAGGTGGAAATCACTGTGCGAATTCCCAGTATCTTTAGAAAATGGTGACTAGAGCTAGCCTAGCCAGGCATCCTATGGCTGTGATACACATGACACCAAACATGACTTGAGGTAGAAAGGGTTTACTTCAGCTTATAGGACGTAGTCCACTATGAAGAGAAGACGAGGTAGGAACTAGGAGACAGAAAGTGAAGCAGAGGCCATGGCGTAGTAGTGCTGCTTATGGCTTGTTCTGGAATCATATTCAGCTACTATTCTTGTACCTGCCAGGACCACTTCCTTATGGGTGGTAATCCCCAGTGGACTGGGCTCTCCCACATCAATTATTAATGAAGAGGATGTCTCACAGACTTGCCTAGACCACAGAATTATGGAGGTACTTTCTCCACTGAGTTTCTCTCTTCTCAGAAGATTCTCAATAACTTATGTCAAGTTTACATAAACCTCAACAGTTTAAGGACTATGACCTTGATCTATAGCCAGGGATCTGTGTATGGAAATTTAATTCAGAAGATAACTACACAAGTAAGGAAGATTGTAAAATCTTCCAGTAAGGATGGTGGAGAAGGCACTCAAAATATAAGTGGGTAGCATCAGCTTCTGGTCCACTCTGGATGTCACCATAAAACAGAAGGCAATATGTATATGATACATAGAGGGAAGGTGGTGGGATTTGCATCCAATATGCCATGTGATGTCTTGCCTTAAGGTCACTGAAGATCACTCTCTCACATGTTGGAAGCTGCCTAATATCCTTCAACATATTCCGTTCCCAAGTAAACGATGGATTATAACACTTGCAACTCAGAACTCAGATCCATAGAACACAATATCATAAAGTCAAAATAAACAAATATTTGAGGGAAAGAGTAGTCCATAAAGCTAAATATTGCCTAGAAGCCAAGCAAGATAGTGACTAACAAGTATCTGGTCTAAGAATACAGAAGTTGCTGTGGGACCTTGTGAGATAGTTTCTGGGGGGTGCGGCGGAGTGATGTGGGAAATCTAGATAAAGGAAAATAGATGTGGAAATTGCTGGTTTATTTGGAGACTTCTGTTATTTGATTTTTTTTTCTAGAAACTGTCATATGAGAGGATGTTTATGCTGAAGAAGGCACGTGGGAGGATTTTTGCTGAGAACAGATGTGTGGTGTTTTTCTGGAGCTGCCTGGGAAAAGCATATATGATGTTTTGCTAGAGCATCCGCTGGGGAGAACACGTGATGTTTGGAAAGGGTATAAATATAACACTGTGTGGCATTGGTTCTCCTTGCCACTCTTTGCTCATTATCATTTGTTATGACTTTGTAGACAGAAATGCAATGAAGAAATTCTGGTGGTGTTCCGGAGCTTTCTTGCCACTTCAACAGACTCTGGCCAATCGGCAGAGCCTCTTGGATTTGTCTGGATCGAACTGCCATTGCTGATTCATGAACAGTGTTTGCACGTGGATCCAGCTACTGCTGCTGATTTGTGTGAACTGAACTAGTAATATCTTGACAACACAAATTGCATTCACACCAAAGAACTATTTCTAAACAGGCCCACATCTTCCTTTGCCCTATTAACGTTTCCTTTCTACTACCTCTGGTGGGTGGGCTAGAAGGGAGGTTAAAGCATTTAAGGACACTTATTAAATAATGTTTTGAAAAACATAAGCCTACAGGAGAATGTCTAATTTGAAGAAATAGAGATGGTAGGTAATTGGTAATAGATTACCAGTTGAAGAAATGTACTCAGGAAGAGGAAGAAAATCCATGTCATACAAGTCAGAAGGGCTGTGGAGTAAAGAGAGACCCACGCACACTGTGATGAAGGTGGGAAAGACAAACAGGAAAGCAGAAAGCTGAGACTGAGAGTCAGCAACTGTATGATTGTATCAAATTTCCTCTGAAGACAGAAAGAGATGATGTGTGGTTTTCAGATGGGTGTGTCACTCGTGAGAGAAGGAAGAAAGGGCAGGGGTGAGTACGTGGATGGCTGAAATAGAAACAGTAGATGGAGGACCTTATTGTCTATCCAGAGAGTAAGAAGGGGCGGCCCCTGGGGATGGGGAGGGTATGGAACACTGGATGTGGGAAAGGAAGTAAACTGAGCTGGAATTTGTGTGCCATTACCAAGCTTAGGCAGATACACAGCCAGGTGTGTATCAGTGTGTGGAAGGCAACTGAGATCTTCATGATTTTCTTGTTGTTGATGTTGTTTCTGAATTCTGTATTCATTAAGCCTTAACCCTACCACAAACTTGTGTCCTAGGGGCCGCAGACAGTTGCCTGCTTTTGCAACCAAGGAATACAGGCTGTGTTACAAGTTCCTCAAAGGTCACTTGCAAGTTAGTGATGACAAAGATAAAGTGGGATCAACCACGATGACCCATGCAGTGTAGTCTGTTCTTCAAGTTCAATCCAGTAATTTCTAGACAAAGCCGACTATTGCAAAGAACACCAAGGTATGCCCTGTTTGTTCCATTCTCTGGCTGTTCTCTGTCAAGTTTAAACTGGATTCACATTGCCAGGCTGACAGGAAGTCTTTGTCCCACATTAGTCATTTCCCTGACCTCTCTGCCATGCACTTCCTGTATATGCTCCTTCATGGCTGGTTAGTTGCTTTCCTGACTGGATCCATCTTGCTTTAAATTAAGGAACAGCTGGGCTCATTTGAAACATTGCCTTGTGCTGAACTTCCGGATTCATCGAGTACAAGATCATTCTTTCCAAGAAGGCGGATTTTTATCTTTAAATGCTAAAGCCAATTTAACAATTATATATTCGTTTGCCAGATGACAAAGATTTCAGTCCTTATAACATTGAAATTGCTGCATACTGGGAGTCACTAAACTGTCCAGCACCTTTCAGGAACAATATGGAGACACTCCAATTCCCACTGGCTCATGTAGACATAAATCACTGACTGAGCAGCACGGCTAAATTTGGCAATTTTAATCAACTTTTAATGTCATCTGGGAATAATGATTGCCCAACAAATCAATAGAATTGTGGTCCCTCTTCACCACACGTCTGTCCGAGGTAGGAGAACAAAGTTTAATTTAAACACATAGTTTCTTTCAAGCCCATTCTCCATAGTAAAGAGCAATTATTTGGAGTACAGTTAATACAGAATTAAGATGGTTTGTATTTAAAGGAAAAACAAATAGTTCCTTATGTATTATTAAAGCCCAGAGGTCTATTTTTATATCACGCCGATGAATGATGAATAAGGGATAGAATTTAGACTTAGCATGCCTACGTCTGTTCAGCAATACTTTGTGCTCATTAAAGGCAGCACTGGTCTGCCAACTGTCCCTGTATCAAAACACAAAGGACCCTTCCTGTGGAACACATATTGGCCTAATCAACCCAGTGCTCTCTCTGTCACACAGATCAAATCTGTTGTTCTGAAGCTTTCGTTTTGTTTCTATCTGCTTCCTGCCATCCAGTTCTTGTTGCTCACAACTTGTTCCTAGTTCTGTTTGTTGCGTAAACACTGAAATCAACATGGACTCTAATGTGACACACCAACCATCTTGTCCCATGTTGCCTCTTTGTGCGACCTGTTCTCATTTCCAGCTTCATTATTCTGTCACTGGCCATGGCCAAGTACCAACCGTCATTGCCAACCCGTTTTTATTAACGGATGCCCTGAAGAATATAATGATCATACTATATGTTAGATTTGATTCTTTTTGAAGACTCATGAATAAAGAGAGGGAGAGAATTGTAAAGGGAATATTAATAGTTCATTTCGAGCAACCAATTGTTAATTAGCCTCAAGCGTATTTAACAAATGTACGTAGAACATGTGACTTGGTTTCTTTGAAAGGAAGATGAAGCTGGCATTTATAATTTAATCTCTCTGCATACCTGATCTTCAGCTTAATAGCACTGCAAAAAGACTTTTCCTATAAGTTAATTTTTAAAATTATTAGTCATATGTTCTGCACATGTCACTTCAAATGGATTCTATTCTGGGAAAGGGCTTTTTCTCCTTTAGAAATTTGCATTTCTATAATTAAAAAAAAACCAATGAATGACTCTTTATATAATACACCTGCAACTGATTTGTTTAGAATGAATTGCTAAATTCCAGCCAGAACTTTTCTCTCTGATTTTAGTAAACAAAATATGCATAGGTAATTATCAAGTTTTTAACCTATTTCTTTACACATGGACACACATATGCAAAACTGAATCCCTGAGGTTACATTGAAAGATTATTCATAGAATTTGCAAAATGAACAAATTATATATGCTCTATATTCAAAGACAAATTAGAATATAATTTGGACCAAAAGGGAGTTTGACACAGTAATTTGGCCATAGAAGGCATCAGTAATAAATCAGTTACTGAAATAGCTAAAGATCGTAGGAGAAGTAGTTTCAAGTATGAGATGATTTTACCATCTAAACTCTAAAAGAATATTTTCCCAACTTTTCATTAGTGATAAAACATTTTAATCCCCAAAATAAAATGTTGCATAATATCACTCACATTGGAATCAATAAATATCTATAAAAGTATAAGTTCAATGACAAGTTTTACCAAGAACTAATCTTACTGGAAGACATTTTTCTAAAATTAGTTGTGATTAATTTCTTCCCTAAAAACCTCGTGAAACAAACTCCTCCCCATAAACAAAAAGATAAACAGAATGAGACTCAGTCATGCCAAGTGCCCTATACAAGCTCACTCAGTAACTAGCCAGAGTAAGAGCAAGTCTTGACCAACTTCATCAGAATTACAACCATTGGTCACAGATGGAGAGACGTTAATTTCATTTGCATAAACATAATATGTACATTTGCCTACTAAATACTCGAATTTCTTCTGATATATTCCTCTGCTATGAAGAAAAATAAAATTATGAAACTTGCAAATAAAATGGGTGGAGGTGAAAAGAATCATAGAGAGGGAGGGAGTTCAGAACCAGAATGACCAATGCCACATGCTCCCTCTCTTTGAGATCAAGTTCAAATCTCCTGCTTTGTGTTTTTTTTTATTTTTCCCATCTTTACACTGTGATTTTTCCCATCACAGAGCATTCAAAGTAGCTCCAAGAGCCCCTGTAGCCCTTTATGTGCTGATAGATAAGCCATCCTTCACCCTTTCATAGAACCAAAATCCCCCAAGGAAATCAAATTGTGGAAGCGGGCACTTGGAGTGGGAATCAGAATCAAATAAAGCCATATTCATTTTCTCTACACAATTTAAACCAATGACTCTCGACTGATGGGACTTTGGCCCTTGGAGGAAATACGCGAAGTCCTGAGACATTTCTGGATATCACAGATATCACAAAGGGGAATGAAGACTGCCACAGGAGCTACTGGCTACTGGGAGTTAGAGACAAGACCTGCTGCTAAACAACCTACAATCACAGAGCAAGCCCACCATGAAGAATTTCCAGACCAAAATGTCAACAGTTCAAGCAAAAGACCTGGTGTAAGCTGAAACCACTCTGTTATATAAGTTGAGTAATCCATCTTTTTAGGCAGAGCAAATTAAGGACTCAAAAACAATGTTTTTTTTTTTACAACCCATCCTTAGAAGGATCTAGATGCAGAACATAATCAGAATAGCCTTTTTCTAACTTTAATTTGCATAAGGATCATTTGGGAAACCTGAAAACATGCCAAGGCTCACAGCTAACCTATTTCAGAACAGAGGTTGAGTCCAGGGACATTCCTCTGTTTATAAGCTGAAGAGTGATTCCCATGCAGTTTGAGCCTCACTCTTAAGAAACAAGGTAGGAAATCAAACTGTATGTTGCTGATAACGAATATAAACAGTGAGAACACTAAAATTCCTCTAGTTTAGCATATGGCAGGAAAGCCATTGTTTACTAAGATAACAAATTAATGTATTATCCCATGCTTTAAAACAACGTTCCTTGGTTTTTGTGTACATGGGGTAGGAATCACCTGGAGATCTTGTTACTATGCAGATTGTGACTCAGGAGTCATCTAGAAAGTAGAGCATCCACATTTCTAATGAACCTCTGGACAATGCCTTACATTGCTGGTCCTTATATCCTGGGTTGACTACCTAGTATCAATTTGTTTTTGTTGGTTTTGTTTTTTAAAGAAAACTGCCAAGAATATAAAAACAGGAATACTTTGTTTTTAATGTGGTACAAAACCAACTACTAGAGTTCTTATTTCTAACAGCAGCTAGAAAATAGGTGTATGATTTAAATGTTAGCCCTGATGAAAAATTGTTTCTGTGAAATAGAAACCTAGCAGGTTTCTTATCATGACTTTATGACTAAAACGCACGTCTAAACATGAGAGTTTCCTGATAAAAGACTACATTTCCCAGCTTCCCTTTTGGACTACAGAAGTTATTTCTACCCTTATAAGGGGCTGCATCCTATCTTTCTTTATAGGCATATTAGCTATCCTCACATGTTGGTAACATAGATGCTCCCTCGCTATGAATAACATGGTCCATACCTCTTCTTTCTTCTTCTGTCTCTCTACAGCTGACTTTTAATATTCTAACATCTAACACATAATGTGGTCTCAGGTACTTAGAATGAATGGGTGCTAAACAAAATTTCTTTACATTAAGCCTGAGAAAAGTTATTCATAAAGCAAATTCCCCAGGGCTTGTAGACCCACCATGGAGTGAACAAAGTATTCTGTATAACAGCTAATCAATATTGATAATTCAAGTCCTCATCTCTTCTTCTTGTAGCATCTTGAGCAATTGTGAATCCAATAAGTTCCAACCTGCATATTTAGTGAGCAGTCCATGTGTAGGAGTGAATATTGCCTACCTGGAGAGTCACATACTGTGACACACTGACTCAAAGGATATTTGATTAATGCTTCTTCTACAGACTTTGAGAACCCAGACACAAGAAGAAATTCCGAAAATCTTTTCACAAAATTTGATTTTTAAGGTGTAAGTATCTTTGTTTCATATTAGAGAAGAAAAACAAGTTTTAAATTTAAAAATACAAATAAAAAATCCTCTCTTCAGATATTAATGCTTAATAAATATAAAGTCTTTATGCATGAATGGAAGTTGCTTTTGAGGCAGTGAAACCTGTGTATGACAGGAAGTAAATGATGAGCAAGTCAAGAACCGATGCCGGGATGTTTAGTAATTCAGTAGAAATTTTCAAAACTTTCACACTGAACTCAAGTTCCTGGTATGTAAAGGTTCTACAAGGCTGACTCGGAATACTATAGATCCGGGCCACACGGGCTAGCTTATTCACCTAACATCCATTTATTGCCCACTTTTGTGTATGAACTCAAATCCTTTAGATGCGATGAAGATTCATGGAATGTATTGGCTTAACAGACTTCTCCTTTCCCTCCCTCATATGGTTAGGCCTCTTCCAATCTGATCAAGGTTGTGGTGGTTTAAATGAAAATGACCCTCATAGGCTCATAGGGAGTGGCACTATTAGGTGTGGCTTTGTTGGGGAAAGAAGTGTGTCACTGGGGGTCAGCTTTGACATCTCAGATGGACAAGTTATGCCAAGTGTGTCATTCTCTTCCTGCTGCTTCTCAGTGTGGATGTAGACCTCTTGGATACTTCTCCAACACCATGTCTGCCTATGTGCTGTCCTGCTTCCTGTCATGGAGATGATGAATAAACCTCTGAACTGCAAGCCAACACCAGTTAAGGATTTCTTCATCGAGCAGTCCCTGGGTGGCAGCTCTGCACCCAATCTCACAAAACCCAGAGGAATCTGGGTTCGCAGGAGCTCTAACCCGGGCAGTATCTTAGGTAAGGAGACAGTAAAACCCACCCCAAACAGAGAGTAACTGGGACCCACTGGGACCCAGGAATTCACTCCTGACCTAGAGCACTGGTTCCTTCTGGACTGCATCCAAGCGCTGAGCAGATCTTGGGCCTCAGCTCTAACCCCAGTAGTAACACCCACCCCACACAGTTCTGATAATAGGAAAGACAGGCTCCAGTCAGAGACACCTCAGGTAGCACTAAGGAGATCCAGGTGGTGAAAGGCAAGCACAAGAACATAAGCATCAGCAACCCAGGGTACTTGGCATCATCAGAACCCAGTTCTCCCACACTAGAAAGTCCTGAATTCCCCATATCACCAGGAAAGCAAGACTCAGATTTAAAATCACTTCTAATGATGATGATAGAGGACTTTAAGAAGGACATAAATAACATTCTCAAAGAAATTGAGGAGAAAATAGGTAAACAGGTAAAAGCCCTTAAAGAGGAAACACAAAAATCCCTTAAAGAATTACAAGAGAACACAACCAAACAGGTGAAGGAATTGAACAAAACCATCCAGGACATAAAAATGGAAGTACAAACAATAAAGAAATCACAAAGGGAGACTACCCTGGAGATAGAAAACCTAGGAAAGAAATCAGGAGTCATAGATGCAAGCATCACCAACAGAATACGAGAGATAGAAGAGAGAATCTCAGGTGCAGAAGATACCATAGAAAATATTGACACAACTGTCAAAGAAAATGCAAAATGCAAAAAGTTCTTAACACAAAACATCCAGGAAATCCAGGACACAATGAGAAGACCAAACCTAAGGATAATAGGTATAGAAGAGAGTGAAGATTCCCAACTTAGAGGGCCAATAAATATCTTCAACAAAATTATAGAAGAAAACTTCCCTAACCTAAAGAACGAGATGCCCATAAACATACAAGAAGCCTACAGAATGCCAAGTAGACTAGACCAGAAAAGAAATACCTCTTGTCACATAATAATCAAAATATCAAATGCACAAAACAAAGAAAGAATATTAAATACAGTAAGGGAAAAAGGTAAAGTAACATACAAAGGAAGACCTATAAGAATTACACCAGACTTCTTACCAGATGCTATAAAAGTGAGAAGGTCCTGGACTGATGTCATACAGATCATAAGAGAACACAAATGCCAGCCCAGGCTACTATACCCAGCAAAACTCTCAATTACCATAGATGGAGAAACCAAGATATTCCATGACAAAACAAAATTTACACAATATCTTTCCACAAACCCAGCATTACAAAGGATAAAAGCAGGAAAGCTCAATACAAGGAGGGAAATTATACCCTAGAAAGAGCAAGAAAGTAATCTTCTTCCAACAATTCCAAAAGAAGATAGCCATACAAACAATGCCACCACTAATAACAAATATAACAAGAAGCAACACTCTCCTCTCTTTAATATCTCTTAACATCAATGGACTCAATTCCCCCAATAAAAAGACATAAGGTAATGGACTGGATATGTAAACTGGACCCAGCATTTTGCTGCGTATAGGAAACCCACCTCAGTGACAAAGACAGACACCACCTTAGAGTAAAAGGCTGGAAAACAAATTTTCAAGCACCTGGTCCTAAGAAACAAGCTGGAGTAGCCATTCTAAAACCTCCAGCCTGAGAACACAAAAGGAGGGACTCATGGCTCCACCTGTATAGGTCGTTGAGGGTGGCCTTGTCAGGCATCAGTGGAAGTGGAGGGCCTTGGTGCCTGGAAGTTTCGATTCCCTAGTGTTGGGGAAATCCAGAGCAGGAAGGCGAAGGTGGGAATAGGAGGATGGTAGAAGCACACCCTCATAAAAATAGGAGGAGTGGGGTGGGATGAGGGGTTTTAGGGAGGATGGGAGAGGAGATAACATTGAAAGGTAAATAAAATATCCAAAAACAAACAAACAAAAAAAACAGATAATGGATCTGGCAATTGCAGTTGAGCAGTCGAGACTTTTGTCAATAATTTATTACGGGGATTTCACATAATCCTCAAGGACACAGTATTGTGGAAGAGGCCCATGGAACTTTAAAAAGATTGGTGAGACATTCTGTTGATGAGACAAAGAATGATGCCGACCTGTGAGCTTGCTGAGTGCCCTGACAAGGGTGACTGGGGAGCTGTATTATTCCTGACCCATCTTTGCTTGACTATATCCCAGATGGGACAAGCTGCCTTGCCTCAAGTTTTTAGACCTTGTGGGATAGAGAACTGAAAAGAGAAATTATGTCTCTTGTATTCTTCTTAAAGGTGCCCAGCTATTAGGAATCAATCATGTACTAGTCTAGAAATCAATTCAATATGAGAAATAACAGTCTAATTTTGGAAGACTGGATCTGGACTTTGTCAGAGACATATTTGGAAGCTAGCTGTAGCTCGCTCTGATGTTAGGTTAGCAAGAGATAATGTTGGGATAGGATCTGTATTTCAAACAAGGGTTAGTGCATGTTTTAAGGCTCTTTTAATTGTCAAACTAAAATTGGTTTTGTCTCTTCTACAGCATTTATTGTAAGTTGCATTGACTGTATAATTTCCAATTATGTTAGTGTGTTGAAATCTGGCATGTCTGTTACGGGGGTCTATCAACCAGCTTTCGTCTCACTGCCCTGAGTATTAGAAAACCTTGATTCTCTGAAAAAAGCTTGAAAGTGCTGGAAGAAATGAGTTAGACTTTAAGCAGAAGCAAGATGGTAGCAGGCTTGATTATTGCTGGTATAACAGGTTTAGCTCCATTAATTGCTAGCAGCACTGCTTCTGCAATAACATTGACACAAGGAGTTAAGACAACAACTTTTGTTAACCATCTAGTAAAAAAAATGTTACTAATGCATTGAGTATGCAAGAGGATTTATATAGGTATCTGGAACAATGAATGATGCTCTATAACCCATTCAAATTATCTGAAGAAGGTTCAGAGTGCAAGAGTTAGGAGCCATCCCAAGTGTGATGACAAATATCATTTGAGTAGTGTTACTTTTGAAATTCATAATGATTGTCATTATAATTAGAAAAAAGGTTAAAGACACCTGTAGGATATTTGGCATAATCCTAACACCTCTCTGGGTGTGTTAACTTTCCATAGTGAGGTGATGAATTTAAAGAATGCTGCTCTGTTGACCTCTGATGCTGCAGATAATGCTGATAAAATTATCCAAGGCCTGAGCTCAGTATTTCCATTTTGGACAAACCTCAAGAATGATATATATAGCTTGATCAGGCTAGCCCTTCTTGTCCTGGAAATACTTTTATTTCTGCCCATCGTGTTAAAGTTTATCTTTAACAACATCAACATGTTGGGAGCCAAAATACATGGCTTAAACCTGAAAATGGACCCCCAGAGCTATTAACTTAACAGGCTGGCAAGCCAAGGACAGGTAAGATTCTGCACAGAGCCTTACCAACCTAAGATAGAAGTGCATTGCCTTTGATAATTCATATTCCATGACAGGGAAGGAAGGTATTCTTGTCAGAACTATCTAAGGCAGGCTGAGTCTTATTAATGAAATAAAAAAGGGGGAGAGGTGGAGAGCCTTTGGGGCTGCTTGGCAAGAAGCTGACATGGACCAAGGACAAGAAAATAGGCTTCAAGCAGGAATCTGACATTAGATTATAACAAAGAAGTAATTTCAGGTGGGAGTCTAAATTATAGGCCAGAACAAAGAAGTAATTTTAGACAGGAATCTAAATTTTAGGCTACAACAAGGAAGTAGGCCTCAGACATGAAAATGACCTTGGGCTAGGACAGGGAAGTAGGCTCAGATACTTTGATCATCCTGATAAGCCTTTAGAAACACTGATCAAGGGAGTGTTCACAGAACCGGGTTTATTGCCTTGCTTTTTCTTTGACTATTTGTGGTTATTGTATTGCTTGTTCCTTGACTATTTGCATCTATTGTATTGCTAGACCCTCAACCTAGAACTGACCTTATTACATGCATGTAATCAAAATGGTATAAAAGCATAAAGGAAGAGGGAGTATAGAATAGGGGGTTCTAGTGAGGGGAATTGGGGAAAGGGGATGACATCTGTATTGTAAATAAATAAAATATCCTATAAAAAAAAAGAAAAAAAAGGATTTTTTCATAAGAGTTGCCATGATTATGGTGTCTTTTAACAGTGATGGCAACCCCTAAGACAAAGATGCCTCCACTGTCTGTCTGCTTGGCTCAGGATGTTGGTTTTCTCCTGTTCTTAGGGACATGGGTCTAAGACAGGCTCTCTGGCTTTGGACTCAGATTACAACTGTAGTATCAGCAGCTCTTCTTTGCCTGGAGTTTACCAACAGCAAACCCTGGGACTTGTCCACTTCAGCAGCCCCACAAGGTAATTCCTTACAATAAATCACACTGCTTCTTTTATCTGCAGGATCTTGACTGTTCAGCATTTTTGAACTTTTTTTTTTTTAAAGAAATGTTATCCTAACATACCACAAAGAGTGCATCATTAGCCATAGCTTTGAAAGCTACCATATCTGTTAGGCTTCTCTAATTAATCCCATAGGGCTTAGTTCTCTGGGCCATTTATCCCGGCTGTATTAGGAGGCCTCTCATTAGTTCCAGTAAGGGCTCTTGGGCTTCATTTAAAATCACAGATTTCTACTCATTCTGTATTTTCCTTCCTGTCCTGTAAAGAAACTCTTTAGGGCCCTCACTCTGTTTATTCTTAGAGGAATCAACTCAGATGCCTCAACATTCCATACCTAATGATACGCTGATGTTGACTGAGTAGGAATTCATGAAGAGAGTCAGCTGTGAGATAGCAAGGAGTTGTAAACAAAGAGGAGGAAGGGTGAGAAAGGAAGGAAAGAGGGAGGAAGGCAGTGGAGGGGAAGTAAGGGAGGGAGGAGGAAGGAAAGAGGAGGGGGAGGAGGTAAGACAGGAGAAAGGGGAGACAAGGAAAGGAGGGAGGGAAGGAAGAGAGGGAGGGGGAAGGAAGGAAGGAAAGAAGGAAGGAAGGAAGGAAGGAAGGAAGGAAGGAAGGAAGGAAGGGAGGAACTGAGAGAAAGTAAAAATAGAAGAGGAGAAATGGAATTCATGTGGCTCTAACTCACCATATTTCTAATTCCAAGTAACTATTTTACTGTAGGACTGCAAATTTATTCTTTCCTTAAAATTAAAAAATTAACATAGCTGCATTAGGAAGATTGTTATGAAGAAAATTACATAGGATTCTTGTTTGTGAAAAACTGAATTAGGTAAGGTTCCTAA
This sequence comes from Grammomys surdaster, assembly GCF_004785775.1. Taxonomy (NCBI): domain Eukaryota; kingdom Metazoa; phylum Chordata; class Mammalia; order Rodentia; family Muridae; genus Grammomys; species Grammomys surdaster. Next base: position 2,741,861 of record NW_021620648.1, on the reverse strand, counting down.
CAAGTAAATTAAAAGTGACAAAAAGAAAGAAGAAAGGGAAGAAAGGAAGGCAGACCGGCAGAGTTTATGGACGAGGGGAGGTTGCATGAATTTGGACCCTGAATTAACTAGTTGCTGTCTGAGCAAATGATCTTGGGCAAGTCATCTAGATTTCCAAGCTCTTCAGTTCTTTCAGCTGTAGGATAGACTGTAACAGGAAAGAGTGGGGACGCTATCCAGAGAGGGATGAAGGCCCGTAAGAGCCAGAAGCAGTGTCAGGGAAGCAGTGCGGCTGGACACGATGGGGAGGCTGCACACAGAGTCTCTTTGTGGCTATTACAGTATGTACAGGGTCTGTGAAAGACCTAGCTGGAAAAAAAAAATCTCAGTGTGGAGAGGGGAGGTGAGCAAGAAATTCCACCCCAGCTGGAGAGTTACTAACAACTGATAACCACTAGGACAGGGAGGTAAGTCAATTTTCTTTTAAGTGTGTGGGCCTTGGTGAGCAGAGCACAGTGATCCAGTGGGAGATCACACACCCAACAGTACCTGGGCGGCACAAATTGGACTTGATGGTTTAAAATAGTGTTTTGTTATTATTTATTATATGATAGTCGTTATTATTACCTACAGTAAGAGATGCTGACTTTTACACATGAACACTAAAACACACACAACAAATCAAACAGACATTAAAATGATAAAGACTGAACCCAACATGTCCAGAAAACAATTCTACCAATAAGGAGTTATGTGCTTTAGGTTTCAGACTCTACCAAACTCTTATAAACACACACAGACACACAGACACACACAAGCACACACACTTAAAGACACACCTGACTAGTTTTTATAATTACACATGACGTTCAGTTCTTTACACGATTCACTTCTGTAAGACAATCTCTCTTCTCAGGGCATCATCAAGAGCTTGGAGAGCAAACCCCCGGTGGCCATGAGAAGTGTAGTCAGGGAATGGCTGCTTCCACATGATTGACATGGACAGATGTGACTGTGAGGTCCAGGATCTACAGCACTGAAGAGGAATTTACTGGCTGAGTTCTGGGGTCCCTGATCAAGAGTGCCAACATGACCCTCATAGGTGAGGAGAGACGATTCTGTGAACACATCAAGAGGCCCAGGCATTTCCAATTGAAAATGAAAACTGACACGGAGCAGGGAACCATTCTGAAAATACAGTCCCCAACTAAACTCTGGACAATGTTCAGACATCATATATAAACTGAAAAAAGGTGAAATGAAACGTAAACACTAAAACCATAGTAACTCACAGGAGTCAGGCAACAGGAAATGGGTAGGGAAAGATATATAATTTCAAAGGGGGAAGTGAGGTGAATATAGGGTTCACAAGAGACAGAAACGCCAGCGTATTTTCAGATATCAGTTCTTTTATATCTAAACACTGGGCAAGCTGTGAGGTTGTAAAAATCCTATGTTTACCCTACTGGCAGTGTGTCTCTGTGTTTCGGTTGTTGTTTGTCAACTTGACATCAGCACAGCTTTCTGGGGAAAGGAACCTCGACTAAGAAAATACCTCTATCATACTGAAACATAAGCAAGTCTGTGGGCCATTTTCTTAATTAGTAATTGGGATAGGCAGGATCAGCCCACTGGGGGCGGGGCTACTCTTGGGCCAGTGGTTCAGAGCTGTATAAGGAAACAGAGCAAGCCATGGAGAGCAAGCTGGAAGCAGAGCTCAGTGTCTGCCTCAGTTCTTGACTCCAGGTCACTGCCTTGGCCTCCTTCAATCGACAGCAACCAGGGCATGGAAGCCAAATAAATTCTTTTCTCTGCAAGATGCTTTTGGTCATGGTGTTTTATTACAGCAATAGAAAGTCTAACTAGTATCCTGTAAGATTCAATTAAAAACCAAGAAGGGAAGTAACTTAAAAGGACAAAAGCAAAGTCCTTGAGGTCTCCTCTCCCCTCTCTCTCTTCTGTGACATGCTCTTTGGAGCTGCAAACTGGCTCTACTGTCACTTCTGTAACCAAATCGGGATGCTCATGTCCTCAGTCTCATCTGTCAGCTTCATTGCCAAGGATGCCTTTCTGTCCTTCTGGACTTTTCTTGATCTCCCAGAAGTAGATGTACTTTTATTGTGTCTGCCAGACGTTGACATCTGAAAACTCCATTTTCTAAACTTACATGCCAGCAGTTCTAGAGGGTGGGGTCCTTGAGGAGGCACAGGAGTTTCAGTAAAGAGGGGAATGGAGTGAGCATATATGCTCGGAATCAGCATCTGGCACACTTGGTCATATCATGAGGCAGGAGGGAGACTTTTACCAGATGTGAGCAGGTGTCAGTGCCCTGCTCTAGGTACTTCACAGATTCCCGGAAGGGCAAGGCAACATAACTTCTTCTATAATGACAACTTCTATTGTTTGTAAAGTAACTGGTCTCGGGTATTCTGCTGTAGTCACAGAAAATATTCTAAGGAATGTTCAGCATTTACCTGGAATCCGCTCTTCCTGAGGCTCTAGGGTGCTGCCCTCTCCTCTCTTCCCCCCAACATTTTATGTATCACACCACTTTCACTTAAGAATTCCGTTGCATGTCCAACTGTAACTGAACGCCACATCCAATCATATTTAAACAAATATACCCAAACCAGAACTAACCCAAGACTGTTTTCCCAGCCTCTCCCGTAAGTGAGCCTCATCAGCATTCATCTACTTTTGACTCAAAACCAGGGGATCAACTTCCACACCTTCTTCCTTGTCCGCTATCACCAGAATCCTCAGAACCTGGTAGTTTTACCTCTGAAGTGTCTCCATCTTTCCATTGGCATTTAATCACCGCCAGTTCCCAGCTGCTTTCTCCACCTCCGCCTTGCAGCTGAAGTGATTTCCTTAAAACAGGTGACCAAGACCTCTGTGCCTCAACAACACTCTGTCATAGTTTGAATATGAAATGTCTCTCACAGGTTCAAGTGCTGGAACATTCTGTGAAGGTACCCACGTACTGTGGGGTGCTCTCTCTAGACCTCAGATTAGGCACAGACCACACACCAAATAGTGATTTCCAAGGGCAAACTAAACACAAAGAGATCCCTTATTAGGCAAGGGAAAGAGAAGATGTTGTGTTGCCTTGCCCTTCTGGGGATCTGTGAAGTACCTAGAGCAGGGCACCGACACCTGCTCACATCTGGTATGAGTCTCCCTCCTGCCTCATGATATGATCAAGTGTGCCACATGCTGAATCTGAGGCAGGCAGAAACAGCAGCAAACGGCTCCGCCAAGTGTTAATTTTAAGAGGGAAAATGTGTCAGAGTGAGCTAGGATGGGCTGGGAAGTTAATTAGGACAGTCAAAGTAATGAAATTTGATGGCTGGACCTTGATATTTTGATAGCTGGACCTTGATGATCAGCCTCAGGAATGAGTCAGGCAATACAAAGTGGCCAAGTAAGGGAACAGACCTTGGTGGTTAGCTTTAGAAATGGAATCTCAAGGTTTAGCGAGGGAGAGGAAAAGGGGGGGGGGTGAAAGCCTGCCAGTGCCACGTTTGCCATGCCCAGGGCTGTGTTTGCCATGCTCAGACCTGCTAGGGCCCTTGACTTTGTCTCCAGAGGACATCTCTGTTTGGGGAGGTTGTGTAACCTCTGGGATGGGGATCCTACATGCATCAAGCAGGTCACCGATAGAGAGAAGCTTAAGGTTCATACACTGCTTCTTGTGCTGTCTCTGCTTCCTGACTGGCTACACCATGTAGCAGCTGCTCCACATTCCTGCTGGTCAACACTGACACCCCATCCCCCTGCTTTCCCTCAAGCCTGCACTATGTGGAGGACTGGAGGAGGACTGTAAACATCATTCTCTCTCTTTAAGGTGCTGTTGCCAGGTGGTGAATCCCAGTGACCAGATAAGAAGATGGATACGGCAGCCTTTGATATCCAATGCTCCACATCTCATCCTGCCTCTCATAAACATGGCTTCCTCTTCTCTCTGTCTCACATGGGCTGCCCTTTAATCTCCTAAAGTGCTTCTGTCCCCCCAAGAAGCCTGGCTCTTCCACACAGGAGAATCCTTCTATCCCATCTAAGGCTAGCTGGTCTCACTCACCCTTCACGTTTCAGAATTAAACTCTGCACAAGATTTTCTGAATCCCAACATTTCCTAGTTAGGCTCCTAGGTAGTCTATTCATCTTTCAGGGTACTTGTCACGTGTTGGTAAAATGTTATTTAATAATGGATTTGTTGTCTTCTTTGCCTGAGATAGTATCAGCCATGTGCATCACCACATGTGGCATCACATTTAGCACTAACCTTGTACAAGAGAGGCATTCAATAAATGTAGGTGCGGTGAATAAATCAACTTTAACATTTACTGATGCTGTAGGAGTGCTGAACAGGCACACTACAGTCAAAATCAATAACCACAATTATAGCTGTAGCATTAAAACAACCTCACAGATTTAGGGAATAAAATTTATGTCACTAACAAACTATCATTCTCTTACTTTTAGTGTAGAAATCTATTTTGTTTTTTTACAGGGACAAGGCTCTAGCAAACTAGAGGCTGATAAGTATCATGTAATACCACATCAACATTTAACATATGGATTGTGTCTAAAAATTCAAAGCAATCAACAGTTAGCAACAATGCTAGCATAAAAACAGAAGGCGAATTTAATGAGAGTATTGCCAAGGTGGGCTGGCAAGATGGCTCAGTCGGTAAAGGTGTTTATCAGGACCCACAGGTCCTGAAGCATAAAACCAACTCATATAAATTGTTCTCTAACCTCCACATACGCACTGGCACATATGTATATATAAGTATGTGACACACACTCACACACACAAATTATATATATATATATATATATATATATATATATATATATACACATATATACATATATACATACACACACATGCACAGTAGCCAAATAAGGGAATAGACCTTGCAAGGTTAGCTTTAGAAATGTAATATCAAGGAACCAAAAAATGTATATCATATATATATATATATATATGCATATATATATATATGATTGATTGATAGATAGATAGATAGATAGATGCATGCATGGATGGATGGATAGGTAGATGGATAGATACATAGTTAAAATATATTTTTTAAAGCAGAGAATATGTCTCAAAATGCTGAGGATGTTGCTCTGTTGGCATAGGGCTTACTTAAAGTGAAAGAGTTCATGGTTTTGATTTCAAGGACTGTATAAACCAGATGTGGTATCACAAGACTACACTTGTAATATCAGAGCTTAGGTTGGTAGTGGCATATAATACCAGAAGTTCAGGGTCATCCTATAGAGGGACGTTAAGGCCAGACTGGAGATACATGAGACCATGCCTCAAAGTAGCATCAAAAGACCCTTTCCCTCATAGACCAATACTGTGTGAATAGCCAAAATTACAAAAGACTTAGATGCCCACATGTATAAAAATTTCAAGGTTCCAACATCCTTCCATCATTTTCTCAAGTTTTGAGAGATACATCTTCAAATGGCCAAGAACAAGGTTAATAAACATCTCAGCATGATACATTCAAGATGGGAACATCTACATGTGGATACAAACTTGCAGGGGAACAAAATTAGAAACAATTTAAACAAAGAATGTCTTCATATCTCTAGCTTCTTAGACTGTGGCCCATCTCTATAAATGATAACAGTATCTATGTGTTGCTTAACTTCCAAATTCTGACTCTCCTAGAGCCCTTTGTCAGGCCTACACCGTTATAAACCATCCGCATGGCTCTTGCTCTGAAGATTCACTGTGAATGTGCTCGCCCTCATCACCGCCTGTCACTGTTCTGACTGAGGCCAGGACATCTTCGCTGAAACTTCTACAGCAGCCTTTCCCTGGTCTCTCTGTGAATATACAGTTCCTTTCCCACGATGGCAGCAGTTCATTATCAGTCCCATGTAAGTACAAGAACATCTAAGTGAAACCATGGCCTGACGTCCTTACAAGCCACTGACATCTGCTGGCCCTACTAATTGTCCAACCAAAGCCCCATCCCTCTTACCATTACATCATTTTCCTCTCTGTCTCTGGAGCGTTCCAAGTTTGCTTTTACCTAGGACTTTTCCACACTCTGTTCCTTCTAGTTGGAATGCACTGTCCCAAGTCTTTCTAAGTCTTTTCCTTGTCATCCAGAGACCTGAGGGAGGGACAGCCACTTCAAAGGCTGAGCATCCCACTCCCATGAATCCCCTGTCACTTCCAGCCCACCATCTGTTTCACTTCCTTCCTGTGGTGATTTTCTACCATACAATTATCCTCTCCATGGTTACCAGCTTACTCTGTTCTCCTCCTCCTAGAATGTAAAGTTTCTGAGCATGCAAGCTTAATCATTTTGCTCACCATTTACTGCCCAGGGCATAGAAAAGTGCTTGCTAGATACTGAATGCTCACTGAGTATTTGTTATGTAAGTGCATACAGTTAACAAAAAAAATCAGCTAAAGAAATGATCAGAAAATCTATGTTCGAAAAGACATATGTGTTTGCATCATTGGTTACATATGTTTGTATCTCTGGTTACATACATGTGCATGTTAATAATGCCAGGAGAGCTCATTACATGTGAGGGTACGTAACTATTATGATGAAAATAGATAACTTTGCTAAGAAAACTCAACTCTATGTTCACTAAGAAAAAAAAATCACAAAGTAAAAATCCATCCTAACTTAAGATCTGTTAAAAATAACTTTAAATAAATTTGCATTATTAATGGGGTGGAAAGCCATGAATCCTTCCTTCTTCGTAAATGGAAGGGTCCCTTCAGGGATGAATAAGAAGCACTGAAAGAAATACTTGATCCAAAGGCAGCTTTAAAAAATGAATACCAATTCTCATATAGAGAAAATCTACCTAATTCCAAGGGAAACAGCCAGTTCTCAAAGGAATGAACGGAGGCTGTTGTTGCCACACACTCTCTACCTCTAGTGACCTGTGGTGTGAGCTTGAAAGCTTCAGGGGTAAAATGGAGCCTCTAAGTCCCCCAAATACCCAATGCCCTCAGATCAGTGTTCTCCTTTGGCCATACATTAACCCATGGATGGTTTAGGTTTACATAGAAGCACCTCGGAAGGGTAAATTCCAGCATCACAGGGACTTTGCCAGTCTACAGGAGCACAGCTAGAGCCAAACAAACTACATGGCCTACTCACTGTATTTGCATCATCTCTATGAGACAGCAAACTACCTTGAATATAGGGGTTTTTTTCAAATAAGCAAGAAATGATATTTTCTATTGTGTCTATTTGCTAAGTAAAATAGAGCAGGCAAATGATCACTGAGGTTACAAACAGCAGCAAAGGAAAGTAGCAGTAGACACTTCATCTTCCTGGTCATTGACCACCTTTGTTACACAGCGGTGTCTAGAAAAGTCCAACTGTGATTCGTACTACAGGCCATGGCGATCATGTCACTATGTGAGCTACCTGAATATCTAATTATGAAATGGAGAAGGCAATTTCACAGTGGAGACATTGTTCTAATCCGAGGAATGGCCACATTAGCTTATTAGCAGATAGCTGAAAAACTCTAATTTGAAAGATAATTATTTTTAGCTGATTAATATGCTTCAGATTAAACTCACTGCTTTTAATGGGCCCATCAACTTGACAACCTGGGAAATTAATAAATTTTACATGCAGTAGTCCCAACGGATTTCTACAGCCAGCCAAGCTACACATGAGACTAAGGATTACCTTCGCAGTAGGCGTTGTCCTCCCGGAGAGCCCGGAAGCCATCCCGGCAGCTGCACACGGCCCTGTCGTTCAGGTTCCTGCAGACGGAGTTCTCCATGCAGGTATGCTTCTCAGAACAGAAGTCATAACCTGAAGAAGAAGATATTCGGGTAAATAAGACTGTGACACAGCAATCTGCTCCATAGTGCCCTTGGTTTATTTTTCTTTTTTCTTTTTTTCTTGAAAAACCTTTTTTCATACAATATATTCTGATCATGGTTCCCTGCACACACACACCCAATTCCTCCCAGATCTTCCCACCTTTCCATCTATCTCTTCCTCTCTTTAGAAAGTAAATGACAGGCAAAGAAAAAACAAACAAACCAGAATTAAAAGAAGGGAAAGAAGGAGAGGGGAGAGGAGGGGAGGGGAGGGGAGGGGAGGGGAGGGAGGGAGGGAGAGAGAGAGAGAGAGAGAGAGAGAGAGAGAGAGAGGCAGACAGAAGAATCTCTGAGTTTGAAGCCAGCCTGTGCTACAAAGTGAGTTCCAGGACAGCCAGTGCTACACAATATTACATAGAAATACTCTGCCTCAAACAAACAAACAAAAGAAAAACAAAAAAGAAAGAGTAGTTAATTTTGAAGCTATGTACTCTAAAGACTTACTAGGTTATTACTTGACAATTTAACACATGTATATTATATATTCTGATTACCCATGTCACCTGTCCCCCCTTTTCTGTCTACCATGCCCACCACCAGTCCCTCAGATTCATGACTGTTGGTTTTATGACCCACTTTCTTTAACCAGGACCGTCTGTGTGTGTGGTTACCAGTGGCCACACAACTGAAGACAGAGCCTCGCTTCTCCCTGAATCCCTGAATCTCCCTTGGTCCCTGAGCAAATGGCTTCCATAAGGAGAAGGCCCCTGAGCCCCTCTTCCATCTATGCCTGGCTATGGCCATGTCCGTTATTGTGCAGACCTAGGGCAGGCACCCACAGCTGCTATGATTTGCTGATAAAAACAAAATGTTCTTTATGTTTGTTTGATTCAATTAATTTCTACTTCAAATGCATTTATATCTTTTTTGTTATTGACTTTATAAATGCTACCCAGCCCTTAGTCATCCTACTGTAGCTCTCTGCATACTTGAAACAAGGATTCACTGAGTTCAAAATGAATGTTCCAGTGAAGGTGCTAACACATGGCAACACACATTATCAATCCTTTAACGTCCAGGCCAGAGAGAAATGTGCCCGACAATATTTAAGGGATGAAGAAGATTGGGCATTTTGGAATTGTTCAAAATGAAAATTACATCACTTTAATCTAATTTTGTCCGAAGATGTGCATGGCAGTCTATAACCACCCAAAAGAAGAAAGTTTTTATGAGTAACAGGATTTTCACAGATCCCAGAGTCTTTTTGATGAGAAAGAAAAATGGAACTTTTAGAAACAGTGACGCCAATCACATGCCACCGACCCTAAGGATTTCTTTCTTCTATTGAAACCCCCTGTTCAATGATATCTGAAATGCTGGGATGGGAATCCTGAGTGGTGGAATCCATCTTAAACGGGGATTACATGATTGTGGGTCATCTGACAAATTTTTAAATTGCCTAATGCATACTTTACTGCGAGAACTTCAAGCTGCCTGCCGATTTACAGTTTTATCCCATCTATCAGAGGGCAAGAAGGTCTTAAAATAAGCTTCTGTCTATATAGATAGGAGTGACATACAGTTGAGAAAAATCTCAATGGGCCCTCCTTATGTGTAATGAAGTCGGTGCCCACTTTTACCCGCTGGGTCACACTCATCACTCACTGCCTGGAGCATTTTCAGTAGCACTGCAGAGTTACATTGAACTCAACTACAACTTTCAACGAAACATTACTGGTGCACCTTAACAAACCTTAAGATAGCCAATGGATCTGAGACACAGGAAGTGTCTGTCGTTCAAAGGAGGTAGAGAAATACCAAGTGGAGAGTGAATGCTATAAAATCATTTTAAAAGTTATAAACGCATAAAGACAAAAATAGAGTTACTAATACCCCTTTAATCGCTTAGAAAGTTGACTTCTCTTCACAATATAACGTCTCAGGATTAAGACTCAATATTTGGAAGCAAAATTCTCAAGAGAAAAATTTACACAATTTAAATTTAAAAATGCAAACCTTTCCTGGAGGGCCATTTTATTCCTTTCTTTTTAAGTAACTAAATTAGGATCGTGTTTCTTAAAATGCATTTCACTGACATTTCACAATTCCTGCAAGTGTGCTCTGGCCTCCACTCACTGGTGCACTGTGGCCTGCACACGTATGCTCACATGGACAACAAATAACAATGTTAAAAAACTAAAACTTTTCATTTGATGATTAGAGTTGAGTGTGAACAGAACACAACGAAATAAAGATGGAAACAAAATGCCCAGCACTGTGCAAAACAGGGGCAGGAATAAGTTTTCATCTATTTTTTATTATTAAATTGATCTATTTTTTATTTACTTTTCAAATGCTGCCCCCCTTCCTGGTAATGGAGTAACTTCAACGGAAACAAAATGGTACACATTTTCCAACGTGTATATTTACCTTTTCCTTTGTAAGCTGCACTTCACATCAGCATGAAGAGCGCTGTCTCTATTATGTGCACACTGCGCCTGGGATGGTTACTCTATTCTAAATATGTCCCTGTGAACATTGACTACACTCCAGACATCACTCCAGTGTTAAGGTACAGAGATGAATACAAAGACTCAGTTCTTCCCTGAAGGGCACAGCCTGAGGCGAGAGGTGGACACGCACATGTATAACCTCAGGTTGACACAGCACAGGTCTCATGGTTTCATAGGTGACAAGGTCTTAAGGAGTCTGTATAATCATTGCTTAACTTTAATGCTTGAACCAACATGTTTAAGAACCTCTAGAGAGGGCACCTCACTGCCTCCTGAGGTAGCCATTACATCTGTGAATACTTTTGCTGTTTGCATTCAGTGAACTAAAACTCTACGACGGGGGTAGTTATGGTTATAACCATATGGTTATAAGTCTAGGCCTTATCCCATCAGAGGCAACAGAAAAGAAGTGGTTCACATCTATGAAGCCTGTCTTCTCTGTAGCTGTGAAGCCAATGCATGGTTCAGAGTGGACCTGATGCAAGCAGGAAATCTTGTGCAGTCTGTTTCTGCATGTAGGTCAGCTGGAGAAACAGACCGAGGAGAAAGGAGAGTGAACCTATCGAAGGATAACTGTCTCCAGCAATGGTAAGCTGACTCAGGTTTAGGGGTCAGATCCAGAGACAGGCACAGACATATGGCAAAAGTGCCTGAGAGCATCTCTGTTATAGTTCAACAAAGGGCTCAGGGCCTCCCACTGTGTTACAAATTCAGGTAAAATGTTGTTAACCTTTGGAATTAATTCATCAAAATTTCTCATGCATATCAGTTATATTATCCTCCTACAAAAAAACTCTTGTATATAAATCTTTTGACATGTTTTTGTTTTTAATTGGCATCTAGTAATTGTGTGTATTATGGGATAGCTTATGACATTTCAGTAGATGCATATAATACATAATGGTTTGAGTAGGGTAATTGGCATATATATCATCTCAGACATATTCCATTTTTTTTTTTTTTTGTGGTAGGAATGCTCCAAGCCCTTTCCATTAGGAAATTGGAAATACACAGTTAATTGTAATCCACACAGATCGTACTGAGCCACAGAAGACAGAAATCATTCTTCCCATCCACCTGTACCCCTGGGTCTGTCAGCCATCTTTCTCCACCGTCCATTCTCTGTGCCTTCCTGGGATCTAGTAACCACTATGCTGTTCCTCCTTTGGTGATATGTACTTTTTAACTCCCGTGGGTAAGTTTAAGCATGTGGCAGGTGTCTTTCTGACTCCAGTTTGTGTCATTTAACATAACTTCCTCCACTTGCACCCATGTCCTTGCCTGAGAGTGATATTACTTCACCAAAGGCTTACCTTTACAAACCTTGCAGCAGCTGTGAGACAAGGCGATCTGATGAGACTCGGGACAATCTAAAGGTGGGCAGCCAACGTTCTCAACAAGCTTCATGGTCTGATCCTATTGGACAACAGAAAAGAGATGTCTGCCGTTTCGTAGTTAGAACTTGACCGCAGAGTTACCGTCAGAAGACCTCTGCCTGGGCCATTGAGTTATACCTACGGCACTAAATCTCATCTGGCAAGCTTTCACAGAGAGCCAACAGCCCTGGGTGACAGAGCCCAACACACAGAAGCCAGGCCAGCAACACTCGGACACCTACGTAACCCTGGAAATGTGTGTTAGTTCTCCAACAGATTTCTAAATATAGTGACAAGCATAAGCAAAGACAGAGCTTGGATTTCAGTGACAGCACACTCTGAATTCAACACATGTCAAACCAGCAAAATTATGTTGGATTTTTGTATGAGGTTGCTTCAAAATTCTGTTAAGAAGAGTCTTGCTGGGGTTGTGGTACATATCTGTCATTTGGGAGGTGGCAGAACTCTGTGACATCACGATCAGCCTGGTCTACACAGTAAGATCCAAGCCTGTGAGGGCTACACGATGAGACCCAATATATGTCTGTCTGTCTGTCTGTCTGTCCGTCTGTCTGCCTTCCCCCCTTCTGTGTGTGTGTGTGTGTGTGTGAGAGAGAGAGAGAGAGAGAGAAAGAGAGACAGAGAGACAGAGAGACAGAGAGACAGAGAGACAGAGAGAGAGAAAGAGAGAGACAGAGACGGACAGAGACAGACAGAGACAGAGAGACAAAGAGAGACAGGGAGAGAGAGGAGAGGAGGGGGGAATGAGAGGGAGAGAGAGAGGGAGTGAAGAAGTGAGAGAAACGTTTTCTGACTTACAGATGAATTTGTAAAGAATATCAATGTTCTTGCACAAAACTACCATGAAAATGAGAGTCAAATGTGTGTCGTGCCAGCCAATATTTAAGGATATTTTTCTGGCACACAGTTGGAATCTTGAATGAAAAAAATAAATGTAACACCAACAGCAGCATGTTCTAGTAAACAAATAGATGAAGTTCTCTTGGGAGACAGCGGAATAGGAGTTACTTTTTGAACACCTGGAGTGGCCGTGCCCCGGAACAAGCACTTTGCTCCTTCTGTACTGTGTCTCTGATCATCAACAAGGATGCTGACAGTGCTCCATCTGCTGCCAGTGTGGAAGTGAAGGGAAGTCTCGGGGTTACAGGCTGCCATTTTATCTGCGGCTCAATAGTTTTCTTTTTTATACCATTGCTGAGAACCTCTTTCGTGAGGAAATACACATTTCAATAGTTGCTTTTCCTGGCTTATATATGCAAATTATACTGTCTCTTCAAGAATGCAGCAGAAGCCGCGTATAAACCGTACTCCGGCACTAGCCTTCCTTTGCTACCGAAGTCATGTCGGCTCTGGTGCTCTTAAGTTCAAAAGCATGACATGGTTCTATGCACCTATTAAAGCCAACGCCCCTGGAACATATTTTCAAGTCTGCAAGACTAATAATAAAACAAACAAACAAAAAACACTGGAATTAATAGTACAGATGATGGAAACATGACAACTCTGTCAGTTACATAAAGTTTGGAACACAGAAGCTAAGGGGCCTGAAGAAGGAGGAGACAATGGAGAGACTTAATGCCAAGAATTTAGTCAAGAATCACAAAAGCAGGATTATTCGACAGGGCTATGCCGTCCAGTCCACAGCCAGCAGCTACACGTGCTCTTCAACATTATAATATACACTATTTTGAAGATATTGCTAAAAGAATGGAAAAATGTATCCCATTAATTATTTTAAAGATTTCAAGTTGAATGATCTTTTAGATACACGGACTAAATACCAAAAATTGAACTCAACAAACCATCTTTGTGCCTCGTGCTCCTGTTGGATATCCCGGAGCTGAGACCAGAGGAGATATGATCTTGTGTTAGAAAACAGAGGGCACCACTCACCTAATGAACACTGAGTACTTGCAGTGTTGTCTATATCCAGACCTCTTAGTGGGCTCATTTAAAAGAAGTTATCCTATAGCACATTTAGTATCAGGTAAGCAACTCTGCTAGCAAATATGTTCCATCCATGTTATCAAACCTCCAAACACTAAGAGACATCAAGTGCCCTCAGTGGTTCAAATATGCAGTGTATAATTCGGAATTAGAGGTCACATGTAGAGACCAACCAGAAGGTGTCTGTCTGCTTCAAACTGCATTTTTTTATAGTTCCCTTTTCTTGTTTTGGAATGACTAGAGCAGACCCCAAATCAGGCTCCACTGTGAGGCTTGCCCCAATGGGATAGCATGGGGCGGGGATACCGGGAAGAGGTCTCATCTGGAGATAGGAGGCCGTGGTTTGTGGGCACAGTCCTATGACTTGATTCTCTTATCTTTAAGAGAGGAACCACATCATAGGGATGCAAATCATAAATAAAAAGAGCCTCCCAGGTACACTATAAAGACAAGAATCCACAGCCCATGTCCCTCCTGACATAGGTCTACCTCTTAGCATCTCTAATTGGCTTACCCTCACACATTCTCTGACGAGTGTGCATGAAATGGACCTCCTTTGAAATCTCATGTATCCTGGAAAAACCCTCAGGACTTTCTTTTCCCCAGCCCTTCATTCTATAACTAGTAGTTTATTGATACAATCAGATTAAATTATTTGTATTTAATTGTAATGCTATATGTGATCTATGGGTTGTCAAATCCACACACAAGGGATATTTAAGTGGAAAAGTTCAAACCAGCTTTGACTGGTGTGGTGTTTTCCTGTGCTCACTTGCTCTTTGACCTTGTACCAGGAAAGCCAACCCCATTTCCTGTGGCTCTTCACGTGCTCTCTGTAGGCCTTGGTTTAGCCTTGTGTGCTTTGCATTGCTGTATTTCAAGCCAACTTCCACAGGACAGAGACAATCTACAGTATTTGCTTCAGGGATTCGTTTAAAATCAATATTGATAATATCTCTGTACGACAATTAATGTTTCCTAGATCACTTCGTGTTTTATTTTCCAGTTAGCTGAGTGATGTGTCTCACCAGAGTCAAGGTCACGAGAGAGAACAAGTGGACTCTATCCCCTCTTCCTTTGTCCTCACAAGAACTAGCAAGGACTTGACTGAACTAGAAACTTTTCAGTTTCATAAAACTGATTTGACTAAGTAACTGTTTTCCTTTGTTGCAAAATTGTTTCATAACAAGTAGCTTACATGCTTGAAAAGATCATGGAAATGTGTTCCTATCTGAACTGTCACTGTGAGTCCCACTTTCTCTTTGAGTTAGGATTTGAAAGGAATGTGGTTTCGGGGGGACGGGGGGGGGATGTTTGTTAGGAAACATTCGCAGTGTTCACATAATCGGGTGATTCTGGGAGGGTCCGGAGAGCCAGCTTACCTTGCATTCATACAAGACACACATTCCAGAAGATGAGTAGACTGTGTTCCTGTCTCCTTCAAAGTAGCTCCGTCCTTGGAACTGGCAGGTTGCTTTAAAATAAAAGAGAGACATGTCAAAGTC
Source organism: Grammomys surdaster (assembly GCF_004785775.1). NCBI lineage: Eukaryota > Metazoa > Chordata > Mammalia > Rodentia > Muridae > Grammomys > Grammomys surdaster. Next base: position 2,726,680 of record NW_021620648.1, on the reverse strand, counting down.
TTGTTAGGAAACATGGTGCAGAGATGTGCAGACCATTTCCTTACTATTTGACTTCTTTATGACTCAATGACTAAACGTACACTCAGACTCCTGTAAGGCACCACGCACGTTAAGCTGAGAGGGTAAGACAAGGCACAAAGGGGAAAATGAGATATGCCGGAGTACCAGACTAAGATTCTGGAAAGGACCTTTGGAGTCTGATTTTTTAAAGTCTCATATGCTTAAAACTCATCACGTGTTTATATGAAAATGCCTTCATGAAACTCAATACATGGACAATGAATAGACACAAATTTTAAAAAGAAAGAAAACAGATGCTGGCCAAGACCAGTCCCCAGCTCAGCCACCATCAGAGACGCTTCCCCTTGCTGCAGCTGGAAGAATTAGAATTACAGACAGCCACAGAAACATCTCAGAACACTGGACCTTAAAGGGGGTGTCTCTATCAAATCCCTCCTCTCACGGCACACGGAACCTTGTGGAGGAAGATGCAGAAAGAATGGAAGAGACAGAGGGGGTGGAGGATCAATAGGGGCGATACACCTATGATCTCACAGACACAGGGCCTGCACGGGGCTGCACCAGATGGGGTCCTAGAGCTGAAGGGGCAAGTAGACACATGGTCCCATCCCTAACCCACAAGCTCTCTCCAGTGGATAACCACTTGCAAATGGAAATTTCGTTTTCTCCGCTGGGATTCCATAGGGAAACAAGCTACTCTTAAGGGCGGACTAGATATAGAGCAGTAAATGACCAACAGGAATTCAAAAGCATCTTTGGAGGTTCTTTGTCTCAAAATGTGTCATGGCTTTTAAAAGTTGTATCTCGTTTTTAATTTTTACTTCAATTGTTTATATGTTTCTTTCTTTTTACACTACAAGTCCTTTGCATATATATGATAGCTTCCAGTTTAGTGTTTTTAGGAGATTCCTGTGTACGGGGAGAGAGTAGGTCTCTGTTTGCACATCTCTGTCACTGGCCCTTTTCCTTCCATTGGGCTTTGTTCTGTTCCTGTATGTTAGCTTTTCTTTGTCAAATTATATTACATTACATTATATTATTATTCCTTAGCAGCCTGTTTGTTTTGTAATAAGAGACAAAAGGGGGCAGATAGATATAGATGAGGGGAGGTGGAGAGAACCTGGGAGGAGGGGGAGGACGAGGGGGAGGACGAGGGGGAGGATGAGGAGAAAGAGGAGGAGGAGGAGGAGGAGGAGGAGGAGGAGGAGGAGGAGGAGGAGGAGGAGGAACCACAGTCAGGATGTTCTACGAGAAAAGCTCTATTTTCAATAAAGAGGGAAATACAGCAAAGCTTGCAGCTACCTGACTGGCTGACAGCAGACACCCTCCTTAAGACCCCTAAGTGAGCACCTAGGTGGCAACAACTGCCTGGTCATGTTAATATACTATAATATTTTAGGACAAATTAGGAAGCCCTTTTAATTACAACATCCACATGTAAGCGTCATGCTTTTTGGTTTATATTACTTTACATGAATATTCATGAGTTGAGACACCTCATTTAAGACATTGAGATGGATTAATATGAGCCTACCTTGCTTCCAACTCAGTGACTGACAGAAAAACTGACTTTAAACCTAACTCAGAAACTCGAAAGCATGTTGTAATTGGTTAAGGTGCATAGATCTCCAGTTATTTCTTTATGAAACTTGCAAAATACTTAAAATTGAACTAACACAGGATTCTCTTGCTATAAAATGATCAGTTCGCCCTGCAAATGCTGTCTCCTGTTCTGGTCAGAGCCTGAGTTCCCCCCTCCCCCACTGAGCAGCCTGAGTTCCCCCCACTGAACAGCCTGAGTTCCCCCACACTGAGCAGCCTGAGTTCCCCCCACACTGAGCTGCCTGAGATCCCCCCCC